>NW_026593286.1:11807660-11816328 GCF_907164565.1 Psammomys obesus
AGATAGATAGATAGATAGATAGATAGATAGATAGATAGATAGATAGATAGATAGATAGATAGATAGATAGATACAGACAGAATTTGATAATATAATAAGTGATATATATAAAACCCTAGTCCATTAATGATCAAGTCATTAATGATCCTGGGCAGGTATCTGCCATATTTTGTATGGCTTGCATGAACTGTGACCGTTCAATAATGTCAGTATTTTGGATGTTCTAAAAGCACTCATTTGAAAGTCAAGTGATCTTCCCTAGCTTGCTTTGCAGCATCCACCATCCCTCACACTGTCTGTAAGGACCTGTGGCCTTCAGAGCAACGTGACATTGCTGGTTTCGTATCAGTGTCCTCTCCTTTCCCTAATGATCTAGTGTCATCACCACAGAGCAAGGCAGACCCCGGAACTGTTATTCTAGTTGCATGTAGCATGCATTCCTTGTTTCCTGTCTTCTTCCACGCACTCCTTTAACTCTCCACAGTAGCTCAAGGAGGGGAAAAAAGGGTAGGTTGAGTAACGATGGAAAGAATAAATATCCGTAGATAGGATTCCCAACAAAGATCATGTTATTTGGGGTTTCTGAGAGGTGGTGGGAATTAAATACTCAGGGAAGTGCCTCTTACACACATGGGAGACATTAAATATGGGATGAGAGGGAGGAGAATGGATGTAAAAGCTGGGAAGCATGGTGAAGCCATACTCGTCTGTCACTGTAAATGCTGCCTGGCCTTGAAATGTCTGGAAAAAAATGTTTTTCTCTTTTTTCCTGGCAGCTCTGTCGAGGTCCGTGTCTATACAGCTTCTGCTCCTCTGTGTCTAGCATTTCCCTCAGTACTGTGAGCAAAAGTGGTATGTTTTTCTCTCCGTTTGTCTATCCTGTTCTGTCCACCTCTTTCTCGCTGGTCCTTTGCCCCAGTCAGCTTTGGTGCCTCAGCTTCTGTTACTCTAAGACATGTCTCATTAACAGCTTAGCTTTTAAAAGGAAAACTCATGCTCCTTCACCTTCTAAATGTATTTGAGCTCCTTTGATTTTTAAAAATAAGGAGCTGAAAGAGTCTCATGATACTTCAAAAAATAAAACAAAAATACAAAGACCAGGTGGTGAAGAGGAGGAAAAAAAAATTTTTTAAAGGAAACCTTTAACAAAAGAAGTAAAATTTGCCTCTTTGCTTCCTAGAAACTGATCAGAGAGAAAAAAAAACTGATGGATTTTGCCAATCATTATTCAGTAAAAGAAATATCTGTTGAAAAGAAAGGTCACTTTTCTACTGGTCTTGAGCATGTAATGGGGCTGGCCGCATGGGTGACTAGATAAGGGAATTTCTTCCTGTGTCTGAATGTGAGTGTGTGTGCTCCAGAAGCAGGTATGCAGGTAATTACCGAGAGAACTTACCAGCAGAGCTTTGAAAATCAGAAACAAGTTGAACCAATTGACAGAAATAGAAACAGAAATTTAATTATGCCATATGTACCCCACAGGGCCAAGAAAAGTCTTAGACTGAAAAATACAAACAAAACAAAACAAAAAAAAGCATGTTGTTGTTAGGGGAAGCTTCAGTATAAGAGGAAATAGAGCCATACATGTAACATAAGCCTGTAACCTCAGCACTTAAGGGTACAGGGGTACAGAAATAGTTCAGGATAATCACTGGCTACCTAGCACATTTGAGACCAATCTGAGAGGCATGAGATCCTTTCTTTAAAAAAACAAACTGTAGAGGCCAGTAGATGTTTCAGTGGTTGAAGTCTATCATCCCCAAGCCTGTTGACCTGAGTTCAGTCACTGGGACCCACACGGTAGAAAGAGGAAACCAGCTACTACAGGCTGCCTTCTGGTTTCCACATGCACACTGTGGCATGTACACACAAACACACATACATGCACCAACATATTAAAAAAAAAAAAGAGGAAACAGAACCAAGACAGAGTAACTCTGGTGCATAAAATGGAGATGTGGAAAGCAAGTAACTTGAATTGGTAGTGACAGGCAACCATTCCTTTCACAGTTTCATAAACAGCCCAAACCCAAACCATGAAGAACTATCTTTGGCTGGGGCCAATGGAATCCATACAAGCATGCAAATGAAGCATAAATATAAGATGCTCTTTTGGAATGTGTTTCAACTGGGTGAGAATGGCGGCAGAATGAAGTCAGCTGTGGTCATGGGTATCCAAGTTAAAACACAGAGGCGGGAACAGAGCCATTTCGGTTCTGAAGCCAAGAAAGTGAGACGTGAGAGTCTTGCTGCTAGAGACTCAGATACATGTTAAACACATAAAGGAAAAATTATTTGTGCAGGATCCTGGGACACTGGTCCTAGGCACGAGGGTGTTTCCGCCAGCACAGGACACTCCAATGCTGAGCTGTGTGCAGGAAAAAGCTCTTAGATGAGAAAAGAAACTATTGATCAGCACAGCATCATAGCATGGGAGGTTGGAGAGGAGATCATAACTAGAAACGTAAAATACTCATCAAATCTCTTTTGTACAAAGATAACCATCAAAGACATACATCCAGTTTCTGTGGGGCTGTGGTTACTGTTTTCATATGGCTATTTTGATAGAGCTGAGAAAGTATCATTTAGATATATTGATATTATTTCAGGTAAGTCAGACTGATTTTCTCATACTTCCATTAATGCAAACATTTAAGTGAGCTTTCTGACATTTTCCCCTTTTGGGTAGATGTCAACATTTGTCTGGAAATTATAAATTTTTATACTATAATGAGATAATGGACTTACTCAAATACATTTGTAACCATTTCAAAAAATAAACCATTTATGAATTTGTATCTGACAGTCACAGACTATGGTGAGGCTGCTTTGAACATCCCCATGGCAACCAGCATATGGGCTTTGAAGAAAATATTCTTCAGAATTGCTTTGGCTAGAATATTTTCCAAACTAGCTCATACCCCATTGGGAATGAGTCACCATTCTGGATTTTCGTTCGAGGGTATGAAAATTGATCTCTACTGATTCTGTGTGCATGCGTTGTATCCGTCTTGCTTTAAGATTACGGGCAGGGAAGACCCAGCAAAGCACGGAGCGGAGCGCCCCTACACACGGGTAACTAGCAAGGCGACAGCGGCTGTGCCTACCGTGTCCATCTCACCCAGTACTGAAGCTTGAGAGGAGCCCTTCGGCCTCAGACATGCCTCTCAGAAAACTCTCTCGGTTTTTGCAGCTAATCTCGGGGAAGAAAAAGGTTTAATTTATTTGAACTTTTTACAGTGTTAATATTTTTGTTTACCTCGCTAGCTTGAGAATTTTTTTTTGCCAGCCTCTGAATTTGCACATCTGCTATGGTTTCTTTGTCTCCTTTGAGTGGTATTGATAAAGCCACACCGAACATTTGTTCCGAAATTCCAATGAATGTGCAGCTTAAAAGCAAACTGAGTTTGCTCTTGGGTATAATTTGTTCAATTCCGGGTCCTTGTACACGTATTTTAAAGGTCAAAGTGGATGTTTTTTTAACAGTTAAGCATATTTCAGATGTAAATAGAAGATTGTAAAATATATGGTTTTTATCAAATTTCAAAGAATGTTTTTAGTTAATACTTACAAAAGTACTAAAATTATATGGGTAACATTTCAGATAATGTTATATTAAAATATTTGTGTATGTGTAAAAAAGTGTTGATAAATACTAATCTTTAAAGTTTGTGGAGTTTCTTTATTTGTAATATATGTGCTTTTAAAAGCAATGGGATGTGAAATTATAAAAGTATTTTGCTCTTGTTAATATAAATAAAATTACAGTTACTTTGCACTTGATTTCCTTTGGGGAGCTGGGTTGGTAGCATGCTTGCCTGGCATATACAAAGGCCTCAGTTCAGTCCTCAGCGTAAATCAGATACGGCTATGACACCTCCAAATCCCAACACTCAGGAACTGGAGGTGGGAGGGTGAGAAGTTCAAGGTCATCCGTACTTGGTGAGTACGGGGCCAGCTTGGGTACATGAGAGGTGGCCATGTTGCTGCTTTGAGAGATTTCTTGGATGGTTATTGAACCATCCATACTCCATGCTTTTAATGCCTTGCCAAAGCCAGAGAGGAACCCAGGCCTCAGCCTGGAAGATCCACCAAAGATGAATTAAACACATCAAAGATTTCTAAATAGAGGACATCAGAATGATTTAGAGGTAATATGAACCAGAATCTTTTTTTTTCTCTTTTTCTTTTTTTTTTATTTTATTTATTTATTTTTTTTCTTATCAGTTACATTTTATTAACTCTGTATCCCAGCCATGTCCCGATCCCTCATTCCCTTCCAGTCCCTCCCTCCCTCCCTCATCTCCACCGTGCCCCTTGCCAAGTCCACTGATAGGGGGGACCTCCTCTCCATTCATCTGATCCTGTTTTATCAGGTATCTTCAGGACTGGCTGCAAAGCTCTCCTCTGTGGCCTAACAGGACTGCTCCTCTCGAGGGGGGTGGGGAGGCCAAAGAGCCCATCATTGAGTTCCTGTTAGAAATAGTCCTTGTTCCCCTCACTATGGGAAACCAATTGGTTACTGAGCTACCACAGGCTACATCTGAGCAGAGGTTCTAGGTTACATTCATACATGGTCCTTGGTTGCATGTCAGTCTCAGAAAAGACCCTGTGCCCAGATATATTTGGTCCTTGTGGAGCTCCTTTCCTTTCCTCATCAGACTAACTCCCCTTCTTTCTTATGATTCCCTGTACTCTGCCAAAGGTTTAGTCATGAGTCTTTGCTTTGAAAATACTGCTAGTTAGAGTCTTTCAAATGCGCTCAGTAGACTCCTGTCATACATTCAATGCGCATCCCATCTGTCTTTCTAAACGAGGATTGATAATCTTACCCCATGTCCGCTCTCTTGATTATCTTTTTTAGGTGTATAGATTTCATTATGTTTATCATATCTTATAGGTCTATATAAGTGAGTATATGCCGTGTTTGTCTTTCTCCTTCTGGGATATTTCACTCAGGATGATCTTTTCTAGATCCCACCATTTGCCTGCAAATTTCATGATTTCCTCATTTTTGATTGCTGAGTAGTATTCCATTGTGTAAAAATACCACAATTTCTGTACCCATTCCTCCGTTGAGGGACATCTGGGTTGTTTCCAAGTTCTGGCTATTACAAATAATGCTGCTATAAACATGGTTGAGCAAATATCTCTTTTGTGTACTTGAGCAAACTTTGGGTATATACCTAGCAGTGGTATAGCTGGGTCTTGAGGAAGCACTATTCCTAATTGTCTTAGAAAGCGCCAGATAGATTTCCAGAGTGGTTGAACCAGTTTACATTCCCACCAGCAGTGGAGGAGGGTTCCCCTTTCTCCACAACCTCTCCAGCATGTGTTGTCCCTTGAGTTTTTCATCTTGGCCATTCTGATGGGTGTAAGGTGATATCTCAGGGTCGTTTTGATTTGCATTTCCCTGATGGCTAATGAGGATGAGCATTTCTTTAAGTGTTTCTCTGCCATTCGATATTCCTCTGTCGAGAATTCTCTGTTTAGCTCTGCTCCCCATTTTTTAATTGGATTACTTGGTTTGCTGCTTTTCAGCTTCTTTAGTTCTTTGTATATACTCAATATTAGTCCTCTGTCAGATAAAGAGTTAGTGAAGATTCTTTCCCAATCTGTAGGCAGGCGTTTTGTTTTGATGACAGTGTCCTTTGCTTTACAGAAGCTTTTCAGTTTCATGAGGTCCCATTTATTGATTGTTGCTCTTAGAGCCTGTGCTGTTGGTGTTCTGTTCAGGAAGTTGTCTCCTGTGCCAATGAGTTCTAGGCTATGAACCAGAATCTTGATAGTTGTGGCCATCCACACATCTTCTGTTTCTATGCTCTATAAACTTGTGGTAGGCAGCAAAATGTACGGTCCTACCACAAATTTATGGAGTACAGGCAACCTTGTATAGAGTAAGTATATATTACACAGAGAATGTTGGTCCTGTCTCCATCTCTTTATCTCCTCATCAGCCTACTCTGTGACTACCTCTCTTTTCACTCTGACAGCCACACTCAGAGCTGAGGCCCTCGGTTCCTTCAGCTGCTGTCCACCCAGCAAAGTCCTCATAAACAAAGCCACGTCAGTAAGACTGAGGAGTCTTACTCCTGGGGTTAACTGGAAGTGAAAAATAATCTTAGCTGTGTTTAGTTGGCATCTGAGTCCTTCTTGCCCAAGTCATTAGAAAAAAGAGAGAGAGAGAAAGATAAAGAGGGGACTTTTCAGGGTGATATACACAAATAGGGTTTACGCTTGAATAACTGGTAAAGTTTCAAAAGCTAGTTTTAAATAGTACCAGTGTGGAGGATTCTCCAGGAAATCTGTTTGCAATCTTGTTGCATCGCTTGATATTAATGCCCTAGCTCTAATATCAGAACTTCCTCACTAGATTCCCAACGTATACAGAGTATTGACTTCTGCACCTCCTGTCTTGTTATAAGTAAGCAGTGGTATTTGCAGGACATTTGACTATAGTGAGTCAGTTTAGTGTTACTAGTTAAATCTAGAGGGTAGACGAGCAATTTCTTTAAATATATATATATATATATATATATATATATATATATATATATATATATATATATATATATATATAATGGGAGTCTGGAGATTGGCTTACATTCTGGTTTTCTTATTTTACTTTACTTTTTGACAAAAATAAGGACAACTGCTAAGTTGGTCCCGTGGGAATATTTCCAAGCAGTAAGCCAAGCCTGGGGAAGAGATCGTTTGGAGTCTTAGCTCAGAAACCTTCTCGGCTGGCCTGTCAGGTTCCACAGTGAGGTGTCATACTTTCAGGCACTCCTTCCTGAACAGCCATACAAAGAGACATGGATTTCTTTAGGCTTATCAGACTCATTGCTTCCAGCTAACGAATCTGAGAAGTGCAGCACCCTTTATTTTGACTTTGACATCTAGAAAAGCTAGACAGTCTTTTCCAGAGAGAGAGAGAGGAGAGAGATCATAAACATTAGAATTTTAAGCCTAAGAGTTGCAGATAATAATGCAATAACATCTTCAGTCTTCCTTCTGGGGACTCGGGTCCAGCTACCATGCTTGCCTATAAGTAGGATTGGAAATGTTGTTTCTATATAGCCACAGCCTTTTCCAAACTATTAGTCGCTGCTTCTGTAGCATGACTTGGATGTCTAACTATGCTGAGTCGTTACTTCTTTTCCCCTTTCTCTTTGTCTGCCTTACTATCATTTTCTGATTTGAATGAGTCAGAATCCCAAGGGGCTATGGATGGGCACCACACCCTAAGAGAGGGGATTTCCTAACATCATACATTTGGCAAGAAGAGAACAAGATGTTCTTAAAATGCAAAAAGTACAAATAAGTATAGTCTACCAAATTCATCCAACAGTTCCTTGCTCCAGAGGTTTTGCCATCTACAAAACATCTGTTTCTGGAGGATGTCATGGCAACATCATTTTGTTCTTCCATTTGGCTTTATTCCCATGTCTATCATTAGAAGCTGTATTTTCTCAGTAAGGATGTTTTTAAAAGTTGTAAGATATTATATTATTATTTATTTACCTAAAATTACACAGAATGTATGTAAATCTACGTGTAGACAGATACTATAAATACATAGTTTAAATGAAACTTCCTCACATGGTTTGACAATGCTTCCCCCAAGAGCCGTAGACTTTCAAACCAAAATAAGCTAAGACAAGAGAAACCTCCTTTACAGTTATTAGCGGGAGCTTCCCAAGAGACTCTCAAGACATTATGGGCTATTGCTGTTGCCTTTGATTGCCTCCTAGAGGTTGAAGAGAAGTTCATACTGCTGAAAACACCATACATGTCAGACATAAGGACTTGCAGGATCTAAAATGGATTAACATGAAAGTCTCCACCCTAAGAATTACTATTCATGGTACTAGTACCCAGATAGATGCCTGTGAACTAAATCAAGGAATAGCATGGCACAATAACCGTAAGAGTGCAATGGTGGCTCACACAGCTTGGTGGTAGCCAAGAGCTCTCTAACTGAACTTAAGTGCCACTCAAGCTTGATAAGGAAAAGGGAACGATGCTTGATATTGGAAACCTAACCAACCGCCAGGGAATAGTGTGGTCGTGGATCTTGGAGGAGAACCTACAACCTCTGAAAATGTTCCAACTACGTTCAAATATTTATCCTTGCACCCGTAGTATAGCTCTCAACTCTCATAACAACAACAAAGCACTTTGCTTTGCAGCAATCAAGAACTGTTACGGAAAACTACAACTGCTCAAAATTCAGACAAGTGATCCTGTGGTGCTCAGCCCCAACTGACACATCTACAACACAACTCTTGCACCTACGGCTCAAAGAACATCAAGGAACAGGAAACAGAGGGAAACAAGAAGTCTGCCATGAGACTGTGTCTCCTCAAGATGTCAGGGAGCTACACACATGAAATTTCATTAGCATTCTTGCCTAAACAAGACCAGTAGACATGTTATCATGGAAGGGGGAAACTCAAGGGGATCCCACTCCTAGACAAAGAACCTAAGGAATACTTAGAGAGAGAGAAATAGTCTACCCAGACAAGAGTATCTCAGTTCTAAGAGGGCATGTCTGAAATTACATCCACGCAAGTAACATTATACAAAATGAGCTGAGCAGGTTGTACTTTTATATTTAAGTGTGTGTGTGTGTGTGTGTGTGTGTGTGTGTGTGTGTGTGTGTGTG
>NW_026593286.1:11816338-11873442 GCF_907164565.1 Psammomys obesus
TGTGTGTGTGTGTGTGTGTGTGTGTGTGTGTGTGTGTGTGTGTGTGTTGAACAATGAAGAGGCCATGAAAGAGAGCAAGAAAGTATACATAAGAGGGGTTGGAGGAAAGAAATGGAAGGGGAAAATGATGCAATTATATTTTCATTTCAAATAATAAAAGCATACTTTTTAAGTTGTATTTTTCAAATCTAGTTGCTAATACAATAGCAACTTAAATTTGAATGTTGAATTTGAACAGTAGTTTCAGTGCTGCCGTAGTCACTGCTGATTTTTCCACTCTGACCAAATGTGCAGCTCTTTTAGTCCTTTCAGTGAAAGGTAAAAAGAGTAGTTTTGACAAAATGAAGGAACCCAGGAGGACTGCAAGTGTAATTCAGATCTCTCCTCTGCAAGGTCTCAGAAAGAGCTCTTGGCTGGAGTTACAGGAACTACCCTGCTCGTTCCTACGTATCCTTGAGTAATGCCAGGCTGTTACAGCTGGAAGGCTTGTATCATGTTAACTAGTTTCATCTCTTTAACGGATTTAGCAGACACTTAAGCTGCCTGTTTTCTCTAGCATATGATGTGTCCTCTGAAGCCTAAACTGTTAATCTTAAATTAACAAGCATGATTTTCTTGGCAGAATAAATGCCCTTACATTTTCTACACTACAGTTTCTTGATATTCGAATATGGGACTGAAATCAGACGTGGAAGATTTCCTGGTGCCAAAAATGGGCCACTGTCACCTTCTCCTGATGTTGCAAAGCATAAAGGAATCAAAAGAGAAATCTGTGGAAGACAGAAAATTAATTGAATCCAAGCGTGAAAGTCCTTGCACATTGTTTGCCTTTGGGTTCCAGAGACTAGCAGAGGGCTTGGCATGGGCAAGAGTTTCTACAAGTGCTTGCTGAGTTCATGTATGAAAGAATCTACTAATGAGTCAAAAAGAAACCAAGGTTAGACTGCTTAAGGCAATTTCTTACTGCCTGATGCCTCTGGTCTCCCCAGTGCAAGCATTCAATCAGGGCAGGCTAAGAGAATGAGCACCACTCTCGTTCTGAAGAGGACCATCCAGACGCAGATGGCCAGCCCCACTGCTGATTGCCCCCGTGACCTTGAGCGGGGATCCACACTGAGCCTCAGTTGCATCTGCTGGAAGATGGTAGAAATAATGAGTAAGGGGGTAAAAAAAAAAAGACCAAAAGGTTCTTAAATCAAGAATTGTGAACAGTAGGTGCCCTGTATATCTGAACTGTAACTGTTAGCATGATAAATAGAGCAGAAGTGAGAAAATGAACACTGTGGCCTCAAGTTGTTTTTTAGTAATATTTATCCATATCGTTGTAAAATATGTATTTAATGAATGCACAAATTTAGGAAAAGAATAATTCATGTTGTTTCCCTACATGATCACTGATAAGCACCTCATGGCTATTGGAAGCCTGGGCTTAAGAGAGCTCCAAAGGTGGAAACATCCTCTCAGGGTGCTTGCATAGTGCACACTGTATTATAAGTTCTCTAAAAGTGTTCTTCAAGGCATGCAAATACTGCTCTCTATGTATATGTATCCCCAAGGACGGGTACTACCTCTTGGCTTGGGTTTGGATAAAGCATCTGAAACTTCTCATAAAAGATGAGAGTGGAATTGGTGTAAGTGTTGGCAAGGAAAATGAACACACGAAAGCGTACTCTCTAAGATCCAGCTAGATGGGATGGTTACTGAGATGAAGACACGTCTTGATGTAAAAAATAATCTTGAACAGGGTTTGCCTTCTATGTCAGGTCATTTTGATCTTCCTTGGTGACAAAAATAGGAATGTATGAAATTTTGTATCACTTAAAAGGTGCAGAAGCTATGTAAGAGCAAGAAGATTGCTCTATAATCCTGGCCGGGCAGTTACTTCAGAGGTTGAAATATGACACATTGAATGAATGTCTTAAGCAATCATTCATTATAGCCAACACCCAGCACCTGGCTCAAAATGGAATCCAGGGCTTTCCATAGCAATTATAGAGAGAACCAAGGAGATATTTATGTACGCATACTGCTTTAAAGAAATATAAAACCTTACTTCAAATGAGAAGATAGGGGCCTAGAAGCATATAGGAGGGACCTGAAACACACACTGAAGTATGCTTTATTCAAAAGACCAACCATGCACATGCGTGTACACGTCTACAGAGGACTAATATGACAATTGTCACGTTAGAGCCAGAAAATCTCGTCCCCATTTTAATGATGCTCTTTCCTATAAACTGAATTATTTCCAACATCCATTTCCATTCCAAAAACTCACACACAATACACGGACTGCTCAAACCCACTCACATTGTACACTGTCGGCTTTGAACTAAACACGTTGGAACATACGGAGATACCACGTTGTCCTCACACACAGTCCACTCTGAGTAAAATCAGAACTCAGCCAGGATGCTGTGCACCAGTCTCTGGCAGAAACATACTTAAGCACTTTGTGGTCGCCATAGAATCCACTTTAACTCCACACTGATGTCTTAGGTTGTGTCTTCTTGTAGTGAACTGGGAGACTTCTGTATATACTAGGAAAGGAGAATCGGAGGGAAAAAATACTGAAGAGAAAGGAAAGAGCATAGAGCAGAGCAGAATTCTGAGCCATTATTGTGTTCCAAATAGAATGAAAACATTTAAATTCATCTCACTTAAGCCTGTAATGTTCCTATTTCTTTACTAAAATTTTTGTGTTTAATTTCCAATCAAAACATCTTTCTGGACTTCCCTGAAACACCTTAGGTCTCTTTCCGGTCACCAGTGTCACTTTGATATTTAACTTTTATCTCATCTTTTGGAATATGACTGAGTAAATTATTATATTTAGGGATATTGAAAGTCTTTGATTAAGCCAAATTGTATCAAATTAGATATAACTTTTAATCAGATTTCTAAAATACCGTTATACTTAAACAATTGGCAAATAAATATTTCAATACAACAAATTAAATATACCCTTTACTGAATTACCCATTTATACACTGAAAATAACACCTTCCTATTTAGTCATAAATATGGACTTAAGGACTTTAGTTTGCAAAAACTAATATACAAAAAACTGAAATATTAATTTTCCTATCAAAAATAAGTTCATTGTAGGTCGTGTTAGTACAGCTAACTGTCCAAGAATCTGCCCCTGCCTTTCAGCTACATTTCTCTATCACTGGCAGTATCCCAGTACAGATATTTCTATGTTGCTGCAAAGCCTGTCTCCAGCAGATCTAATATTACAGTTTCCCAGCTTATAGACCGGTGAAAACTGCACTTCTCCAGATGCCATGTACTACATTGTTCAGTGGATAGTCTTTAGTCCACCTCCACTTTCACAAATGCTTTTGATGTCAGTATTAGACCTGTGTTTTGCTTTGACTAGTGAAATATTAGTACACATGACATGAAGTAGGCTTTAGCAGTGACAGCTGATCTCTGACACTTTGTTTTCATCATTAGAAGACTATGCTTTCATTTAAATAGCTCCTGGCATAGGAAGGATGGAAGATACATGGAACAGAATGGGATCCTAGCCAAACCCGGGTTCATGCAGCCGGACACTGAGTAATTTTAACATATTGAAAGAGAAATAAACATTTATTGTTATATACAACAGAGATATGGGTGTTTTCCCATAAAGCACCTATAAGGCAACAACTAACATACATGTAGAATCCCAAAAGCACTCTTTGGTCTAATAGCATTACGTTAGGTTAGTGGTTCTCTAAAAGTGGCCATGATCACTACCCAAGAGGCAGCAGCTGCATCATCTATAAACTTGTTGATAAGAATCACTGAAGGTGGGAAAGAAGATGATAATGAAGAAGACAGAAATGAGGTGAAGAGCAAGAAATGAAATTGGCAGAGTGATGTGAGGGATCTAGGAGGAGATGGAGTGGAAAAGATGGGGTGGAAATGACCTAGGTACATTGTATTCATGTATAACATTACCAAATGTCATACATCTGTGTGTTCTTTTTCATAATGTGAAGGCTAGCCTTGAGTCTTCAGATATATATGCTTAAACTGAAGTACCCATATAAGTCAGGAAAATAGTAAGGGGCCATGAGGGAAGCTTTCAAAGGAAGGATAGAATGAAGATGGTATAAGGAGAAATGGGAATGATGGAGCAAGAAGAGTTATGGATAGTGGGAGAGGGGAAGGCAAGGTATACATGGCAGTGTATACATGATGGGAAGACCCCATTGCTGAAGATAACACATACTTGAGTCATACAAACATGGAGAGATCAAGCTGATACTAACCTGGAATTTTGTTCCCTACTGTCTAGCTTTCACAGTGCCAGAAGCTATTGGGTACGAGCTATTGCGGGAACTTTTACCCAGATCTGGAACCTGTGAGGTTCAGTAATAACTGGCCTGACAGCACATGGTCACTCGTGCAACAATGATGCAAATGTTATAGAAGTACCAGCCACTCCTTGATGAGACTTCAGGTCCGCGCCACAAGGTGGAGCTCATGCCGGGCACAGGACAGGAGCTGATGACTGAGCAGGTCACAGGCTCGGGAGGGGAACCTACCGATATCTTATATGCTCCGTGATTGATTGACTTAATTAATTTATTTATTTTACATATATGAGTGCTCTATCTGTTTGTACACCTGCATGCCAGAAAAGGCCATCAGATCCCAATATAGATGGTTGGGAACTACCATGTGGTTACTGAGATTCGAACTCAGAACCTCTAGAAGAGCAGACAGTGCTCTTGACCACCGAGCCATCTCTCCAGCCCCGCTAAGTTTCTGTCTTTATCCCCATACAGAAGCGCATCTCTAAATCCTCATCAGAGAAGATTCTAAATCCTCATCAGAGTAGATGGTTATTAAGGCAGAGACACAGAAGTAGCCATTGTGAAGAGAATAGACGGCAGATGCTCAGCCCTAAATGAGACATGTACTAACACTCTCCATACCTCCCAAGACTCAAAACCATCAAAGAGGAGGAGGCAAAAAGATCCTAAGAGCCAATGGCAGTGAACAGCTATAGCAAAACTGTTTTGGGGGGGCATAACTGGACTATTTCACACAGGGAATCAAAGCCACTGGGTAAACTCAAGCCAGATAAGACCTCTGGGACACAATTGAGAGACTCAACTCACAAACGCGTCATAGAAGAGATAACTTAGATGGAGACTAAAGACCTAGAAAACCAACTCAACAAAATCATGAAAAGTTTCTCAGATCCAGGAAGCAAACCAAGACATGGCAATACAAGACTCATTTAGAGCCTTAGGCAAACTTAAGTCACGAAGAACTTCCCCACATCATTCAACAGTCTGTTATCTTCCCTTTGGTCACTTCCCTCTGGCACAGTGGCCTTGCCAGGCCACAGAGGAAGAGTCCTGATGAGACTTGATAGACTGGGGTCAGATGGTAGGGAAGGAAGGATCCCCTTTTCCGAGAATTAAGGGAGGGAAATGGGGGGAGGGAGATGGGACTGTGGGACCACGAGGAGACCAGGGGAGGCTACAATCAGGATGTAAAGTGAATAAATTATACAAAATAAATTTAAATTTAAAAAAAGAAGAAAAAAAATACCAAAAGGCACAAAGCATAAAACTCAAAAGAATAGTACAAGCTGCAAAATAACTTTTTAATTAATTTATTTATTTATTCACTTTACATCCCTATCGTACCCCCTCCCTCCTCTCCTCCCGGTCCCACCATCTCTTCCTCTTCCCCCTATCCCCGTTCCCTTTGCCCCTCAAAATAAGGGAGCCCCCACCCTCCCACCAACCCACCCCAGCACATCAACTCACATCAGGACTGAGTGTATCCTCATCCACTAATTCCTGGTGAGGCATCCTGGTGAGGGGGTCAGTGGTCAGAAACAGGCAACAGAGTCCACGGCAGAGACGGCCCCTGCTCCACTTACTAGGTAACCCACATGAAGCCTGAGCTGCCCATTGGATACCTCTGAATAGGGGTCCTAGGTTCAGTCTATGCATGTTCCTTGGTTGATGCTTCAGTCTCCACAAGACCCCCTGGGCCCAGGTTAGTTACCTCTGTTGGTCTTCTTGTGGAGTTCCTGTCCTCTTCAGGTCCTTCTATCCTCCCTCCAAATCTTCCACAGGTTCCCTGCTCTACACCCAATGTTTGGCCATGGATCTCAGCATGTGTTTCGATCCACTGCTGGGTGGGGCCTCTCAGAGGAGAGCTATGCTAGGCTCCTATCTTTAAACATAACAGAATGTCATTAATAGCGTCAGGGAATGGCTCTCTCCTTTGGTGTGGGTCTCTGGTTGGGCCAGGCACTGGTTGGAGATTCCCTCAATCTCTGCTTTATTTTTGTCTCTGCACATCTTGTAGGTAAGGTAAATTTGGGGTCCTACTCAGCATAGAGCTTGAAGTCTGAGCTACAGCAATTATACACGATAAACAGAAATGAAACAAATAAGAAAGTAAGAAATAAAAGCATCCTCATATGCAAACTATAAGACCTCATACTTATTAGAGCCTACAAACTCTACCAAAATACTCCTAGATCTCATAAACACTTTCAGAAAAGTAAGATACAAAATCAACACACAACAGTAACTTTTCTATATATCAAAAATGAACATGCTAAGAAAAAAGAAGAGCAACCCATTTCACAGTAGCCTCAAAATAAGTAGAGATACATACATATGTACGTACATACATACATTGATACATAGATAAATGATAGATACATAGATACATGCATACATAGTTACATACATAGATACATACATAGATAAAATACCTAGGAATAAACCCGTCAGAGGGTAGCTCTATAGTGAAAATTTTAAAATACTTGAATAACTGGAGCTACTAGAAGATGGAAAGATATTCTGTGTTCATGGATCAGCAGAATAAACTTTGTAGAAATGGTCATTATTACCAAAATTACTCTACCAACTCAATGAATTTTCTATGAAAATCCCAATGGTAGTCTTCACAGAAAAAAAAAAAAAAAAAACCTAAATTCGTGTATATGTACAAAATATTCCCAAACAGCCAATGCAATCCTGCAGTATCAATGTGCTTGTGGATCTGAACATCTAATTTCAAAATACTCTGCAGACAGCAAGTAAAAGAAATCCCGGTACTGCCACACAGGCCCGTGAAATAGAACAGAGATCTTGACGTAAGCTAATCAGCCATAGGCATCTGATTCCCAACAAAGGTACCGAAACAGTCATTATAGAAATGACAGCATCTTCTACAATCAGTATAGGAAAATGTCTTCTGATCCTACAAAATATATTCACTAAATAATAACTTCCCATGTGCTTCGGCCTCTAGCAACCACTATTCTACTTTCTGTTTCTATGAGTTTCACTGTTTTAAGTAACTCACAGAAGTAAATCAGTTACGTATTACATTATGCTAAGATATATTACATAACCCATTTCTGTTTAGCGAGATCAGAAAATTATAACTTCATTCCACAAAACAACACTGAACCATACAGTTAAAATGGCTAAAATGTTAAACTTTATGTGGTTTTTACTGTAACAAAAAATAATTTTAATAAAGGGATTTATTTGCCAAATCTGATAGATTTGGGGAAACCCAGCATAATCATTTCAAGGGTGGTAATCGTAAAACTGTGAAATCCAAAAATGAAATTTAAAAAACCAGCTATGTTTTGCCCTGCACAGGCTGATAAATCACTCTGGGTACCTACAGGGAAGGAAGAAGACCTATTATCCACATGAGCAGAGCTGAGCAAATTCACAGACAAAGACAGACTCTGCAAAAACCCTCCTGATGTGAGGAATAATGAGTGTGCTCTCTGGAGCAGGAAAATAAAAAGGGTTTAGGTTAGAATTTTATCTCCTAAAAATGTCAGCAAAAATTTGCATTTTATGCTTTAGACTTGTTAAAAAAAAATCATGTGCTGAAAAAAATAAGATCTGGAGCTGAAGGTTTAGTTCTGTGAAGAGTGCTCGCCTACCATACAGGAGCCCTTGGGCTTACCTCCCAACACCACACAGACCAGATGTGGTACATGCCTGGAATCCCAGCATTGAAGAAATGAAGATAGGAGGGTCAGAAGATCAAGGTCATTCTTAACTACATAGTGAGTTTGGCAACAGCCTGGGATGAATAAGCAGAGGTTATAGTAAATAAATATGTTTGAATGAGATCTCTACCTGCTATCACTAACATAAGCCCAATATGGAAAAGGCAGAGAACATATTGCATGATACTTCATCCATTCTTATTTTTTGAGTTTCACAATCTAGCTCTTGGATTTTAATTATCTCCTTGTTATAGACTCCCACTCATAAATCTCAGAGATTGTTCCTGGAATGAGCAGCTCATCTTTTCCCAGCTTTGACTCCATAGGGCCATCATTCATTTTGGAAAGGCAAGATCAGTGTGTTACTGGCCAGAAAGGCAGTCCTGATGCAAACCACCCATTGATGATTTTGTAATCACGGGTCTGCTGGTGTCCCTGGGTAAAAGCCTCTGTCTGCTCTGAGGACAGTCCCTGTCTCACCAGCTTTCCCATCGCCATGGTTTCTCTGAAGAATGCCAAGGGAAGAACATTCCATGAACTTGTCAAATAAAGCTCAATAAATCTGAGTTTCTTTGCTGGAGAAATTTCATTTGGCTCCACTCCATCAGTGTCTCATGGCCTCACTTCTCTATGAATACTATTGAGCTGTAAATAGGGAACATTCAGGAGTATGAAATGGAAACTGGAATCTATCCAGGAAACAGAATGGTGTGGTACTTTGGGTTAGGCTATCCCTGAAGCACCAAGTACAGACTCCCTTGAACATAACAAAAGAGTCACGGTTGCTATGTGTATCTCAAAGCTTAGTGGCACTGACAAACATTATCCTGAAGTAAGAGCTGTGAATAATGGAGAGGGAGTTTGGGGATGAAGAATTTAATCAATGCAATCAGAATTTCCCTTCATTAAGTATATTTACAAGTCAAGATGATAAGCATTACCTACATGATTCTAAGAAGACATAAGCAAGCGTCAAATTTTATGCTCTATTTTGAAAAATAATCCAGAGAAGGAAAAAAATCAAGTTGATATATAGTGTTGAAAAGGGCTGGATAATGAGATTCCAGTATATTTAGTTTAAAAAAAATGGGCTTTGATATCCAGGATAATTTGAGGCTAGTGTGATTGCTCTGTGGGAGATGCTCTTACCACATGAGCATGAAAGGATGAATTCAGATCCCTAGAGCTCACGTAGAGCCAGGAGCGGCAGCATCTGGGACCTCAGTGCTCCCACAGTGAAAGCAGAGACAGGGACAGAAGACTCCTTTGCAGAAGGTTGAGGGACAGCTAACCCGGAGCACAATAGCAAATAACAAAGGCAGCTTACCTCAAGAAAGGGTGGCTGCCTGGCATGGTCCCCTCACCTCCATACACGCATCAGGACACGCGCATGCCCACACTCTCACACAAGAATGTGTGTGTACACATGTGTGTGTGCATGGGCAAATACACACACACACACACACACACACACACACACCACTAACAATAATAATAAAAACATGCATAAACTGAGCAACCCATATGCTTCAGTGTAGATTCAATTATTTTTCTCTATTTGCTTTTTATCACACGTCTATCAGACTGTACACTCCTGTAAAAAGAAAATCATCCATTGCATTTTTTTTTTATATCTCTAAATTGGGGCTGGAGAGGTAAATCAGTGGTTCAGAGCACACACCGCTTTTACTGGATTTGGTTCCAGTTTCCGTGTCAGGTATTTCAAAGCAAGCTGTTATACCACTTCCCAGGGAGTCCAGTGGCTTCCCTGGCCACCTGCACTCATGCACTTACCCACCCAGAGACTCACAGGTACACACATAATTAAAACAAAAAAAAATCTTAAGTTGCAGGGCTCAGCACAGCTCACCCTTATGAAACCTTGACCTGGACATTATTGGTTAGAGTTTAACACTGGTTCACAGTTTTGAGGAATAAATTCTGCAAGAAGGGAAATGAGAAAACCTTAAATGTGTGGCCAATGCATGTGACAAATGATGGTCCCCTGCAATGCACTGTCCCTGTTTCAAGCTATATCCACACTGTCATCGCCCCCAAACAAAATATACATAGGAAAGTTATTATAACACCTTCCCAGGGTGGTCAAAAACCATCGGACAGTCAGAGTCGACTTTCTAGATACCTCATGACAAGAAAGTCAGGTAAAATGCTGGATATTATCTTCCCACCTAGAATCTGAAGAGCAGCTGTGAGCACAAAATCTGTGCTCTGACCAATACAAATGGCCACACTCTGCCTCAGAAAGTTCCCTAACAGTAGGCACACAAGAGAGAAGGCCTGCAGGTTCGTGGCTCACGATACAGCACAGTAGTGACACTCTGGAAGCCATAATTTTAATCTGTTTTCTTGCTGGTTTATCCATCAAATGAGAGAAGTCATCTGGCATTTGTGTCAGCAGATGAATTCTTAAATCAAATGATAGCAGCTGGCATTTAGGTATTTTTGACCTCTGGTACAAAGTGAGAAACCACTATTCTGATGGTTTTCTATGTTGGTACTCTGTTCCCCGTGGTCTTTAATAGATGTTATTGAATAAATGTTTCTGCAGACTCTACTTCTGGTAATTATAAAGCCAAGAGGCAAGCAAGCCTCTGATGGTAAGTAAGAGTTTTAGGCATGGGGCTTAGAAGAACCTACAACCGCCATAGCATCCTAGTCACCTTGTCCTCATCATAAAGAAAAAACTGGACAGTTACCTGAAGGCAAACCTCTTTATCTGGCCTTGTTTACAGCCACAGGCACAGAAGGAGGCTCCCTGTGCAGTTGCACCCACACATCTGAGCTGGCTCTCTTGCAGTCAGGTGACCAGTATGCTAGAAGAAACCATTTTGTGTGGACTGACAGTAAAGAGGCCACACTTCATATTTTACTTTCGACACAAGGTCTCATGAGGAGGTTGCCCAGCTGCCCTCAAATGGCATAGTTCTCATGCCTCAACAGCCTTGAGAATGCCGAGGCTACAGGCATGGCTCTTTAATCCCTGGCTTCGAATTTGCATCCACAAATCAGTTTTTCCCATTTTAGAACATAGGGTCAATGGAAATACACTCGATCATTACTGTATGTCTTCTTTCATTCAGCACAGAATTTCTGACATTCGTTCCAAAGCTTGCATGACTCAGCAGAAGTCTTTTTGCACCTTTGTGTCAGGAGCTAGAAGCAAGATCACTCTGTCAAGTGGCAGATTGTACATCCTTCTTAGTCTTACAGAAACAGCCAGACCTTTATCTAAATTGATTGTTTCATTTCATGTTCCTAACAAGGCTGTAGGAGAGTTCTTTCTTCTCTGCAACTTCAGCAGGCTCTGCACGTGTTATATTCTAATAGATGTGTCTTGTCTTTTGGTTCTCTTCTTGATTATGTTGTTTTTAAACCCTAGGACCAAAAAGAAGGGGAAAAAATAACCACACATTACACCAGCACCGCATTGACAATAAAGAACAGAGAAAGAAGGAAATGGGAAAACAGGCGACAACAAGTCTTCATGGTGCATTTTAATTAGATTTTGCTCTCTAACACTTCCGTGAGTACCCATTAGTTTTATGTGTTTCTGAGAGCATATTAGGGAAGGCACATCAAATACATAGACTCATAATTTGTTTGTTTTTTTTTTTTTTTTTTTGCTTCAAAACATAAAGCCAGAGAAGTATGTGCAAGGGGTTATTTACAAAACTGCATCTCATCATGGAATGCTTGGAAAAACACGAACATGATTGAGTCATTAGGGATCATTACTATTTATTTGTCCATATTGTATGCAGTCACTCCCAAAATTTGAAGAATTCGGCAAGATGGCAAAACATGGCATTTTATCTTGGTTCTTTTAATCTGAGATAAATACAAGTAAAACTTGCTCTAATGCTGCCCAAAATATCTCAGAAGACTTGTCTTCTTATTCACCAGTAATTTTTTTAAGGGGAAAAATTATTAAATATTTTCTAAATTATTGTGTGTGTCATGTCACCAATTTCATAGATAAACACTTCAGGAACATCGGATTGTCCTGTGGGAGGAGTTTGCTGCACGATAAGACTGATACACTCACTAGAACACACCTTTTCCGGACATTGATTTCTTAGTGAGGGATAAGCCCCCAGAGTGAGTCTTTTAGGTGTGTAAACCAGCCATTCCATATTAACTCTTACTCTAGAGCAAGTTCTGAGCTGCTCTGAATGTAGGCAGGACATACAGAATTAACTAAGCCCACAGACCCTCCCTTCGTCTCCCCACCCGGGGGCTGGGCGATCAATGGGCTCTTAGTGGGTTTTCTTTTCATAAGTGTAAAAATAAGTAGCATCGGTAGTTAGAAATGCAAGCCTTATCTTTTCCCTCCCATCAAAACAATCTAGCAGCTGCACACAGACTGAGGATGAGGAGATGAGCCTTGCCATAGGCTTCTAGACTCACGGGTCGGAGCCCATGACTTTCCTCTGTGTCTCCACACTATGTGTGCCCAAGGTGCCATGGAGTAGCCAAACTGGCCTTCTCAAAAAAGACAATTGCAAAGGTCATTGGCCATTTAATTCAAAGTAAATGGAGAAAAATGGTAATGTAACAGATGCACAGCAATTTTAACTATTTTTTAAGTTGGTATCCTTTAGCTTTTCTGATACTTTTAAAATCCCACATCTCTGTATTACTATTTTCCATATGGGCAACATACCAAAAAGTCACACAGTTGATGGCCAACGCTCTAAATAATAATGATCTGTTTTTTTCCTTCAATCACAATGCTCAGATCTGGAGAGGACCCAAACCGTGATTGAGCAGATGAATAGCTGCCTCTACAAACCCGTGGCCATTTGCTTAATATATAACCATTTCCAGAGACTAAGCATCTGAGCTGAGTGCAAACAAGAATAAACTGTTAATTTATGGGGAAGTATTTTAGTATATTACAAAGACAACAAAAGTCTGTATATTCGATTAACTTTAACTTCTACATCTCCATAACCATTAACAAACTTTCATAGATAAGCCCACTGGGCCAAAACTAGAACAAAGTTCATTAAATGTAAAACCAGAAGTGAATCAAATTTCCAACTCTTTTCACTGAGCTGTTACCCTGGATATTCCAGAATGAGAACTCTACCATCTCGTCAATGTGTGTGGCAGCCCTAAAGCCCGATGATCCCACTGCTGTATGAGGCCATTGCCATAACCTGGTTGTTTTTCACACAAGCTCTACTATGAGAACAGGGGCTTTCTGGAGGTTTGTAGCCCAGGAAGACTGTGTGAAACCACATCCCAGTGACTGCATCAGCCTGGGCTGGAGTCAATACTTACACCATTGTGTTAGTCATCCTTCCAGAAGAAGCAGACTCAGAGCTTGTTTGTACACTAGCCATCTCTTTCAAGAACTGAATGGGTGGGCATTCTTATTTCCTTTTCTACCAAAAGATATCTGATTTTTTTTTTAAATAAATTCAGAGAAAACCGCTATTCCCTTTTGCTTTGTCCAACACACCCCAGTAGCCTAGGGAACAAACAACATTCTTTGTTCTAATACAAAACAGCAGACAAAATTGCACAGTTCATTTTGAACAGTCTCTTATATAAACCAATAAAAGAACTTAGTGTAACAGTCCATCTCTTTGTATTTGGGATAAGAATGCTGTGCCACGGAGGAGTTTCAATCACAAATCTCAATTAGCCAGTTCATCCTCAGACCAAATCTGAGGCTGTCTCACCTCTTCAACTAATCAGCCATGGCTAATATTTCTTGAAGATAGTGTGTTTTCTTGCTACAAGCAGTGAAGACGTGCAGCACACAGGATCCTTGCAAAGAGAGCATAATGAGATCCCTGTTAAGTTTGGTGTTGAAAACTACTAAAACGTTACCTGTAGCAGAAATTCCCTTCTTGACTTTACATCTTAATAAGCTGCAAAAACATACTAAATCCCCTTGTATTATCACATTTCTTACCAGCTGCTTATTGTCTACCTTAATCCAGTCTCTACTCTACAGCCACGAGCATCTTTTTAATCTTAAAACAAACAAAGCATTTAACCCAATCACCTTTGCGTGGTTTGCAAGGCCTTTGACAGTCTGGCTGAGCTTCCTGAAGGGCTATTACGTTTCAGAAAGGCTGTCCCTGATCATCATCTCCAAAGAGCATTCTCTCGGTAGCTTCTTCCTAATGCTAACCACAGTATAAATTTTTATGATCTTATCCATTTACTTGACTGCCCTCTCTACTCCAGGCACAGAGCCTGTCTTTTTCTAGAGTCCAATACAGACATCACACATAGTATGTAATTGCCCAATATGTAAATGAGTGAATAGCTTCAGTCTCTCTCTTTCTCCCTCCCTCTCCCCTTTTCTCCCTCTTTCTCTGCCCCCAGCTCCCAGACACACAGTGTCAGACAGATGGTAAAGAAATCCTTCTAAACCGCTGTGTCACTAAGTTTAGAACTTTAAATAGGTTGTTTAATTTATGCAAAGAAAGGGTACAGAGTACATCCTCAGCCTTGCATAAAAGTCCTGAATAACCGGGGACCAGTGATGCCCTGACCCTTGGAAGTAATAGTCTAGGCAGTGTCAAAAGCATAGCTATTGTTACTGAGCATCTGTGAGACACCCTGGATTGAACCCCTCCATTTGCACAGCAAGTCAAGGTGAAAACATGAACAACAACAAAGAATTCAGACAGTAGGCATTTTGGAGGCCAAGCCTAAAGGGGGTATAAGGACATCTGTGCATGTTCTGCTATTGGCTGAGCTTTGTCATGTGGTTACACTTGTTGCACTTAAGAAAGGAGAGCTTAGGATAGTTTATCTGTGAAGCAAGGGGAGAAAAATAAGTCAGATTAGTAAACACATTTAAATATATTCGTTTGGGACATGAAGATTGTTATGTCAGCCCAAGAGCTTTGTCATTCATTTTTAATGAATGACATTAAAACATGCTGTATGGCTTTGTCATTCTGTTTCATTTCCTCTTAGAGATATGGGTGCTTTGTAATTTCAACAGGGTCAACTTCTTGGCAGTGGGAGCAGAAATCTCTCCTCTTACAAAGGTTAACTACCTTCTGAGACTATTAGCTACCTGTTCCTGCTATCTTATTTTCAACCTCCAAACTCTCGTTTCTTTATTATCATCACTATTTTTAATAAACTCTACATTCTACTAATACTATTCTTCACATATTTTCCTAGGCACATTAATTAAAAATATTTGTCTTCTTTTCCCTTTATTGTTTATACTCATTACAGGTATTTTAAATGTGTTCTCAGCTCTTGCCTTTTACAATAGGAGATTTCCGCAGGTTTTGTTTTGTTTTGTTTTGTTTTTTAATTTGTTACCCAGGCACAATCAAAGCGAGATATTACAAACTCATATTAAACTCAGTGTGTAAGTAATTATATGAATCTATGTGGGATAGAGAGACAAAGAAAGTCAAAAACAGAGGGAAAAAAACAATATAGAAGCAGCACAATTCTTCATTGGTGGGTTTCATTACTGAATGACCCCACATATGCACGTGTATTGTAGACTGGTATGTACCATTCCTACATGTCCACTGCCACTGGGTACTTCCAAGTCACAGGCCCTGCTGTTGAAGGAATGCTTTCAAGGATTCCATATAGACTTTCAACCTCATCCTCTACGTGGGCTTTCCTATAGACTTCTATATTGGCTCTCATCTAATTTGATTTAATTATGTATTATTTTACGTGTACGGGAGTGTTGTCTGCATGCATGTCTGTGTACCACATGCAAGCCTGGTGCCCCTGGAGGTCAGAAGAGGAAATCAGAGCCTCTGGAACTAGAGTTAGAAACGGTTGTGAGCTACAAAATGGGTTCCAGGAATCAATGTTAACTTGATTTCTAGCTTCAACATTTTTGTCACCATTGTCTTTTCATGGTATTTCGTAGAGCCATAAGCCCTTTCTTTTAGAGTGTGGAGAGAGCATTTGTGTTCATTCCACTGTGCTGGACTGCAAGACTGAGACCTCAGCTTCTTTACTCCTCTTGTTAAATTGTCTGTGTCACTTAGTTTTCAACGTTTTTTAAATTTTCTCAAAATAAAATATAATTACATCATTTCCCTCTTCCCTTTCTTCCCTCCAACCCTTCACACATACACACATGTTTCTAAATACTTCAATACAACTTTTCAATCTGTATTATACAGTTACCTGTGTGTATATGATCTCAGGTTAACCAGTTGGTATTGGATAGTCAACTGGGGAGCTCTTTTCTGAGAAGACCATTTCTCCTGCTCTCAGCATTCACCAGTTGCCTGTATTTCTTCATCTAGGGTTGAAGCTCCAAGAGCTTTTCACGGGTTTAAGCTTTCCCACTGTAACCAGTATTTATCGAGTTTGCACTACCACCTCCGCCCCAAATGTGGTGGTTTGAACAGGAACGGTCCCCATAGACTCGTGAGTTTGAATGGTTGGCCATAGGGAGTGGCACTATGAGAAGGAGTGGCCTGTTGGAGGAAGTGTGTCACTCTGGGCCGGGCTTTGAGGTCTCAGATGCTCCAGCCCAGGCTCAGCAGCTCATAGTTCTTATACTGATGCCTGATCATCCAGATGTAGAATGCTCAGCAACTTCCCCAGCACCATGTGAAGTACTTGCATGCCGACCATGATTCCCACCATGATGATAATGGACTAAACCTCTGAACTGTAAGCCAGCCCCAATTAAATGCTTTCCTTTATAAGAGTTGCCAAGGTCATGGTGTCTCTTCACAGCAATAGAACCCAAACTAAGACAACAAATCCCTGCTTTAGGCAATGCTATGGAAAGAGTTCATTCACAATAAGGCATAATAAAGGCATTCATAATAAAGGCATGCTTAGACCCACTCTCCTGGGATGTCTTATATTTTCTAATTAGCAGCACTTTACTGGTGATGGTGTACATGTTATTTCTATGGCTTCGAATACATGAATCCTATTTCTGTTTTTCCAGTGCTAACATTTACACATTTACCAGATTTATCTACATCTGTATTCTTCTGTAAGTATATGGAATGTGCCATAACTGTATTTTCCCAAATTGAGCAAAGACACTTAGCACTCGGTCATCCTATAATACTTAATGCCATAAGTTATGAGCTTTTAATTTCAGATAAGTTGCTATTACTTTTTATATCACATATCAAATATTAATAAGATAACTCAGCATTTCACTGGTTTATTTACCCGTCAATTCTTCCAACTCAGATTCTACTCTTTTCTGATTTGGTTTTTCAATTGCTGCAATATATCCTTAACTAAATCTTTCACAGAACATTTGTAAATGGTAATCTTTCAGAGTCTTAGCTGGTCTGAAAATCCTTTTTTATCACAGACTCATACATAAATGAATGTTGTACTGGATATAGGATTCCAAATTCAAAATGATTTTATCTTGGGACTTGGATAATGGTTTCTTTTATTACAAGCACCCAGAATCTTGGGATTTCTTCTCCTTCTAAAGCTTTTAGAATTTTCTCTTAAGGGTTCTGACCACGAACACATTAAGACTCATATATATGTGTGTGTGTGTGTGTGTGTGTGTGTGTGTGTGTGTGTGTGTCCTTTAAGACATGCATCCTGCTGAACACACAAGAGGATATGTCATTTTTTTCTTCAGCCCAAAGAAGTTTCCCCTCTTGTTTTCTAACCTCTGTTGTAACTGAATCAATTACCTCCTGCTACATAACAAACTATCCCCAAATGTCATGTATTAAAACAGTATTTCTCTGTTTCTCTATTCTCTAATCCTGTGGGTGATCAGGTTGGCTCTTCTGCTGGTCTTGCCTACGGTCACAAGGCAGTTGCGATATGCCAGGGTAGTCAGATGGAATGGCTACCAGGCTGAGACACGCTCTTCACATCGCTTCTTTGCAGCATGAAAGTCTCAAAGCAGCACTGAGCGATTGCATCGTCGGTCAAATAATCAACTTTAAAAGAGGAGGTTTGTTTGGGTTCACAGTTTCCAGCACATTGTCAGTTGGCTTGTTGCTTTGGGGCCATGGTAGGAAGTGTATGATAGACTTGACTTTTTACCTTACTACGACCCCAAAATAGAGAAAGATGAAGAGTTTTGATAGAGTTTCCCTTCAAAAAGTATTGCCTCAATAACCTATCTACCTTCCATTGAGCCTCCTCTCGTAAGAGTCTGGGTAGCTACCTCCCAATAACACTACAGTCTGCTGACTAAGCCTTCATTATTGCAGGGTAGCTACCTAGACTTCTCTTAGGAGAAGACAAAGCGAAAAGATGAACATTTCTTAAGGACTGCCCTTGGATATCACCTAGCTCCACGATTTCCTGTTGGTTAAATCACACCACGAAACAACCCAGACTGTGGAGCTCGAGCTCAACACAGCAAGCATTGCAAGGAACTTTTTCTCGTATTTAATCTATCCTAAGATGCCCATTGACTCTTTGTAAGCTGCTTCCGTAAAGATGTTGGAACATCTGAATTCTGTCCTAGTGTCTCTAAACTCTTCCCTTTTAGGACTAGAAAAAGTAATAAACACTCAAGAATATACTGCAGCTCCTTACATTCACTATTGCTCCTGACTAGTGATATTGCTAGACCCCAGGCCATGGGGATGAGATAGGTGACCCATATGATTTGAAACACCCCCAAGTCCCTACAGAAGAGTACGATAAGCTTCTCAACAGAACTATGACTATAGGAAATATGTTCAACTTGTAAAACATGGAGGCTGATAATTCCTTTTCACTCTTTAGTGCCATTAACATTCTCCTTTGCATAGAGAATCCTCAATAAATGTCCACATACTTGTTTGTTTGAAAGAAAAAATATCACATTTTCTTACTTAATCACATTGCTTCTAAAATGACCACAACTCTTTCAAAAAAAAATTTTTTTAATCTAGTTAGTTTTACTTTTCCTTTGGCTATATCCTTCCATTCCATGTGTGGGAAATAGTGAAATAAGACAGTTTGTCTCTTTCTCAACTTAGGGCAGAAAGGACACACAATTTTTTTTTTTTTTTTTGAGATGGAGTTTTTCTGTGTAGCCTTAGTTGACCTGGACTCTCTTTGTAGACCAGGCTGGTCTTGAACTCACAGAGATCCACCTACATCTGCCTCCGTGAGCTCTGGGAGCACAAGCACACACCAGCGCTATGGCTGACACACAGATTATTAATGGAAAGAAGCAATTGGCCTTCCAGAAGATCTGGGTGCCGTCACATGCTCTAGACCTTACTCAGCTGCTAAGTGTGTCTGTGGCCTTGTGCTAATGCCCATGTGTAGCACTCAGCTGTTAGCATATAAAAAAGTTAAATAAATTATTTGTGCTTAAAATTTGAAGTTAAATGCCCCACCTTCATCATGGCTACGATAATTTGAGGCTGTGATATGAGATAATGTCTAAGAACCTTTTCATGTATACCCCTCCCAGGCTCAGAAGCCGTTCATTTGGCTAATGCTCATTGAATGTCTACCATGAGGCAGTTACTTTCCTCAGCTATGTAGATCCACTAAAGACCAGACAGACCAAGCCCAAAATCACAGTGTCTATGTTCCACTAGAAGAGGTACATGAAGAATAAATAGACAGACAAATTTTCAACAACAAATTTAGTGCTAAATTTTCAAGCATGGGGAACTCTCGAAGTTTCTATCCAGAGCCATTATACGATTGTAACACTATTATTCAAAGGAAAAGAAGCTACCAAGTTGAGAGTGAGAAGAGGACATGAAAGACGGTGAAAGGACTGGGTGGAGGAAGGGGAGGAAAAATGTGATATAATTCTATTTTAATTAAAATTATATTTAAAAAGATAATTACTTTTCAACAACAAAATGCCACAGTGGGGTGTCTTGGTCAACAGACCCTGAATTTCTTACATGCCTGGAAGCTGTAAAGCCACAATGAAGGTGTTGGAAATCTTGGTTTCTGCAGATGATCTCCTTTTTGATATTTCCTCACTGGGCCTTTCGGCTTTCTGTACTCGGAATAAGAAGGCATGAATTCACTAGAGTACTTCTAACATGGGCACAAATCCTATCAAATCAGGGCATCACCCTGTGATCTCATTCACTTCCTTTAAGACCCCATTTCCACATACAGCTATCCTAGGAGCTAGGGTTTCAACATATAAATTCTGGGGACATTCAATCCATGAGAGCTTTATACCTAGGAAGTAGCACACATGCAATTTCAACCCAAAGATCTAGCTGTAAAATTCATTCAGTGTTTATCATGACACAAAATAACATCCAACTGTACAAGATGCCCTGTGGACAAAACAGAACAATGTATTGAAAATGTTTTGTACTGTACTAACGTACTACACAGGTATAAAACAGTGACATTACTCCCCAAAACGCAGCTGTTTCTCATAACTTAAATGTCTTTTGAAGCACTGGAGTTTTATTTCATACCTTTGAGCATGTTAACTAAGTGTGAAGAAGTGAGAGATCAACAAAGTCAATTTATTAAGGGATATGCTAATGTGCAGCAGGCTGGAGTGTTATTTCTACTCCAGGTAGCAGTAAGAAACACACACAAACACATGCATGTACACAGGCACACACACACAAAATACCTGTATCCCCAGCCTTCTAAATGCTACTGGTAGGAGATATTTGTCCTTTATCTCCCAAAGCTCCCAACCTCTAATATCAGCAGAAGAGGAGCTAGGATTTCAACACATGAATCTACAGTAGAAAAGGAACAAACGTTTAGCCCATGACATTTCTCGTGGGGAAAATGAAGGTGCCTGCCTCCTGGAAGCCTTGACTAGGAAGCCATGAGATTTAGTCCGTCCCCACTGACTTGTTTTGTTGGCTTTCTACAGTATACTGTAAAAAGGTGATTAAGTTGCCTGTTGTTTAAAATGAGGGTATTTCATGGAATCTGGGTTCCTTGCTTTGAGGGGACTGGAGATGTACCTCAGTTTGCAAAGTGCTTGCCTAACATGCATGAGCCCCTAAATTTGGGGCTCAAATTTCTAGGACCTGATAAACAAGGCACTATGGTGTGTTGTGGGACACACTTCTGATCACTCAGAATTTGGAGTTAGGAGAATCAGTAGTTCAAGGCCATTCTTGGCTACACAGTGAATTTCAAGCCCGTGTAGGCTACATGAGACCTCATTCAAAAAGATACTAGCTGGTGCTGGAAATACTAAAATTTCATTCCTTCAAGGCAACACCTAGTTGCAGCTAAATTGCTGCCAGCTCAGTATTCTTGTTTATTTATTCTATTCACCTTGTTTCTGAGAACATTTCATTTATGCTTTTTGCGTTGCATATATCTTAAGTTATGGTTTCAGAGCTCCTCACTTTCACATTTTATCACCTTAGTATTCTTTCCATGTGTTTCAGTCTCAGAAAGTAGACTGAGATATTTATTCCCTATACAAATTCACTACATGTTGCAGCTATCCATGAATAGTTGTTCCTTCCATACCTAGGTCCAAAGAAGTAAGTGCAAAAAGCTAGCCAAGCCAAGACCATCTCGCACCTGGCTGCACATCTAATTAGTCTCTTAAACATCTCTCCCACTAACTTATCGCCATGTGTTCTCTTCTGACCTTGCTTGTGTTCTGTTAGTAACACACATGGATGGTTCTGACAGGTAAGGAAGCCTCTAGTCAACCTAATTCCCAATATTCTAGCAAGGAATGACTTATGTCTGGCAGAGTGTGTGTGTGTGTGTGTGTGTGTGTGTGTGTGTGTGTGTGTGTGTAGAAAAAAAGATGCTTTTTGGTTCCACATCTCTCTTCTCTAACACAAGATATCAACTGTGAGGAATCTCCCGTTGAACACTTTGCTCTGGATCTAAAAGAGCTGACCATCTATTCCCTTCTCACAATGCTGACTTACGCTAGCAACTGAGGACCTGAGGTTCACTGGGTGATGTAGACAAGGAGATTGGATGTGTAGGTATATGAAGGGGCCTGGACATCTATACCATAAGATAGTCACATGCTTAAAAATAAATCATTCTCAGTCATAAGATCCTAGCCTTCATACAATACATGGACCGTTACCAGTTTTTACTTGTGTGACCATTTAAAAAATGCTGTGATAACTATTGGGGAATAAAACTAGAGGTATAAATTAGAAAACTCCAGTTCTCACAAGTCCTAGGAATGAATCATTGTTCAATCTCATCAAGCCCTATCCAAACATCCTAAATAAAATCTAACATTGGTGTTTTACTAATTTCATATTTTTTCACTTCTCTTTTCATCATCCAATATGTTTGTTGTGGATGGAAGCCTTTCATATAACTATAAATTTTTAAACACAGATGGTGTGGTGATTTGAATGAGTGTCGCTGGCTCACGTAGGTTCATGTATTCAAATGCTTGGTTCCCATTTGGTGGAAGAATTAGGTTTTGTTGGAAGAGGTATGTGACTAGGGGAAGTGCTTTTGAAGTTTTAAAAGCCCAATCCATTCCTAGTTAGCACCGCTCCCCACAACCCTCAACAGATGATAGATAGATCCAAAGATAGATAGATAGAAGATAGATAGATAGATAGATAGATAGATAGATAGATAGATAGATAGAGACGTGAGATGGATATGATCTACATGCCTCGTGTTTGTAGAGCAAGACGTAAGCTCTCACCTTCTTGTACAGCACCATGCTTGATTGCCTTCTCTTGTGCTCCCCACCTAGGTCATGGACTCTAACCCTCTGAAACCGCAAGCCCCAAATAAAATCCTTTCTTCTATAAATTGCCTTGATAATGTCATATCTCTTCAATAAAAGGTAAATAGGATAGGTGGCATGCATGTATACATAATTATATCCAAAATCATCCAGAATCATAGCACACAGAGATAAGAATGATTTTCCTTTTAGATAATTTAGGTTTTGCTCTATATACCATTGGGTACATTACATTTTTAATTCAGCATTTTAAGGTCCAGAATATTGTTTTGTTGTATTGCTAAATTTTATTCATTCATTATCATCCTTTGAACATTTAGGTTATTTCTAAGGCTTTGCTATTGATTTGTAGTGCATCCAAATTTTTTTAATGGAACATAATAGTTCACAGTTTAGAACTTGTGTGTGTGTGTGTGTGTGTGTGTGTGTTATACATACATGTGTGTTGTGTAGATTTGTGCCTTCAAGCTCCCATGGTATTCATTTTCCTAACTGAACCACCTCCCTATACCTAGTAAGAAGTAAGAACTTCTTTAAATGTTTTATATTTGTTGATAAATTGCTCATTTTTAAAAGATTTTTAGTTACTGAGTCTGTGGAGTTTTGTGGGATTTTTCAAAAATTTTACTAACTTCTTAGGCCCCTCCAAAAATAAGTATTTCAATAAATAAATAAATAAATAAATAAATAAATAAATAAATAAATAAATATTCCACGGCATTAATATCCAATATCTAATATCTAGACTCAAACGTCTAGACGTTTTCCACATTTATCCTCTTGTATTCTTTCTCAGAACTGCTTTTAACTTTGCCTTGACTGTAAACTCATGCATATTACTATATCACCATCATAGTGCAAAGGAATTTTAATTCAGAATATGGCTGTTCTGGCAATAAATCACATCAAAAGATCTAGGTCTGTGTGATCCAGCTGGAATACAGACATGCCTTTAATCCAGGAGACAGAGGCAAGCAGATCTGAATTCCAGGCCAGCCTGGTATAGAGCAAGTTTCAGGTAAAGAAAAGTTTCAGGCCAGGCTTGGCAGTACAGGCCTTTAATCCCAAACAATGAAGGTAAGTATCAGAAAGAAGTACTTATGTTTGAAAGTGATACCTAACTGAGTGGCAGGAAAGGTGACAAATCAGAGAAAGACTTGGCAGAATAGGAGAGGCTCGGTTCTCACTAGAAGAAAGGGGAAAGGGAAGCTACTGAAGGGACAATGAGAGTAAGAGAGAGAGAGGAACAGTTTTGCGGGAATAGTACTAGAGAGAGAGGTTACAAAGAAATAATTCAGATGAAGACTGAATGAGCCAGAAAATGAGCAGGAGCCAGGAGATTAGAGCAGATTTCTGGAGTTAGTTTGAGGCCAAGCAGAGCAATTAAGGGGCTGAGAGAGAAGCCAGATTGAATAAGTCAGCTGGAAGAGGCGTTTGAGCCAGAACAGCTGAGTTGAACCAGCCAGCCCAGACCTCAGGAAAAAACAAGAAAGGGTGAGCTTGTTAAGCTCTAAAACTCAGAGGCTGAACACATTCTAGTCCTATGTTAGATTAGTGGGAGGCTAGAAGCTTCCAGGACTAGGCCTACGTTAGCAGACAGAGGCAATAAGCCTATGAGACAACAATTGAAACAGGCAAATAAAAGTTTTCTTTACATCGTAGCCTTGTATTATGTTGGACAATCTAACTAGATAAGTCTGGAAATAAGCCTTCACTCTCAGATGCTGCATAACGATTGTTTTCATATGACCTTTAGAATGATTTTGTCAATTTTTCAAGTCCCATTGAGATTTCTATTGGGCTGTCATGGACTGTATGAATTATTTAAAATATACAGTCTTCTTGCCAGGAACAGTTTTTATTTTCTTATGATCTTTTATATGCCTCAGTAAAATGCTAGAACTTTATTCACTGCAAAAAAAAAAAAAAAAAAAAAAAAAAAAAAAAAAAAAAAAAAAAAAACATCAAACTCGGCTTGGAGAGAGCGGTTAAGAACCCTGTTTGCTCTTCCTAGAGGTCCTGAGTTCAATTCCCAGCAACCACATGTTGGCTCACAACCAGGTATACTGGGACCTGATGCCCTCTTCTGGCCTGCAGGTGTACATGCAGGTAGAACACCCATATACCTAAAAAAACAAATAAATCCTTAAAACAAACAAAATGTCAAACTTCATAAAGAAAATAGTTGGGTATTTTACATGTGAAGAATTCTTGTCACGGGGCCACTTCCCGATTGTTTTTACTACATGCTTATTGGTAGTGTTTAGAAAAACTACTGTTTTTTTTTAACTATTTATTCTGTGGCAAAATAAAATTTTGGATACATTTTTCTCTTATTTCTAGAAACCTAATCAAATTGTCTATTACTATAATTCTCTTATAGTTTCCAGCAGTTACACATTATTTTATTCCTATGGGTTATTTAAAAGGACTGCAAAAGTGAAAAATAATTTCAATATTAAATATAAGTTTAAGAATATTTTTTTACCACCCATTTGTGTAGACACTTTTAAAACACAGTATGTGTCAATAGGCCTCATGAGCTAGGCTATCCAGCCATGAAGGCATCCTGAAGGCATCTATCAGAGCACCTGTTCTGTCTTGTGGAAAATAATGTTTTAGAAAATATTCCATCACCCACTTGATTATTCTCTAGGCAGCTGCATACATGAGTGCTTGCTGGAATTCATTCACATTGAAATAGAAATTACCTATCAGCACAGCCTATTTATTTTTATAGGCTAAACTTTCAGTAAATATATCCCAAAATTTGAACATAAAAAAACAAATTTGTTGGCTGTGACTGTGGGACCTTATCTCAGTTAGTAGAGTTCATGCTAACCAAGCACAAGGTCCTGGGTTCAATCCCCAGTACTGGTAATAAATAAATGAATAGTATTAACAAGCAAATTTGTTTGGTGGAAAGAGCAGTAAGACTTGGTTTGTGCGACCGTATCTATAGTACGGGTCAGTGAACGAATGTCTAATAGGATGTTCAAAAAATGTCAACATACATAGGAAAGAGGGAAGAAAAAAAAAAACAGTTTTCTAATCAATTTCACCCTGCTGAGAAACTCCTTTATGTTTAAACATTTATTGACTTTCCAGATATTGCCATCAGATTATATGCTATATAGGATTATATTTTTCATTCCCAACAAAGAATCCTCTTGAGGAAATAGCTAATGAAAGCTGAAGCTGCCTCATGCCTTTCTCATTCAGAATTAATATCACCCTGGATCGTCTCACATTCCAAAATCTCCCTAGAAAACCTTTGCCAAGATAACACCCTAACTATTTCCCACTTCTTACATAAAATTCCATTCACTCTGCCCATCAGTTGGCCATCAGGCTCAGCATCTGCTTTGACAGTCTGCACGGCAGAGGCTTTCAGAGGCCCTCTGTAGCAGGTTCCGAGGTTGTTTCCTGTTTTCTTCTGGCTTTCAGAGGCCCTCGGTAGCAGGTTCCTAGGTTGTTTCCTGTTTTCTTTTTTCTTCTGATGCTGGAGAGGACAGGAACTCCACAAGGAGAGCAACAGAACAAGATAATTTGAACACAGGGAACTTCCCAGAGACTCATACTCCAACCAAGGACTATCTGTGGAGGTAACCTAGAACCCTGACAATGCAGCCACTTCTGATGAGAACTGATAGACTAAGATCAGAAAGAAGGAGAGGAGGACCTCCCCTATCAGTGGACTTGGGGAGGGGCATGCATGCAGAAAGGGGGGGAGGGTGGGACCGGGTGGGGAGGAGGGAGAGGTTTATGGGGGAATACAAAATGAATAAAGTGTAATTAATAATAATAATAAAAAAGATAACACCCTAAAATCCAATAATAGCAAAACATATCTGTATGGACAAAAACCTACTCTTCTCAAGGGATCTATTCAGACTTACCAATAACACTTATTGGTAAGTGTTACCAATTACTTATCAATAATATCCCATTAGTTAGTTCATATGTCATCCCTCGTGGTTAACATAAGCTTTTCTTAATCAACAGATGTCAAATTAGTAATTTGTCCCCAAATACATAACTACAGTATATTTCATAAAGCAAAGAATTAGTTATGCAACAATTTTGGTGTACATGTAACAATCAGTGATCATATGAACATTTGATCCCAGATGGGGCAACAGAAAAGACTGAATGGCCATCATGATGATAAATTAACGATGGAAACATGAACCCCTGCCATTTACTGGAAATTTCTGGAATATTCCCTTTTCTCAGACACAAACAGTATTCTATGTCTGTTGATTGATATGAGATGAAAGATAGAAAAGTACTGTCTAGCAAAACAAAACCCAGGATGAATAAGTCATGGAGATCCTTTACCTCCCTGGACAATCAAACCCAGGTGCTGAAAGATTGTGAGGGAGACATGAGCTCTGGTGTTCACGTGACCTACATTGTTTATGGGCAGATGATCCTGCCCACTGAGTAGATTATGTATTTGGCTCATGAAGAAAAGTTGGTCTGTGAGAAGAGGCAATGGATCCTAGCACCCGACTCATGCAGATTATCAAAGAAATGCGGGTAGAAATCAACAGACTAGAGAAAGAGAATCATGACCTCCGGGTGAAGCTGACTTCAATTAGTCAGACAGCCACTAGCTCGGGGAGAGAATCAGGAGATGAAACGGAAGAAGCTGCGTGTGGCCAGTGTCCGGGGACCATTCATGGTGGTGTTCCCGTCGATTCTACACCAGCTGTGCAGGAACAACAAGGTACTGAACATATGTGGCTCTTCTGGGCTATGCTTTCCTTTTCAAGTATCTCCCAAATGATTGGTTTGTTGGGCTTCTCCCGCAATTTCATTATTTGGTACTTGCCATAATGGGTTTCATCCTCTTCTTCCTAGTAGATGAACTTTGAAATCCTAGTCAAAATTTCCTTCAGGTTCTTCAAGGCATATATTTTAACAACAATAAAATGACTTCTGGGGCTACCAGGAACAGATAGGTAGAAATCATTCACATTCAGAACGGATTCTTTTGAGCTTGACTTTAACCATGTAAATTCCACAGTGTGGAACAATGGATGTACATGTTGATTGGTGTGCTCATATGTTAGGCGGGAATAGTGTTTTGAGTGGGTTAGCATAGATCAAAGTCAGACAAACATGGTTCTTGATGGTTTGTTACTCAGCCACTTGACTCTGAGTTCCTTATTGAACGTCTTCAACCTTAACCACCTGGAAGCCCTGCAGTACCCGCCTCTGTGCTGATGATGACTATTTGCAATGGTAAGTAACGCCTGGCAGTGTGCGACAAATGACAGATACTATATCTTATCCCTTTCCTACAGCACACATATATTATAATAACTCGATTATACATATAGTATATATAATACCTCATATATTTAAATGCAAGGTCAATGTTTGGCGTATGTTACCAGTCAGATAGCTCACTTGTCACAGAAGAGACTCGACTTCATAATTACCTGAAATGTCGGAATCAACAGTGAGAAGCATATTCTGCACTTCATTTGTCAGCGCTTGCCTACACCACCATATTCAAACAAAATTGATACACCTAATTAACTACTCATAGCTCTTACTATCATCCATCAAAGCCTTCAGGCAGTGCCAATTAGTGCTTGTGAACAGGTTGACAGTGGAACATGTCAGATCTGAGGATTGGCCTCATTAGAGATGTGTCTTTCTAGTAAAGAAGCAAACCATCTCAAAGCTGCAAGCACATTCCTATCTACATCTGTGCAACTCTGTCTACTGACTAGCTAAGAAAACTACAAAAGAACAACCTATGAGATTATTCCTCCTTATTGGGCAACAGGAAGAAAAGATACGGCTGTTCGTAATCTATCCTTACTACAGAGTTTCTAATTCCATGCAAGGGTGACATTTTGTACTGAATAATCATTCATTATGGAGGTCAGTCTGGATGTTGTAGGATGTTTGGCTCTCTCACAACCAGTTGCTGTAACACACACCTGTTCAACCCATCAGGTTGTCTCCAGCCAGGCATGGTGGCATGTGTCAATAACCTCAGTATGTGAAAGGCTAAAGCAGGAGAATCATGAGTGGGCAGCTAGCCCAGGCTACACAGTGAGTTAAAGGTTAGGTTCTCTTATGGAGTGAGAAACTGTCTCAAAAAAAAAAAAAGAAAGAAAGAAAAGAAAAGAAAAGAAAAACATTGTCTCTGGTGGATACATTTGCCAACACAAGCCACCAACTTGCTCTAAAGGTAGATAGTTCTTCCTCACTCTCTTTTCTATATTGCTCAACCAAATAACGAAGCAACAGGGGTCTTCACAGGGGTGTCTTATTCTAAGATAAGTACTGCACTACTCAAAGCATTGGAAGACGTTACATTAGTAAGCTCTCAATGCACAGTTGGAATTACACTCCTTCGGCATGTAAATAATAACTTCCAGTACCTTAGTACTGAGTTTGAGAAGGACCAGCTGAAATAGATATCATGGAAAGTTAAGAAAATTTTCTAATTTGTTCCAACAAAACACACACACAGTAATGTAAAGGTATCTTTAATCCTTTGATGGGATGTCTTTAAACTATATTTGTCACCAAATGATCAGCCCTGAATACATATATAAAAATGACACTATATGAGCTGAGCAGCTTGTAGCTACTATCATGGCATATATATGTATATAAATATGCATGTACATCATTTACATATACAATGTATGTAACAACAATTAATTTGAAAAAGAGACTATGAATTTTACATGTTAGTAAGAGGACATATATGGGAAGATTTGGAGTAAGGAAAAGGAAGGAGCAAATGATGTAATTATATTATAATCTCAAAAAATTCTTAAGTGATACTTATCTTTTATGTCACATGACTTTTCAGAAGTAAGTGACTCAAGTAGGAAGTCCATGAAACTTACGAGAGCCACAGGGTCATGTCTCCAAGGTTATGTAATCAGTAAGGACCATTGGGGAAAGAGGAATAGTCTAGTTTGTATTTTTTTACTTTGATAAATAACTTTGCCAAAAGCAACCTGGAGAAGAAAAGGTTTATTTGGCTTTCATATTACTGTCCATCTAAGGGAAACCAGGGCAGGAACTCAAGCAGGAACCTGGAGGCAAGAACCAAAGCAGAGACTGTGGAGAAATGCTGCTTCCTGGCTTGCCACCCCTGGGTTGCAAAAATACCTCTCTTCTACAGACCCACCTACCAAGGCATAATGGCCCTGCCCACTGGGGCCTGGGGCCTCCCACATAGTCAACAGTGAAGAAAAAGCCCCAGACATACCCACAGCCAATCTGATAAAAAGCAGTTACTCATGGAGAAGTCTTTTCCCAGGCATGTCTAGGTTTGTGTGAGTTGACACCTGAGGCTGTAAGAAGACTGTTCAGCCTGTCAGGTTGCCTAGTGGTCATGCTAAATGCTATGTCGTTGCAGCTTTCATGATCAATCACTGTCTGGGGTGCGCTTTTCACTCTCACAGCTGCCTTGGAGTCCTATACGTAATCCCAATAAGCGCTTCGGTTCCACAAGATGGACGTTGATAGAACTGTTCATATTTTGCTTTGCTTTGCTTTGCTTTGGTTCCCTGTTAAGGGTGAATGGGGACAACTGTTCACATCTCCTTAGGAAAACTCCCACAACAATACATAAAACCCATGACCATATTCTCATCTCTGGCTAAAAGGTTTTTTTTGTTTTGTTTTGTTTTTTTTATCAGATCTAAGTTTCTGGTGAAATACGTATGGTCTTTTAAGAATAGAATAATATCATCTACCACAGAAATAAATTGGCTTTTATATAATATAAACAAATAAAATTGTGTCATTTTCAGGAAATGAATGGAACTAGAGATCATTATTTTAAGTGAAATAAGCCAGACTCAGAAAAGCAGATACAAGTGTTTTCTAGAATATGTGGAATTTAGACTTTAAGAAAAATATTTATGTAATATGAAAACAGAAGGGAGACTATTTAGAAAAAGGAAGAGGGTCTGTAGAGAGACAAGGTAATGAGGGTAATGGACAAGTTGAATTCAATACATATGAGCTTATTAAAATCTCATCATGAAACCCATTATTTTGAACAGTGAATATACAAGTTTTAAAATAGCAGGGCTTGCAAAATAGTACCATTGTAAAGTTCTTGCCTTGCACACCTGAGGACCTGAGTTTAAGCCTAAAATCTGGTTGTTGTTGTTTTTTGTTTTTTAAATGCTTTGTATGGTAGAGTGTACCATAAAGTCAGCACTGGAAAGTCTGTGGGGTAATGGATGGGTCTATGAGGCTTGTTGCCCAGCAAGCCTAGCTCACTTGGTGATTTCAGACAACTAAAGAATACTGTCGGGAAAGAAAAAAAGTAAAAAAGGAGAAGAAAGAAAGGAAGGAAGGAACGAATGGACGAATGAAGGAACGAACGAAGGAAGGAAAGATAGCTAGATAGCCAGCATCTGAGGAATAATCTTTTGGCCTCCACAAGTACACATACACACACATAAATACACACATATGCATACACACATACACACATATACGCACATATACATACACACATATACATGCATACATATGTACATATATGCATATACACATACACAAATGAGAACACACACATACACACAAACAGATATATGTAAAAGAGACTTTTATTCTGAAGTAATTGTTGTCTCAGAGGCTTAATGCCTTCGTCTGCTAACTTAGGCCTAGTCCTGGAAGCCTACAAGAATGCAGAGATAAAGATAGAGCAGATAGAGCAGAGAATGAGTAAATACTCAGCCAATACCTGGCCCAAGCAAAGACCCGCACTATGGGAAAGTGCCAACCCCTGACACTATTCAATACTCTGCTAAGCTTGCAGACAGGAACCTGTCAGAGTTGTCCTCTGAAAGACTCTCAGCAGCATCTCAAAACAGATGCTGAGACTCACAACCAAACATTAGGCAATAAGTAGTGAGTCTTTTGGAAATTGGGAAGAAAGAGAAAAGGACAGGAACTCCACAGGAAGACCAACTAACCAGGACCCAGAGGGGCCTGTTGAGATGGAAGCATCAACCAAGGACCAGGCATAAACTGGACCTAGGTCCCCTACAAAGATATAGCAGATGGGCAGCTTAGGCTTCATGTGGGTTCTCTAGTAAAGGAAATAGGGACTGCATAGACACAGACTCACTTGCTAGCTTTTTGATCACTTCTCCCTGGCAGGACTGCTTTGCCAGGCCACAGGGGAAAAGGACATGCTCAGTCCTGATGCAACTTGATATGCTGAGCTGAATGGGAAAGGGAACTCTCCTTTTGTGAGGAATAGGTGAGGGAAAGGGAAGAAAGGTAGGACTGGAAGGGGAGGAGGGATGGGCCTACAAGCAGGATGTAAATAATAAAAAATACAATTTTAAAAATGCAAATAAATAAATGAAAAGAATATAAAACCCAAAACATTTAAGAAAGCAACATCCTCAAAAATAAAATCATACAAAAATACCCTTTGATAACTAAATGACATGAAACAGAAGTATGTTTCTCTCTTGAAGACTGAAACTGTCTCAAACAGCCTGCAAGCAAATCATTTGGAACCACAAGTTCTTCCAGATGTTCTGTGATAGATGCCATGAGAAAAACAAAGGAGAAATTCTGTGAATAGAGTTAGCTTCCCTTTCAAAAGCCTGAGGCTAAGACCTGAGCTACAGCTCAGAGGTGCACCTGTCTGCTGATATAATATGTATATTATATAATGAGACTACAGTGTGCCTACTCAGAGTAAATCCTCCTTAGGTTAAAAACATATTTGTAGAAATATCCGCATTGCATAGTTTTTGGTGGATATGAAATTTAACCGTGACTTTACAGAATGCTCCCCTGTCCTTCCTACGCTGAACAATCTCACCGTATGGCTACTCTGAGTGTATCATTTGCAGTGGGGGAGATACTAAGAAACATCTCATTTCAGGGAACTCCCAGCACTGCAGGGCCCTGATTCTTTCAATATGCTCATATCCTTCACTGGCAAGGAAACTGCATTTGGCAGCTGTGATGCTGTATTGAATATTTCTTCCCTTGTGTTGATAAGAAAGAAGGAATAATTTGTGACCCAGGGAGATGAGCAAAGAGTTTCTTTGGTAATCAGTCCCACATTAAGCTTAGTTTTCAAATAAAACAAATTCAGCTTTTCTGTCATCAGCATAATCTCCCCTGCTGGGTTCCCTAGGACTCAGGATGGGTAGATAAGATTGTTTCCTAATTCTTTCAAACAGAAACTATTATGTTTGTCAATTTTCAAAAACTGGTTGTTACAGAATTGCAGATGGTACACACTACAGCCTCTGGAAGTGCTGAAGGCTAATTTAATAAATAGTTAATCACATCAGATAAATTTGCAAATAACTGTCCCAAACTGCCACCTTAAGTTGCACCTTCTGAGCTTCTAAGATATGAAAAACCAGAATAACCTCCGCTTATTGCAATGGCCTAACCCTTTCTTCTCTCCTGCAATGAGAGGCGGCAAATCTGAATAAATCATGGTAGTTCCGGTAGTTCTGCAAACATAATTATGTGGATAGCTTTTATCACATCTCTGTGCTAGCTAATAACAGAGTTAGTTATACAAAGCGACATAAAAATTCGATGAGCAGAAAGCGCCTGAAATGATGAAAATCAACCCATGAGTCAAGTTGTCCTCATAGATGACAACAATACCATAGCAGAGGGCAAATGATCCACCTCAAGTCACGTGGAGTTCAGAGGGATCCCGAGAAATCAAGATCGCCTGAAATAATTTTTTTTTTTAACCAAAGTTCTCAATTTTGCAAGAAAGGGTGAAAATTTGACTTACTTCTAGGAAGAAATGTCTCAGAAGACATTGATGGACAGAAATTGAATGGCAAGTCCTCCGGAACTGGTAACCCATCCATCAGGAAGAGACACTCATTTGTCCTTATAAAGCACTTTTGCTTTCTTCCAGATTCCCTTGCTTCTATCTCTCAGTAGGCTGTCTCATGATGACCACCTAAAGCCAAGCCATGCAAGTACAGGCCAGTTACCAATCACCAGCTGATTACTGTGGCCATCTAGGTGACCAAGGGAGGTGGATGAACCCATTCTTCCGGAAAGGAGAGCGAGGAGGCCTTTTGAGTCTCTGTTCATATTATATTTAAAATTCATTCTTACTATTTAACTGTATACATTCATGCATCATGATGAATTTTATACAGTTTTACAGAGACAATGCTTAATATTGTCAATGTAATTGTATTTGTATCTCAAGAAACACATTTTTATGGGGAACAGAGCTAAACAGAGAATTCTCAACAGAGGAATATTGAATGGCAGAGAAACACTTAAAGAAATGCTCAACCTCATTAGCCATTAGGGAAATGCAAATCAAAACGACCCTGAGATTTCACCTTACACCCATCAGAATGGCCAATTTGAAAAACTCAAGTGACAACACATGCTGGAGAGGTTGTGGAGAAAGGGGAACCCTCCTCCACTGCTGGTGGGAATGTAAACTGGTACAACCACTTTGGAAGTCAATCTGGCGCTTACTCAGACAATTAGGAATAACGCTTCCTCAAGACCCAGCTATACCACTGCTAGGTATATACCCAAAAGAGGCTCAAGTACAAAACAAGGACATTTGCTCAACCATGTTTTTAGCAGCTTTGTTTGTAATAGCCAGAACCTGGAAACAATCCAGATGTCCATCAACGGAGGAATGGATACAGAAATTGTGGTATTTTTACACAATGGAATACTACTCAGCAATCAAAAAGGAGGAAATCATGAAATTTGCAGGCAAATGGTGGGATCTAGAAAAGATCATTCTGAGTGAAGTTTCCCAGAAGGAGAAAGACAAACATGGTATATACTCGCTTATATAGACCTACAAGATATGATAAACATAATGAAGTCTATACAACTAAAGAAGATAAACAAGAAAGCAGACACGAGGTAAGATAATCAATCCTCACTTAGAAAGACAAGTGAGATGTGCATTGGACGTATGACAGGAGTCTACCGCAGAAGGCATCTGAAAGATCCTACCAAGCAGCGTTTCAAAACAGATACTAAGACTCATAACCAAACCTTCGGCAGAAGGGGAGTTAGTATGACAGGGAAAGGATAGGAGCCCCACAAGGACCAAATATATCTGGGCACAGGGGTTTTTTTTTTTGTTTGTTTGTTTGTTTTTTGTTGTTGTTTGTTTTTTTTCTGAAACTGTTGCTCCAACCAAGGACCATGTATGGATATAACCTAGAACCTTTGTTTGGACAAAGCTCGTAGTAGCTCAATAACCAATTGGTTTCCCATAGTGAGGGGAACAAGGACTATCTCTGACAGGAACTCAATGACAGACTCTTTGACCTCCTCACCCCCCAAGGGAGGAGCAGTCCTGCTAGGCCACAGAGGAGGACGTTGCAGCCAGCCCTGAAGATACTTGATAAAACAGGGTCTAATGAAAGGGGAGGAGGTCCTCCCCAATCCGTGGACTTGGAAAGGGGCAGGGAGAAGCTGAGGGAAGGAGGGTGGGACTGGGAGGAAATAAGGGAGCGGGATACAGCTGGGATACAGAATTAATAAAATGTAACTAATAATAATAAATAATAAAAAAACACATTTTTAGTTTTTATTAGCACATAATAATTATATATATATATATTTATGGTATGTATCTTGACATATCAATACATGTATATATTATGTGTAGGGATAAAATTAGAGCAATTAATATTTCTGTATCTTCATTATTATTTCGAGTCTGAAGCATTTGGGCTCCTCACAATCTTCTCGTTACCCATAGACTCCACACTAATTTACTTGTATGAACTACTTCTGTGTTTGTGAAGAGCTTTCTCTGATAAAACAATTAAATGAGCTCCTCTCTTCTTTAACATATTTCTACCCCTAGCTTGCACCCGTTTCGTCTTCCTAGATAATCTCTCATCATCTGAATTGCATCATGCATTGCTTACTGGTGATATATTTTCTACATGAGCTCCATACTATAAGCTCTATGCAGGCAAAATGTTCATGATGTCCATTACCCCATCTCTTTAAAAGGTCTCCACTGTGTGGCTGTGATCACTAACACTTGAAACACAAATCAGCAGATGTCCTTTTTACATCAACAAAACATGATCAACATAATTTTTTAATTGTGAATATCCGTAAGGGTAGGGTGGTTTTTCTAACTTGAATTTTGTGCTTTCTGTACAGGCAACGTCATGATTGTTAGACGCTACGCCATTTCTCCATCAGTTCACTCATATGCAGCAAATGACCCCTGGAAAGCAAGCAATAGACTTTCCAATGATGGAACGGCATTGGCATGGTCTTCAACTAGAAAGCAAGACAATGAAGAAAAGATGTTAGCCGCAGACGCTTACAGCATCAACAGCTCCAGCCAGAAAGCTCCTTCTGATCACAGTTTTGTTTACAGGTAACGCTCACTGTGCCTCTGGTTAATTTACAGGCCCCTACTGAGAGGTCACGGAGCATCCTTCTAAACAAGCCAGGATGTATTCATTGGAGAAAACAAAACCAAAAAGTACAAATAATGTCCACCCCTGTTGATGTCCATGTAGGGAATCAAAAGAACTGATTTTAATGAGGTCAAACGGTGCCTTCCAGCAGATGTCTTTAATGAGCAGGAAACTTGGGCTCTATTTCTTCCTCAAACATTGATCATGCTCTGAACCAGGAACTAACAACACAAGACTCAGCACAATAAGCATTAGGTGAGGAAGAGACATGGCAAACTGACCACTAAGCAGTAGGTGTCAAGGAGAACAACAGCTTCTTTAAGAGCTAAACACACAATTCCTTTCTGAGAGAGAAAGCTTCTCATGAAGGCAAATGTCTTCAAGGGATTTGAGGGAAGATTACTATAATGAAGGCTGTGGAAACTAATAGATGGAAGTTAGCTGGAGGAAGTGAGTCACTGAGGTCACTTCCTAGTCTCTTCCTGTAAAGGCTCTGTGATCTGTCTGCTGTGATGTAAACAGCTGTACCCTGCCATGCACACTGCCACCAAGATGTTCTGACCATGTAAACCTATAAACTGAGAATGTGGACACTGCAAGGTCTGGCTGAGAGAACAGTTTTTAGTGTGGATATTGTAATACCCAGTTCACAAGTCCCCAAATGACCAACAGGATTTGAGTCCAATGCAAAACACACAAGGGTCTTTCACTACAAGCTTGAGCTGGGTGGCTGCCCTTTACAAAGACAAAGGGGCAAGCGACCCCCAACTCTGGGAGAACAAGGTTTGTAAAGGGACAAAACACAAGCGGGGAAGTGCAAGCTTTGGCATTATAAGACTGGGTAAGAGGGTCTCTAGGGGAGCTGACCTCTTAAAATGATTGGTCTATTTTTAGGTGCCAAGACTGCAAACGGTCAGGCCTGGCTACTTGAGGGACACCTGACCTCTAGTACTGCCCAGTTACTTGCAGGTTAGGCTGTATCAAGGGGGAGGGGAGGTTAGCTCATTCCATCTGCTTTCTTAGGGGCTATGTGACTCCAGTCACACCCTAAGCTTTATCTGGGTAGGCGACTGCTGCTGGACCTCTGCTCTGAAAGGACTGTGATCTGCTGATTTTGCTCCAGGAATTAACTCTAAGTTTTTGAACCTCTCAGATATGAGGAAGGGTACAGCCTAAGGCACCTGGAGGAGTAAGAGCCGAAAGAGAAAATATTAGATTGAACATGGCCAGTAGACTAGACCAGGCCATGTTAGAAGAGAGGGGGCAGAGCAGGAGAGGAAGACAGAGACGACCAAGAGAGAGGCGACCAAGAAAAGAAGGCAAAAAAGTGGTGTGTATGCCTGACATAGTATAAGGAAATGAGAAGCTGAAGGGGGGGAAGCCTCTGAGCTGTATAAGTTTAGGGTAGGGAACAGGGTGAGAAGAGCTGAAAAAAGCCAGCGCAGGTACTTGTGGTACTGAGAAAGCCTGAAGGCCAGCATGTGCTTTGGTATTCTAACAGGCCCAACAGATAGCCCTTTGTCCCTCCTGACAGTGAAAACAATATGGCTCCTTTGGTAAACGGGAAAGAGGCACTAGGATTTGGAGAGTAGAGTTTTCTTTGAACCTGACAGTAAAGATGTTAGGTAAAAACCAACACTGGGCAAGAAACTATGGACTTGGATCCTCTGATACTGTGAACCGAAATGTATTTATTTCACTCCCTTAAGCTGTTTCTGTTAGGTGTTTGGGCCTTCTCTACAAAAAGTAACTAATAGGAGTTACAGAAGCCTGAGAAGCTTCCCGTCTTGAAGTTGAGATACAGGCAGCCCCCACTGCATGGGTAGGGTTAAGCTAAGACTGTCTGTTATAAACACTGCCAGGGGTGGGCCTGAATAGCTCAATTAATAAGGCTCCTGAGCCTGAATCTGAAAGTCTAGGGCTCAGTTCCCCGCTACATTTCCAGGCAGCCCCTGTTAGTTTAAGAGTGGCTCAGACTGTGGCTCAGAATTCAAACAAGAGGCTACAATGCAGGAATGTGGCTTCTCCACCCACCCACCCACTCCCACCTCCCCACCCACTCACCCCACACACACTTCTATCCTGCCCCAGTAAAGCTCCGACTCTGGCAACGTCTCCACACATCTGTCTTGCATGAGTCACGTAGAAAAATAAGAAAAGGGAGTGTGGGTTTCATGATTGGCTTATCACAGGGAAGAAAAGGGGGAAAATAGGATTGTTGAGAGAATATATGAGTCATCGCATTTAGTGGTGGCAGGAAATCAAATCAAGAAATAACCACAGGCCTGCAAGAATTCTTCTAAATATTGGAAAGAGGACAGATTTCCCACTGGGTGAGGGACACAGAGGCCATGGCACTTCGATTAGGATTTCAAAAGACAGAATGAAAATTTGTGTCACTTGTACAAAGTTCCTCTATAACAGAGAGTTATCCTGAGTCATAAAGATGGTTGGATTTGGTCAGACAAAGAAAAGTGGAAAAATTCTATATATCCCATGGGGGGGGGGAGACATTAAAGACTAAGATACCCCAACTTAGGGAGGAGCTGCAGGAGTGGGAAAAGAAAATTAAAATGGAGAGCCAACAGGATCCATCATAGAAGGTCTTTAGCTACATAATAATATCACCTTGTCCCCACAATTATTGGAAATCTAGTTTCGAAGAATATCTTGAAAGTTTTCAAGATACAGAGACTTAGTGATATTATAAACACCAGTGTATTCATCCATAAGTCTTTTGTAAGGGGAAGGTCTTTTGTGTCTGTCCCCATTCCTCTCTAGGAGTAAATGTCATCATGAATTGTGTTTTGATGCTTTCCATCTCCGCCTCTTTACTTCTACTACACGCATCCAGTGAAAGTATCCTGAGGGCAGGATTCTGGGCCCTACGATACAGCAAGAAACTACTGCCAAAATCTCTTTCTGTGTATGTGTTTCTTCAGACATGATAATCAATGATTAAAAAAAATGCATGAAGTATATGTTATGTTAGCTACTACAGAGGAAAATAACACAATTAAAAAAAACTGAAGGGTTAGAGGAGTTGTTAAAGTGCTTGGTGCTACAGAGGAAACCTGGGAAGGGAGAAAGGAGGCAAAAGAAGGAGAAAGAGGGTAAGCTCAAAGTGTCTGAGAGGGCACCCCCCCATGAGTGTTGAGAATAGCTAAATGCAGAAGTCCCAGTTAGGGGGATCAAAACGGGGTGACTTCAAGGAGAGCAAGCCACAAGGAAGAAACTGAGCAGGGTCTGTTGGCCACATTCAAGGTATCCAAGGACTCTCTTGCTTAATATGCTCTCTTTATTTTCCTTTCTTTCTTTCTTTTTGTAGTGATTATGCAGGAAGCCCTATTGTGAAAAGGCTGCAAGAGAATAGCAAAAATAAGGAGACCAGGCTTTTGACTATAAAGTAATCTAGGCAAAGGATGATTACTTCCGGGACAAGAACAGTCACAGTGGATGTGGTTTCTAGGTACATCTCATGGTTGAAGACAGGAGAGTTTATTAACAGGTCAGACATGGGATATGAAAACAGGAAATACACACATCATAACAGTTGAATTGCTGTAGTCATGTATCTTAGAGAAGAAGAAGGAAAGATAGAGACAGTCTATTTGGTCTATTTGGTCTATTGGGATTTTTTTAAATAATACAAATAAACTTACACCGTATAACATATGTAGTGTATGCAAACACACGGATATATACATATGTATATCAGCTGGAGCGTTTACAAAATTAGATGACTACTATTCATTGTAAGAAAAATGACAAAAGGTGAAAGCATACAACTTGCACATTATTCAATATACTCATAAATTTAAAAATATATACTTCTAATGGTACAAAGTATATTGAATAGTTTGGAGTCTACAAAAGAAAAATTCATTATCTTACTTCCTGAGTGAGTGCTTTTTAGATTTTGATGGCTATCTTGTGTCTATATATTTTGAAATTGGATAATGACTGTTACAATATTTAAATTTTGCAGTTAATAAGACCCACAGGGCTGAGAATTAGAGCACTACTAGCTTTCCCACTTCAATTTATATTGGTTTTGGGGTTTTCTTGTTTTGTTTTGTTTTGTTTTGTTTTGTTTTGTTTTGTGACGTGACACCTTGGGGAACTAGCCAATGTTTACAAAGTATTGTTTTTTTGAACCAAAATGTTTTTCAGCTTCCAAGCTGCCAGCTAATAAACTCTGTAAAACAGAATCCAGTTCAAATTTAGAAGTTAGTTAAATTTGAAAGATTGAACCAAGTGCAGCATTGCATTAAAAGAAGAAAAATCCATGTTGGATTAAAACCAAAATCTGGATTGGCACAGAAATTTGCTAGTGACAGAGAATGACTTACTAGGAATTTTTTTATTTTATTATAGTCTTTTTCCACTCTCATACACTCAGGAATTAACTGGTTAATGACATGTCATTATTCTGATGTGGAAGGTTCACTTGCCTCCTCCAAACTTTCAGAGTTCTACAAAGATACATGAAGAACCCAATTCTTTTTCGTAGATGTATTTTGAATCATATCAGAGATTAAGCCTAATTTGGTAGAGATATTTCCTATTATTATGATATGAAATCAGTCCTGCTTCAGAACAATGCTTCTATCAATGTTTCTAAGAACCTAAAAACTTTCCAAAAACTAAGGCTAAGGTTTTATTTTTAGGTTGACTTTTATAAGGAAACCAATTTTTTCTTCCTGTGTTTCAATAATAGATAATTTCATGATGTTAATAAAATTAAGAAAATAGGTCTAGGTAGACAATGAAAAGCAAAAATAAAGATGTTGTTTTATTGAATTTACTGATTGGAGAGCTAGCAACTTATCTCAGTGGGCAAAGGTATTTACTTTCAAACTTGATGATCTGAGTTCCACCCCAAGACTCACAAGGTTGAAGGAGAGCACAAAGTCTCACAAGTTGTTCTTTGACCTCCACATGTGTCCCATGGCACACACAGGCACACATATGTACACACAGATACAAACACACATACTAAATAAGTGTAATAATTTTTTCCTTAAAGTTGTTGATTAGAAAAAAAAAAAACAGACCTATTCTAATAAAAGTGTTCTGTACTTTTCCACTTCAGTGTGCCTTTGGAATGAGATGGCTAAAACCCTAGCCCCATCACTTTCAAATAAAGTGTTCTTGGAAAGAGTTATTAATGTGTCATTTGCCACAATCTCTTCTTTGGTGCAATGGGAGTCATTATAGCAGTTACCTCACAGTGTTTGTGGAGCACAGGGAAATAGCTGAGTGAGTGGGTCATTAGCTGGCAGAGCTTGATACTATGTTATCGATCCGAACACATGGAAGCACTGGTCCACCTTCTTCCCGAGGGAAGGTGCGGCTGTGTTCTGAGATGCTGGCCACGGAATGCCGTTCTGTGTAGCTACAGCCTTATCTGCCACAGAGGAAAGCAGCAGTTAGGAAAGGGCGATCATTACAAACACTGCTCTCTAGACTGAGTCTTACGAGCCATTCCTCCTGGGAAAGGTGGGAAACCCACATAAAACTTCAGAGGTAAAAGGAGAAATGAGCTAAAGGGAGGGATCCAGTCCCTCACATGACAACAGCTGTTGCTCTTTCTCCTTATCCCTGCTGTGATTAACATAAAATGGATGTTTCGAGGCAGACACCTCTGGAGTTTAATATGGGCTTCCATAGTTAAATACATCTGACATATTTAAACTATTGAGTTGTAAGACTCTGCCTAAGACAGCACAATATTCACCTGACGTCTTAACGTCTTTATCAGCACTATACAGGAGGCTTAATTAAAAAGGCACTTCCAATATACAGTCTCACATTATCATTAAGCAACTAAGAAAATAATTATTATGATACATGAACTTTTACCACTGTGGGCAGTATTCACTGACTGACAAAAAAAGGAAGAAAATGTTATATATCAAGATTCACTAACACGTCTTCCCCCCCCCTTAATTTGTTCCATGTAGGGAGAAGACAAAAACAGTCAGTTTCCAGTTACCCGGGGATGGGTCATCAGTTCCCAAAAATTCAAATTCTTTGAAGCACTCAGCAAATCAGACCACAAACCAGCTAAGCATCATCGCAGAAAAGGATGTGTGAAACGAGTAGGTTCCCAGGAGACGGGCACAGCAAGACCTGTGTCAGTCATCTCCCCAGGGAAGGACTCTGCCAAGATGTCCAGTAAGACACACAGTATGTCGGTATCCCATTGCTGGACTCACTGGCCAAGAAGTGGGGGTGAGCATGTTGTCTTGCTGCTGAATTTGAAGGGCAGGTGTGTGCCCAAACGTTTCGCATGTGACACGAGAACTTACACGTGCTAAGTGTGCAGCGCTGTACCGTGTAGCCATCTGCAAACACTACCGGGTCACTTTCCAAATGAGGTCACAGCAAACCTAAAAGAAAAAAAAAAAAAAACCTGTTATGGTTAAGCAGTAGTTCTCAACATGTGGCCGTGACACCTTTGTCAATCCTCTGTCTCCAAAAATATTTACATTATGATTCATAACAGTAGCAAAAGTTTAGTTATGGAGCAGCAACGAAAAGAACTTTTATGGTCGGGGGTCACCACAACACGAGGAACTGCATTAAAGGGCCACAGCATTTAGCATTGCAAAAGTTGGGAACCATTAGGCTAATAGCATAGACAATCGTGGCAATCCTTATAGCTCATACTGTATTGATAGCTCATCGTTACTAACTGGTTTGCTCTGGAGGAGTCAACGTCACTGGAATGTGAGTGCAAGCAAATCCGTTGCATGTGCTTTGGACTCAGACTGCCATGCACAAAGTGACCACAGCTGATTAGGAGAGAGAAGAAACTCAAATCATTATCACTCAAGGGTCTGAAACTCTCAGAATACCCCCCCACAGAAGCCCTAAGCTTTCAGTACATAGACTCTCTCCCACTCCTGTTTATAATAACTTTATAAAACTTGTGTCGTTTTCAAACTGAGATTTGGTTTTATAATTAACAGTGTTAAAATACAGATCCATAGGCCCTTACTCGGATCTACTGGGTAGGTAGAAACTAGGAAGGAGCCTGGAAGTTTCTGTTTTAAGTAAGCGTTCCAAGGTGGTTTCTGTTATATAGCTATGCTTGTCATGCGCTATTATAAACACCTAAAAAAAGAAAGGCCCAGGACTCTCCAATTCCAGCCCCACATTGAAGGAGAAGCAATAGCAAGGCAGAGGTAGGAGGGATCCATGCTGACCCTATGAAGAGGTTTTTAACAGTCACAGACAGACTGCTGCAAGAAGACCAGGCCACCAAAACCTGCAGTGAAAGTAACATAATAGCATCAGCTGTTTCTTTTATCACTTTCATTCAAGATTAACAATATTCTCCACCACATGGCAGACCGGAGAGCAGAGCAGGGCTACAATCTGAGGGAAAAAGACATAGAGGAGATATAAAAACACATTCACCAAGAAATTAAGACACACTGAGTAGAAACTCCGCTGTTAGCCGTGAAGTGCCATACTTGTTTGTGCACAGCTTTGTTCCGAGCAGCCTTAGAGTTTCATACTTACACTCTTTTGTCTTTTTTTTTTTTTCAAGAGTAGAAAACATTGCTCAAACTCAGGGCTTTTTAAAAGTAACACACAAAACTGACATTATGTCCTAATTAGAAAAATTACAATGACTAATTATCCCTAATGACAAACTCAATGACTAACTGTGTGGCTGGCATTTTGTTTATATTCATTGCCCTAAACAGAAGTGGCAAGTATATGAGTCTAATATTGCTCATCAGAAACAAGCAAGGAAACAAACAAAAACAACAACAAAACCCATTCAGTATCAAAATCTAAACTTTGAAATTAAACCCTCTGTTCCCTGAGGATTTATCTGTACCTATTGCTAGAGTACTAGATATTAAGACTTCTGAGACTGTTTTTAGATATAATGAGTGACAAGTAATGTAGACTAAATTTCAGCCACATTCTAACAGGTGAATTATATTGCAGTTCTTAGGTACCGCACTTCCAGTGGGCTGCGTGTAAGTCAGAAAACTCAAGTGCCTACCAAGGACAGACAAGTACAGAGATGAGTGAGGACTCCAGGGCAGACCCTCAGGTGCCCAACCCAAAGGAAGCATGGTCACCTTTGTTACACAACATTTGGCCTCCACAGTCAAGGGGTGTTGAAATCTAGGTACTTACGCACAATCTCCCATTCATAAATATTGACATATTCACTTTTTTTTTAGCTCTGTGAAAGTCAGACACAGCCTATGTAGGACCCATATCTAAGCTTTAGAAGGCCAGATTTCAATCTCTGACTTAAACATCATTTCCCAAGCATAGATTAAAAAAAAAAAAAAAAAAACAGTGGATCAAGAAAGCTATCTTTAGAGGATGCCAAGAGGATAAGGAAGTTTGGGGTTGAGAAAAAGTTGGGTGGGAGGAGAAATAAAATCTTCTCGGGCAGTAAAGCTGAAGCTTTGTGCCATCATACTCTAACTCAGCGCCAAATGTATTTGGTGAGAACACGTGAGCAGATTTTGTTTAAAAACTGTTTCTGAGCCAGAAATGTGGGTTGGTTGGTAAAGGTAACATGCAGAGGCCAAAGATTTCAGAACCACATAGAACTGGAAGTGAGAGCACTCACCTGTCATCCCAGAACTCAGGAGAGGCAGCTACATCAGAAGTTCAAGGACATCCTGGGCCAAGAGATGCTGTCTGGAATAAAAAATACGTATACTACTGGTCTTTCTCAAGAAGGAAAGATGATTGACAGGAACACACCCAGATGTGTTCCGCTTTCATCAAATGCTGGCGGACAGGAATGTGTTAGGAGTGCTTCACCTGTGGTATAGATCTAGACCTCGCCTAGGGCCACAGTGCTAGGCTGTGCATAAAGAGCAAAGAACATTCCCTGAAGACTTCTCTCTCAAAGTAGTTTAGCTTCAGACAAAGGGAAGAATATGTTGAAGGTCAGTTAGGATAGTCAAACACACTCTACACAAGGCTCTCTTCCACTAACTGCTAACAGCTTCAGTCATGTTCCTTCCTGTGGAGACTGACTCTTGAGGCCTGAACAATAGTTAACTTAAGCAATCTGCATTCATTTGGTCTGTGTTTGAAAACACATATAGCTAGGGAACACCCTTCTACATGCAGGAATAAAAAGCAGTTAAACCTTTTTCTATGTCTCTATCATTAATGCCACCGATACTCAAAGTAGTCCGTGACTACTGCAGTCTTTTCTAAAAGGAGGGAGAAGAAAAACTGTGTTTGCTAGGTGTCATGTTTTTGCTTAATGATTTGAAATCCTAAAGCCACCTGGAAATTTTTAACTTGTAACACCATTCACCTTGAGTTCAAAGAAAGAGTAAACTTTCTGTGGTTCAGGATTTACCAGGATTTTCTAAAAGGTGATTCCCTTCGGAAGTCGGGTTTCCACTCAAATCTTCTATTGTACCCTTTCTTCCTCTTTTTGATTATTTCAAAATTATTTTTACTTAAATCTTCTCAGAATTGTATACGTGAGTACTGTATTTACATCATTTCCACCTCTCCCTCATCCCCTTCCAATTTCTCTCGTGTCTTTTCTACTCCCCGTCAAATTACTAACCTATTCTTTATGTCTGTTGCACACACACACACACACACACACACACACACAGCCATCTACTTGGTCCTCATTGTGAAACCCATGTAGACACTCATCTTTGTCTTACCATCACAAGAAACACAGCAACCCTCTTGTTCAAGTACCAAAGGTCAGTCTCATTTTCACTCATTCACGTCTAAACATATTTCATCCCAGGACCCTCACCTTTCCTCTTCTCCCTCATCCTGAGGATGCTCAGTTCAGGCACGGTTGCTACGGACTAAGAATTCTGAGAAACAGGGGAACAACCAAGTCTTTCCACATAGATGAAAGACACTGAGTCTCTCCACAGAGACACTGGTCTCTGACACACGCTTGCTTTTTGAAATAACATTTTTGCCCAATGTTTTGGTTTATTTTTCTGCTGCTATGATAAAATATCCTGATAAAAGCAATTTGGGGGATGGATGTTTAATCTGGCTCATGTTTCTCAAGAGGACAGTCCTGCATGGCCAGGAACCCAAAGTAAAGAAAGGCTTGAAACAGATGGTCACATTGCATCTGAGAGAAAGAATAAGGGATGCATGTGCTCACTTCTCTTCTTTTTTATTCAGTCCAGGACCCTAAACTCCGTGAATGGCATTGCTCAGTTTTAGCCTGGGCCTTCCCATCTCAATTAACCCAAGTAAGATAACCCCTCCCAGGCAAGTCTTTCGGGAGAGCCTCTCTCCCAGGTAATTTTTGATTCTGGGAAGTTGACAGTTAACAGTAGCCATCCTATTTTATTAACCCTGTTCTCTACTGTAATAAGAGATTCAGGACTGAGGGTTAAGTGAACAAGTGGACAGCTCAGGAGGGAAAGCATTCTCTGTTCCCATTACTATACCATTTAACACAGTAGAAAAGTAATCTGTTAAATGGCAGTAGTTAGGTGGGTATCCATTAAGTAGGCCAATTGATGCCTTTCTAATTCTATTATAGCAGCTATTTGGTGAATGACTTTATATCATCTACTCAAACTACAGGATTATTTCTTTTTCATCTCTGTCATAACCTTTGCTTATAGTTGCATCTGAACTGATCCTAGAGCAGCCTGTTGTTTTATCATTGTATGAATTTTTCCTTCTTGAAACAGGAACTGCCCCTGGCATGACTCTGTCCTGTTCTAAACCACTCATTTGAGTGGTCGTCCCAAATACTTGCTCCATGTTCTTCCCAGTTGCCTTCCTTGTACTTTTAGGGTTATAATGAAGCTTGGTCTCTACTCCAGAAACTCAGCATTGAAAGCTACTCTTGCAGAAGCTATTCCAAGAAAAGTAACATTCTAAAAGTTGGAGCTAAGATGAGAAGGCCTCAATACTCCCAGAATCTGCATGTAACCAAGTGGCTTCCAATCCTGGGCTCAGCACACTATCAAGTGAACCAGGACACACTTGGAAGCCTCACTGCCCAAGCCACACCTGCTCAGGGTTAAGGTCAGCCTCTCTAGAAGGGGACCTTGGCTTTCAAATATTTGCCTCCTCTCTACTAATTCCTGACAGCAACACTCCAGCTGCACAATGATTGAAATTGTAAAGACTAACACCAGCCCTGCTGGTCATCAGTCTTACAGCAGAAGGTTCATGGGATTGAAATCACACACCTTTTCTTTAATACATCCATAAGATCTTTTTTTTTTTTTTACTGAACTTTTCTTTTTTAATTAATTTATTTTTTATTAATTACAGTTTATTCATTTCATATCCCAGCTGTAGCCCCCTCTCTCATCTCCTCCCGATCACACCCTCCCTCCCTCATCTCCTCCCATGCCCCTCTCCAAGTCCACTGATAGGGAGGTCCTCCTCCCCTTCCCTCTAACCCTAGCTTATCAGGTCTCATCAGGACTGGCTGTGTTGTCTCCCTCTGTGGCCTGGCAAGGCTGCTCCCCCATCAAGGGGAGGTGATCTTAAGCATCATTAATAGGTCTCTTTAAGTCTCAGATCCTTGCTCTGTAACATGGAGATATTCTGGCATTCTCTACATCCCAAAGATTTAATGAGCTAAATTATGCAAAGTACGAAGAGTATCCGACTCCCAGGAAGTACTGAAGAGGTAATGTCCCCAGAGAAGTAATCTTGTACCCATTAGGTACAAGATGTGGTTTTTACCTTCAAGGATAATTAAAGTAGAGATGCATTCAAAATCCAAGCCATGCACAGGGAATTAGGGACATCCTGTTCACATCACAGAAACCCCTTTTCTGTCTCAAGGTCTAACATCCTTTCTTCAGCTTAAATCCTACACACAATGACTTCAGCCTTTTGTCACTGTCCAGTGACTGGCAAAGGTTTAAGCAACAAATAACAATGGACACGGCCTCAAAGTAATTCCTCGATTTAAAAAAAAATGTGATAAGTCTACTTTTAAAATAAAACACGAAGAGTACTTTTTTCTTTTGTTTGAAGACCAGGGTGTGTCTTTCAAGGGTTTCAATGAACTTCTGACCACTTCTCCTCAGTTGCCTTCCTACTAAAAAAGGACTTCCTTCCCATAGTGACCACCAAGCCCAATCAAGCTTCAAGAAAGTCCTTGTGAAGTTGTAATCATGACTAAGGATATTTCCAACCCAATTTCCAACCACACTGACTACTCTTCACCGGTGAAGTTTGGCATTCTGCTGTCCTACTAGGCCTGGAGCAAGCCTGAGGGGAGGATCAAGTAATTAACTGAATATTCTAGTAAAAGAAATTGGCCAAGGAATTCTATTTTGGAGGTGAAAGAAAAGCCACTCTGATAAAGTCTCAGTTTACTAGTTGGTGTACACAGGAAGTTGAAGATGCTTGATGCCTGCCCTGCTAGGTGTCAGCCTCGCTTTCATAAGATGCTTGCTATTCTGTGTCTCCTTTTTGCCATGGGGTTGTTTGCTCTGCACCTTGCATTGTGGAAGGATGTGGCCTGTTTCTTTTTATTATTATTATTCCTAGAGACACACAGCTATGAGCTCACCTTTGTTCTGAGCAAAAACTCTGGAATTGAACTTTTGAGCAACAGAGGAACTGTTACAATCATGGGAGCTTTTGGAGGTTAAAGCCATGTTGCGTTATGAGATGAACATGGGCCCTTTGAGAGACAGGCATAGAGTACTGTGCTTTGGCTCATAGATGGCCTCTACTGCTCATACATTGAGAGCTTGGACACCAGTGCAATAATTACTTTATGTCACGAGGGTGTTGATATATTGACGATGAATTCATAAAGGGATGTTGTTATTGGGAAGTTGAAGTGAAGCCCAGGTGAGGAAGCAAGTCATGTGGGAGAATGATGTCATGATTTACTGCTTTATCCTTGACCTAGAAATGTAGAACCAAGTGACCATGGAGGGAAGCCGCTGAAATTTATGAACCAAGATAAGTCTTCCCTCATTTAAGAGGTCTTTTTTTTTTAACCAGATATGGCAACAGGAAAACTATCCCAGGGGCAGTATGGGTTGTTTAGGATATGGACTTTGGAGGTTAGGTGAGGGTAGCATTACTCGGCTTCCTATAAACAGAGCTACGGCAGAGTTCTTCAAAATGCACCATGTCCGACAGCAAAAGGGTTGATATTGTGTGGAGTAAAACCACAAACCTATGGTACATATGAATGATAATGCTCCCTGAACTTCTTTTCTAATTAAGTAATGCATGTGCCAGATCTATGGCTACATTCTACACCTGAGGTTGGAGTAATATTTTCTAGAAACTACGCCTTGTCTTGGGGCTGGGGATATAAATTGTTCAGTAAAGTTCCTGCCACACAAGCATGAGAAACCGAGTTCTGACCCATGATGCTCATGTACTAGCTGGGCATGGTGATGTAGCTCTATAACTCCGATGCTAGAAAAGGGCAGAAATGTGCAGAGCCAAGGAGCTCCTTAGCTCCTTGGCCAGCTACTCTAACTGAACCAGTAATATCTGGCTTCAGTGACAAAACCTGCCTCAAAAAACAAGGTGGAGAGCATTAGAGGAAGACACCGGACATCCACTTTTGGCCCCAGCAAGGATGCATTCATGCATGTACACACACACACACACATACATAGGCGTACACATATATACACACAAATACATTTTAAGCCTTTTTAAAGAAAATAACTTTATCTTGTTACATGTTGTCCACAAGTCACTCCAGGATTCATCAACGTACCCTGGAGCTCTGCTGACCAGCTAAATGAAAGGAATCAAGTCTGCCCATAGAGCCTTAGGGACGACACTAACCTCCGTGTGCTCCCTTTGCTGCAAAGCTGTTTGGATGTTTCTACATCTCGCGTGGATTAGAAGACAATGTCAGAGGTTTTTGTTTGAATTTCCTCTCACTGGCTAGAACTTGCTGCATAACCAAGGGCTCGCGGCAAGACCACAGCTGAAGAAAAGGAAAGAGGAAGGTTGACATGATGAGGAATGTTGGGGTGATTATCAGTCTTATCTTTGAAAAAATAAAAGTGGAATACAGACCCTCCGTAAGGAATGGCCTTTTTATGGGCCATTTTTTAGAGAATGCGTAGCAATCTCTCCTGTGAAAAGTAGCAATCTCAATAGTTCTATGTTTGGGCTCTTTGATTGTTGTTTATGTTTTGTTTGGGCTTTAGGGTTTTGTTTTGTTTTGTTTTGTGTTTTGTTTTAGTAAAGAAAGGTCATTTTAAAAATTATAGGCATAAATAGTATTCAGCATAAAAATAAGTTGGGTAAATTTAGTGTTGACCAGGACAAAGAAAACCATAGTTACTTCCTCAAGTGAAAATTTGAGAAGAGTGAGCATCCACGAGTAGAGTTACAAAAAGATGAGCTATCATCTGGCTTGCTTTCATTCATTTATTTTCCGTGCTTTGTTTTGTGATCGTTCTTATTATCCAAATTAGATGAAGCACCTGTGCTTCATTGCCTAACATATAGGGATTGTTCTGAACCCTTCTTCTATGTGAATGATGGCGCCCGACTAGCCTTCCTCTGTGGATACACTGAGCATTCTCTTAGAAAGGCCATAGAGAAGAGAAAAGGGCTACTTGGTGGTTTTTCATTCTGTCTGACCATTATAGTCACGCAAGGAGCATGTTACCAGGCAAACACATGAGTACTGCACACATGCGATTACTTGATTGCGATCATCACATCCCTAAGAGTCGTCTTAAGCCACAGCTCTTTTACCCTCCCCCCTCTAGCATCTAATTTAAATTCCCTCTCTGCTAATTTTGGTGATTTACCTGTGTAACCCTGAAGGGTCTAAGGTCCCAAAAATCAAATGCCACTCAGTCCTAGATTACTGTGCTTGAGTATTCACAGTGACAGGCAAGAGAAGGACAAACAGGACATACTCATAAGTACCACATTCTCCTTGATGGCTCCAAGGAGCCATCTCTATTGCCTCTGATTTCATTCAACACACACTGAGTGCTGCTGCTTGTAGCGGTAACTGCCAGGTGGCAGAAATGAGGGTTTTTTGTTTTTGTTTTGCATTGCTGTGGCCTTCTACTCCAATAGCTTAGTGTCTTGCATGTAGCAGATGTTGAATAAATGACTTTGGTTGGCAAGCTCAACATATTTAATCTGGGACTATTTTACAATCGTTGAGTCTTCCAAGAGACTTGTTGACTGACAATATTTATAATAAAACAACATGTGCAATTTTGCTTCTAACATAAATAAAAGCCATTTGGCTGGCTTAAATTAACCTTTTTAAGAATATTGAAACCTGAGGGGACACAAGAGAGTTTGTAAGTAAACATGCAAGCGCACATAAAGATATATAAGAGGGATTTTGGGTGGGACACAGGATATTAGAAAGATAACTAAAAATAAATAGGGACTGAACTCAAGGCCAATGACTTCTGGTCAGCACTTGTCTTCAGAATGTGATATTGTTCTACTTAATAGAGAAAAAAACACCTACCTATACTTTTATCATATAAAATAAGAAATAAAATATTTTATATTAATGCAATACCTGAACAATGGAAATATTTTAAATTATTTCATGATATTTTCCTTCCTCTGAATGAGTGAAAATAGAATTCAACTTTGTGTGTTTTTCTTTAGCTTGCATGAACAGATAACTGTTCACAAATACAAAGCATTGCAAGGGCTGGTGTTAGAAGGAGAACATTTGTATAGTATCAGTGAGGCTCAGGGTTCAAGTCCCAGTACAATCAAAGTTAAAAAAGAAAAAAGTTGGGATGGGTATATGGTTTGGTTGATAGGGTCCTGGCCCCGTACCCAGGAATCTTTTCATACAGCACCTCTTAAACTGAGTGTGTTGTGTGTGCTGAAATCACAGCACTACAGTCCTGGGATGTTATGCTTAGGAGAATCAGACGTTCAGTAATTGTGTGTATATGGTGTGGGTTTGGGGTGTATGTGTTTATGTGTGTGTGTGCGTGTGTGCATTTAAACTGCTGAGCATTCTATCACACAGACACAGTGACCTAACACTCCTCTAGTTAAATGATTTTTTTTTTCACAATATATCACTACTGATCAGTTGGATCCTGAACTTGCAATGACAGAATTCTAATTTATCTGAGAAACTAATCTTTTATTTATGGGCTATCAATAAAATATGTATGATACTGGCAATGTAGAATTAATTCCTATTGTATTTGCCTTTTAACAATTTTACATATTGCTGATCATGACCTCCTTTTTTCAGCTTGACTCACATTTGCTAACTAGAAGTCAGCAGAATGGAGGGAATTCTAAATCATGGCCACCCCTCTAGCTATAGCTTCGACTATCTTACTTCTGAGAGGGATGTATTGCCATATTTGTGCGCCTCTCTACTACTGAAAATCTAAAATTGTATGAACATAACCATAAGACTGTTATCTATTCCAGAAGGGAAAAGTAGATATAGCAGTAAATATAAAGCAATAAGCCCTCAATCTAAGAGATTAAGGTGAGCTTCAGTGAAACCTGACTGTAAAACTGAAGAAATTCCATTAGGCCAAGGGAGATCCATAAGCGCTCCTGTTTCTATATTAGTTTGGTGAAATTTGTTATGGTTGAACATCTCAGAGGTGTCAATGCAACCCAGAAACTATATTCTTGAGGCAGCGTCTCTTGAGATTCATTCATGGTAGCTTTGTAGGGTTAGTATGATGTGTGTTAGTGAATCGTGAGCCAAAGTGCTTGGAGAAATGCAAAGTTAGGGTCCTGTGATGCACTGGTCTCAGTGACCCCACTAACTGATTTATACTCTTATGTATGAATGTCTCCATATAAAAGCATCTTTCCATACATATGAACTCATCACCAGGGGACTCACAGTCCACAGTATCAAAGTGCCTGCCCAAACAAAGCCACCAAACACTTGTACTTTCTCTATAAGTCACACATTGCATAGCCTTCTTGCATTCATACCATTAGGCAGCTCCTCAGAACCAGGCTTGAGGGGCATTTTAAACAGTAAAATCACTAACAAAGTGACACCATAGACTACAGAACGGACACTAGTTGCAGCCAGAAAAGTAAAAGGGGATTCTTTTAAGAACTGAATTCTTCTCAACCCTAATTAGCAAGGAAGTATGTAAGGTAACGTATATACTAGTACCTCTTGATTTAGTCACTGTACAAAATATGCGTGTACCCACACATTACGCTGTGTGCTATAAATACAAACAACTTGTCAGATGGCAGACTTCAGAAAAGAAAAAAAAAAAAAAAAGGAAAATATGTGCGTGAATTCTAAAACCCATGAAGGAAAGGAGACACTTCATGATGTTTTTCTATCTCTCTGGAAAGATGCTGTAGCTCTGGTTTCAATCTTTGAAGAAATATTCTGTGTTTTTGCATTTGTTTGTATACTTACATGTAACGATAACAATTAAATGGAAGAGTCCTTGAACTTGAGGGGAGTATGGAAGGATTTGAAGGAAGGAAGTGAAATGGTAATAATGGATTAATGGAAATAATCTAATTATATTTTAATTAAAAATATTCTGGGACAATGCGACCACTTAAAAGAGTCCCTGGCAGCCTTTGGTACCTATGCAAAGTATCTATGGCCACCAGTTCTACTCTCGGGATATCCCCAGGAGAGAGGAATACATGTGCACATCTTACACGAGAACGTCCAGCTGGGTGGTGGTGGCGAACACCTTTAATCCCAGCACTCAGCAGGCTTCTCTCTGTGAGTTTGAGGCCAACCCGCAAGTCTACAGAGTGAGTTCCAGAACAGCTAGGGCTACACAATGACTAGAAAAACCCTGACTTGAAAAACAAACAAAAAGGGCTCAAAGGGCATGCCCTTTAATTTTAAAATAGAGAAACTTGGGGAAAAAAAGTAACTAAAGAAATGATGATATGGCCACACAATGGAAATAATAGCAAGAAAAAAACCAAAGGACATTCTACCCCTGCCCTGCCCACCCCCCAAAAAGTACTAGTCTAGACAGAAAGTAATCTAAAGAACTCTTAAAAATTGTGATATGGATGCTGAAGTGTAGCTCTCCACTACTGAGGGCTTCTGACAGGGTGCAGGGGGAAGGACCTGTTTTCTTGGAGGGGCTGCCCACGGGGAGTTTGGCCATGCTTCAATGAGTATATGAACAGCATATGTTGGACTTGGTTTCCTCCTCCTCCTTCTTTTCCTCCTCCTCTTCCTTTTCCTTCTCCTTCTCTTTTCCTCCTTTTTTTTTTGGGGGGGGGGTGTGTGGAGAGTGGGAAAAGTCACAAAGGTGAAGGGACAAACCTGAGAGGACTAGACAGTAATTGTGATTGAGATGCATGAGGTGAAATTCACAACTAATCAATAAAAATATTTTGTTAGGTGGGAAAAATTTGAACTAAAGAAATGTTACATTAAAAGAAAGAAGCCAGACCCGAAGAGCATGTTATATGGTTCCGTTTGTAAGATATCAGAAAATGGCAAAACAAATGTATGGAGATAGAAGTTGACCAGTGGTTATTTCAGATGAGTGGCATTGACTGGTGAGGGACACTATTGAACTTTCTGGAGCAGCAAACATATTCTCTTTTGCCCTGAGGAGCTGACACACAGATTTACAGGTGCATAAAAATTCATTTTGCTGTTGGACTGTGTTTCTATTGTTGTCTGTCATAGCAAATTATCACAAACTTAATGACTTAAAAAACATAAATTTAATCCTCATGGTCTGTAGGCCAGAAATCTAGTGAAAGTCTCCCTGAGCTAAAATCAGGTTGTATCAAATTTGTGTTCCTCACAGAAAGTTTTAAAGAGAGCACGTGGCTTGCTTATTCCTGCTTCAAAAGTTTCACCCACTCTTTGATTCATGGCCTTCCTCCTTCAAAGCCAGTAATTTGAGTTTTCTGGTCTTGTACCTTTCCTGTCTTCAAGAACTTCTGTGATTGCAATGTGTCCATGTGGATAAATCAAAATAATATGTCTCTGTCAAGGTCCTTTGTTTAAGCAAATTTGCAAAATTTCTTCTCTCATTCAAGGTAACATATTTATAGAGATTATGTGAGATTTCTTTGGAGATATTATTCTGTTCATTTCAGCAGTTAAGGTGCATTCATTTTGCTGCCTGAGTATAACCTATTCAGCCAGAAAAAACTATAAAGGAAATCTTTTAAGAACACATACACACACACACACACACACACACACACACACACACACACACACACACTGGAGAGATGGTTCAGCAGTTAGGAGTGCTTGCTGCTCTTGCAGAGGGCACTACCACATGCCAACTCCAGCCCTGGAGGATCTGACTCCCTCTTCTACCCCTCTCCAAGAAAGGGAGCACCCAAACACATGAACAAAAAAATCTTGGCCCTGAGAATAACAAGCTTTGTGAAGAGATTTATCAAAATCTAACACAGAAGCCAAACAAAGGCCAAACTACCGAGAGTTAATTCATAGCTCCTTCATTAGTGTGACAACAATAACCAACGTAATTTAGAAGTAATCAAAAGCCCAAAGTTAGGTCTTGGTTAAAGTGAGGGGCCCACAGAAAGACTAAACACAGCACAAAACAGTACACAAAAGCGCTGTGGAGCCTGATGACCAGTGCATCTGTGTCCATCTTGCAGCCCTTACTTCTTCTCCCAGGTGACTATTGACTGTTATTGATCACATGGCTTGTTTAATTGGTGGTTCATGTTGACTTTTAACTGAACAAACAGGCCAAAAGATAAATCATTATCCAGATCTCAAAAGCCTTTATTTTGAGCTGCAATGTGCAATTAAATTGAGAAGTTAGCTACATTTAGATTGATTTTAATTGCAGAAACATGGGAAGGTAATTTAAACATGGGAACAGACACAAAAGGATGCTATCAGCCTTATTTTTCAATGGCAGTTTAGATATTACCCTGCTCACATCAAAATATAATCACGGCAGATACCTGCTGTGTGATAAATAACAGTATTTGACTAATAAGAAAATAAATACCCCACCATATGGTCTCAGTCACATTGGCACTGTTTTGCCAACATGTATTATCACATTTCCTTGAAAACTGCTCTGTGGATTAAGCTTCAAAAATAGCAAAAAATGAAATAGTATCCCTCTGGCCCTAATCCAGTCTAATCCTGCTTACCTGCATGTGCACCTGCTGTCCTGCTGGAGCTCAAGGCTATCATGGCCCTAGCTTGCACCTGGGCCTGGATATGGTGCCAAAAATCTTTCGCCAGAAGCAGTATTACTCTTCTGCTGACTCTAAACAATGTTAAGCAGAAAACTGGGGGTTTTCCAGGAATGGAGAATACATGTACACAATGTCCAAGGCAATTTCTAACCCTGTCTGAGCATGGGAAGTGTCTTCTGCTGTCAGAAATTTGGGGAGAAGGCGGCTTTTATGAACATGCAATTTAGCTTCTGAAGGTAAGACTCCAAACACTAACATTGATTGGCAAGCAGTCTCTCAGACAGGAAAAGCCTTTTTTTGCAGTCCTTTGGGCTGCTAGAACAAGATGTTGTAAACTAAGCAGCCTGCAAGAGACAGAAGCGTGCTCCACACAGTTCCTGAGGTTGGGCAAAGGCAAGGGGAAATTCAGAATGTGGTAATAACTCAACTCCAGGTTCAAAGATATGCTTTTGTCTTCATATGGCTGAAGAGCCAAGGGCCTCACTGTGGTCTTTTTTTTTTTATAAGGACATAATGCCTCATCCTTGTGACCTCTCTCTCTCTCTCTCTCTCTCTGGTTTTTCGAGACGGGTTTCTCTGTGTAGCCTTGGCTGTCCTGGACTCACTTTTTAGACCACCCTGGCCTCGAAGTCGCAGTGATCCACCTCTGCCTCCCAGAGTACTGGGATTACAGTCGTGTGCCACTGAGCCCAGCTCCTAATTACCTCTCAAAGACCCAAAGCTATGGTTTGAATGAACCCTTCCAAACCCATACTGAAATTGTTATTTTATTAGTACTCATAAAAAAGGATAAAACTCGTAAGGGATAGTTAGGCGGTAAGGATTCTAGCTTCTTCTGTGTGTGTGTGTGTGTGTGTGTGTGTGTGTGTGTGTGTGTGTGTGT
>NW_026593286.1:11873452-11922408 GCF_907164565.1 Psammomys obesus
TGTGTGTGTGTGTGTGTGTGTGTGTGTGTGTGTGTGTGTGTGTGTGTATGAAGACTCTTAGCCCTTCTACTTCATGCCATGGGGTGCTACAACAAGACATTCACTGACAAATGTCAAACATCTTGATCTCTGACTTGCCAGATGGCTGTCATTACAGAGTTTCCAGCCCTATATGTTATGTTATCACTGCATAAACTGAATAAGAAACATGCCACATCTAACAGGAGTTCAACAGTTGAATTAGAAGGCACAAAAACCTTCACACAATCGTGTTTACTCTCCCATAGTCATGCTAACATCAACAGAATCAGAATTGTGATCCAAGCAGATTCTCGTGAAATTCTGCACTATTTGATGCCATATCTCAAGCCACAGATCCATAGTCAGACAAATATCTGCCTAAATACTAAGTATTCCTTCTCAGAAGGCAGCTACTGAGTGTTACATAAGAAAAAGAATTGAGTGTGTTTCAGGAGCTGCAATGGGAGGATGTGGCAAAGCCAGCTTTCAAAGAAATGAGAGAAGTAAAATTACTCCCATTCCACCCACAAACCTACAGGGACTATTTACCAACACCCAGTGCCTCTGGGTCTTTAAGAAAAGAATTGAGTCTGAAAAGATGACTTTGAATGAAATCAGAACTTTGCCTCCATGACGTCTCAGATCATAACATTCGCAGACACATCTGGACTTCAATAGTAAGTGAAGACCTGCACCTGCATGAAACCCTGGCTTTCCCCTTCCCAGGGTATGCCTAGGTAACTGTATGTCCAGTCACTCAATGAGGTCACAGCTCATAAACTGTTAGATTACAATGTCCCTCTTGTCCAAGCTTGTGCAGTCCCTTAATCTTTTTATTGTATCACATGAACTACATTGTATTACAGTTTCTATCTAGTCCATATTACTGGCTTTAAAGAGTTTGTCCTGATGGGCAAAATGGATGGAACAAGGAGCCATACCAAATGGTTTCTCAGCCTCCACATACCAACTACACCAGAATTTTTTTTCATAACTGTCCTCCTCCATTACACTCTGCTTATTAAAATCTGCCCTCAGAGTGAGCTTGACTCAGCTTCCCTCATTATTAGTTTCATCCGGCATTATCTTCTGCTTTTCATTTGTTCTGAAGATGTCTCCTTTGAAATTTCCTCTTGACATCATTTTATCTGTCTCCTGAAAGATGGTTGTACCTGTCACTGGCGGCTTCTGGTAAAGTGTTGTCTGCGCCTGGCCTATGACGCAGTGCACAGGGGCGATGATTATTCTCAGATGTAAGAACTACCCGTCTAATCCCCACCTAACTAGCCGTGTGATTGAAAGCAGGACACTGATTGGTTCTTACGATGGCATCTTTTACTCTCTAAATTTATGTTCTAGGGGGGTAAAAAAGATAGGATTCTGCTGCAGCGAGTAAAAGTCAGAAAAGTGACTACCTCATAATAACAGAAATGAGGAAGGGCTGAGAGCAACAGCTGAGGGAGGCTGGAACCAATAATGTAACTGCAGATGGGCGGCCTTCGCCACACTGACTCACCCAGCGGTGCAGCTATGACGCTAAAACTAAAGACAAAGAAGATTTGAACTCTGACCCCGGCACCACCCTTCTTAATCCTCTGCCAACACAGCCCAGGTTGCCCCTAATCCATATGTGATGTTGGTGCTTTCCTGTCTACGAAGCATTGTCTCCCTCCAAATGAGCTGAGCTTATTCATCTCCACTCAAACGCTGACTCTGTCACGGGGAAGACGGGTTGCTGGTTAAGAGTGCTTTCCAAGCATCCAGAATACTCAAGTTCAGTTCCCAGCACCAACTTCAGACAACTCATAACCGACTGCAACTCTAGTTCCAGGGAACCTGACACTCTCATCTGGCCTCCACAGGCACTTGCATACACACGGCGCACACACACACACACACACACACACGAGAGAGAGAGAGAGAGAGAGAGAGAATAAAAAATAAAAACAATCTTAAAATAAAAATTTAAAAATCTTAGAAGTAAGTAAATGCTCTGATTGCCCTACACAAAGTAGGAGGCTCCCATTATTAGCCCCAGCTCTTCCTTGGTTTACTTGATAAGATTCACATAATTCACTGTCAATTGGTCTCTTCACTAGCCTTCATCTGCCTTAACCAGGGAGAGCTGAATCCCATAAAAGAGGATGCCATATATATTTCTTGCTCTGTACTATATCCCTGCTTTCCAAGACATAGCAACTCTCAACACAAGCTATTAATAGATGGGTAGAGGATGTATAGTTTACACACTGGTTGATTATTACTGATTATTACTATCAAAGCAAAGAAATAATTAGCTGAGTATTTGGGCCACTGCTTTTTAAAATACATTTTTGTTTGGTTGTTTTTTTTTTTGTTTGTTTGTTTGTTTTTTTTTTTTTGCTTTTTGTTTGTTTGGTTTTTTTTTTGTTTTTGAGACAAAGTTTCTCTGTGTAGCCTTAGCTGTCCTGGGCGCACTGTAGACCAGGCTGGCCTCAAACTCACAGCGATCCACCTGAGTCTGCCTCCCCAAGTGCCAGGACTATAGGCTTGCGCCACTGAGCTCAGCTTAAAATACTTTTATTTGGTAATAGAAACAGTCACTTAATAGGGAGATGTTTATCTTTTAATTAACAAAAAAGATTTTCTGATGAAGCTGAAAATTCAGGAACTGGAGAGATGGCTCCATCAATAAAGTGCCTGCCAGTCACTCTTGAGGACCTGGGTGTGAACCCTAGGACACACACTCTTGGAAACAACCCTAGGACACACACACAACCCTAGGACTGCACACTCTTGGAAACCCAGTACTGGGGAGACAAGAGACGTGCAGATCCCTGTGTCTTTCCGGCACCCAGCTTAGCTAACTTGGGCTCCTAACCTAAGCAGGGTACTCCAGATACCAAGGAGAGACCCTACCTCAAAAAAATAATAATAATAAAAATGCAAAATAAAACAAGATTAACATGGGGAAGGGACTACAGCTGGGATACAGAGTGAATAAACTGTAGTTAATGAAAATAAAATTTTAAAAATGTTTTAAAAAAAAAGATTAAAGGCTCCTGAGAAAATACACCCAAGGCTGACCTCTGATTTCCTCCTACACTCCCACACATACACATGAACTCACACATGTAAACACTCACACACACACACACACACACACAAAGAAAAAACCGACCACTCACGTTAATGCTAACTATAATCATTTTTTTTTTGAAAAATGATTTTTGTTTTCTAGAAACTCTGTTGGAACTGAGTGATGCATTTCTCCTACTTTGTTAAGTAAAATCTTCATTGCTTAAAAGGAAAACACACGGGCTTTCAGTAATAATGCTATGTTTACTTTTGCAAGTAAGCCTAAAGCCCTTCGTTTACCAAGGAACGCCTAATGAATACAAACAGCTGTCTGCCTAGAAGTTGCTTTTTAAAACGTAATGCCACTTGGCTGAGCCTCACCAGGTTGTGTTTGTTCTGCTTCAGGACACAGTAGTGCATATGTTCGCAGAGCTGGCTTGTTTCAAAGCTAGCCTCTTGGAACAATCCTGTGGGATGCTCTGATCCCCAGTTGGTGCAAACAATATGTCATTTCTGGTTATTGATTTTTTTTCACTATATTAGCTAGCCTGGCTCCGCCATTATCAATATCATATTTTGGGGGGTGGGGGAGGATAGAGTCTTACACAGCCCAGGCTGGCCTAGAACTCATGGTACCCGAGGCTTACCTTGAACTGTGTGCCTGCTGCCTCTCTACCTCTTGAGTGCTAGGATTACTGGCGTGCGTCACCATGCGGTGATTTTGTGTGGTGCGGGGGATTTAAAGCCCAACTTTGGGTACGCAGAGGAAGCCCTCTCCCAACGGGGCTACATCCTCAACCACCATTGTTGTTGTTGTGTGTGTGTGCGCACACATGCGTGCTCATGAACACACACGCGCGCGTGCGCAGATGCACACATGCTATAGCAGATATGGGGAGGTCAGAAGGTGACTCGTGGAAGTCAGTTCTCTCTTTCCACCGTGTGGATCACAGGGATCAAACTTGGGTCATCAGACTTTGAAACAAGCACCTTTTCCACTGAGCCACCTTGATGGCCAAGAGCGATGACTTCTTACAATAGAAAACAGGAAACATTAACGATCGTGCCAGTAAGCCATGGGGATTCATGTTGAGACGCTTAGTACGTGATTTTGGTTCAATGACTTCTTCGACAGATCACTGAGATCACTGAGTTAGCCTTAAGTAATGGAGGCGGGGGTGAGATTTGAGGAGAGTATCTGAAATCTAGTGCTGTTATCTCAAGAGCTGGAGGGTCTGGTTTTGAATTAGTACCTCACAAACTACAGTGTGTGTAAAACTCATCCAGGGCCCTGGCTCAAGCTGCTGGGGCCTGTCCCAGAGATTCAAACTCAGAAGGTCTCAGGTAGAGCTTGCCGGGTGATGCTGATCCCGGGACCACAAGCTGAGAGAGGTAGTCCCTCTCTTCCGTGGATGTGAGGAGCATGGGCAGGACAGGACACTCGGTAATCAGTCCTTCAGCATCGTTAGACGGAGCAGGCATGCAAACTGCACAACGTAAACACCTGTGAAGTTCCGTCCGTTGCTTCTGCGAAGCAGCTTTGCTAGTTCATGCTGAAGCAGATCTCTGGAAACTTCTGTTTGTTGTTGCAAGTTAACCTTTTGCGAAGTTCTGGCAACGGCTTTAAAGTGTGTAACTAACTAAAGGATAATGGAAGGTTGCTATAATGCCACCGCGGTGAAGTACTTACTTAAAAGCCAGAAACTTTTCCCTAGAGCACACAGCAGGCTCTGCAGTAAAACTCTGCTATGTATCCCATACAAGGCTGGAGTTCACCTTTTCAGCTACCGAGAATTTGATCTGCCTTTGTGGCTTGCTTTAACTATACGATGTGCTGGCAGTGACGATATGTGAGTCCAAGCCCCCAAGGTGTTACAGCCTTTACTTTCATCTTTTTGTGGAAAACGGTTACAGAAATTGTTGTTAGAGGAACAACAATGCTGAATTAGCCTACTGGAGGGTGAGATGGTCGTTGAGGAGAACTAAGGGACACATCCCAGGCAATAGGTAGTTCAAACAACTACCAGCTGTACAAACAAGGAGCCCAACTGGTCTCCTAATGCCATTGAATGGGTATTACCAGATAAACCAGTGGATGGCCTATCACATCTACCTTTAGAAACATGAAAAATAATGTTAGTGCTCTTAAGCCACTGACTTTCGAGGTTGAGCAGCGAGTGACACCTGACACACCCATCTACCCTTCACGTTTCAGTGACTCTTAATAAAATGAGTGAAGAGTTCTTGCAGGCCCAAGCATGGCAAACATGGGGCTCATAGGTTTTGCCCTTTCCCCTTCCCTCTCCCTTGCTAAACCATTAGATTACATTCCTAAACCTAGGCCCTGAGGTCCATTCCTTTATTTGGTCTCTGACTGACTCCTCCCTGAAACTGATCACCAAGGTCCAACTATCAAAACATCAAGGTCCAGTGCTCAAAATTTATTATTTTGATTAGCCTAATTAAAATACACAATCAAAACTTACCAACACGCCCTAGCCATTTTAACCCAGACCTGCCCATTTTCCTCCTTAAAATTAACACTTGCAAAGTTCTTTGCTGCTATTTCTGCCCTATTCAGACTCCGCCACCTCCTTAGCTTGCTTAATAAAAGATCCCTTGGTGTTTGGATTGTGTTTGAAAATTGTGTTTGGGGGTGGTCTGTGCCTGATCCAGGGTCCAGAGGGGAGCACCCTTCAGTGCTCAGGTCCCTTCAGCAGGGTCCTGATGTCTGCAACAAGAAAAATGATGGCAGACCTGGAAGTTAAATCCAAGTGAATGAGTTGAGAACCTATGCTCTAATCTACCATCATCTCTTACATTTAGTTCACATGAAGCATTTTTAAGTGTAACAAGATCACATTTTTTAAATTTAAAAAGAAAAAAAAGATTTAGAGTTAACCTGAAGAGCCAGTTTAAGTCATGTGTCCTATCTAGGAAAGGTACCTGCTTGAAATTGTCCACTGTGTGACTGATAGTTCAATAGCCCTACAGTGCTTCCCTCCTGAGTTAATGCTGGTTATGATAACAGAGTGAGGAAATTTTTCTATAACTTGCCTGCTTGAAACTCAGAACAAAAACTGAGTGTAACATTATATTTGTTATGACTACAGAACCAGAACGCTCAAATTCCCATACCAGATAATGAGAAATACTCCATGGTTGCAAATCTTGCTTAAGAAACACAGAGCGTGGCCAACAGAGAAGTGGGTACTAGGAATTCCCCACACAGTAAGACAGACATTGCTAAGAGTAAAGGGGAGTAAATCTTTCAAGCGCATAAGCGCCCAGAACTTAGCAGTTGCTCCTTGAAGAAAAATAGGCAGAATTTGCATCGAATTAGAGCTTCTTCCATAGCCCCAATAAGATGACTTAAGGTATCATGTACCACTCTCTGTTTACAAACCTGTCATAACTTCAACTTCAGTTTTAGGGCATTTGGTTTGATCCTCAGAGGCACAATGAGGTCTGCCTGAATGTCGCCACTTTATGGAAGTGAAAACAGACATAGAAGTCCAGATTTTAAAACTTGGCCAGCTTCTAGCTGATGAATCATCCCAGTCTCAAGAGGTCATGGTGAGGTGACTAAGGCATCTGATAATTCTGCATAAAGTAAGTACTAAGAGTATTTACTTAGACTTTATATTTCTCCCATATTTCCCTCAGTTACATGTTCATTCTATCTGGAGCGGGTCCCTGAATTTTCACGTTCAAAAATGATTCCCAGCGATTCTTATGTGAGTAGTCCTTGAACTAGATGTTGAAAAACAATGGAGAGATTTGAAAACAGTGTTTGCAAGCCGTAGCTGCTGGTTGACTTTTGAAAAGTTTGCCTCTGAGCTTAGAATCTATATCTCTATATCATGACAGTACCTTCCTGATAGGCTCTGGCTGCCATGACTCACTCACAAGGTGGGTCACTGAAATAACAGAAATGTAGAAACACCCCTGGAGGACCGTGCACGTTTGACAGCAAGGAGTCAGTGATGTGGTTTCCTTCTTAAGGCTAAGAAAATCTGTTCCATGTCCCCTTCCCAGATTCTGGGAGTTAACTAGCAATCTTTGGCATTCCTTGGCATGTGAATCGCTGTCTAGCAATATTTCATATAGTATTCCCTTCGGTGGCTACAACAGAATTCCTTCTCTTATGGGGGCAACAGTCATATCCACGTGTGGGTATGTCCTACTTTAAGACCTCATCATAATTAATCACATTTGCAACAACCTCACTTCCAAATAAGGGAATATTTGAAAGTCCTGGATGGTAAATTAAAACATATGAATTTCAGAGACACACGGTTCAACCCATACCAAATACACACCTTTCGAAGCTACACTCAAACTTTAGGGAAATAATATATAACTTATTTAGCAGTGTGTCTGGCATTCATAAGCCCTACTCAGAGCTGAGAATGTAGCCAAGTGGTAGGGTACTTGCCTAGCATGTGTGGGGGCCTGGACACTAGAAAGAACCAAAGACGGGGACTGGACAGGCACAGTAGTGCCTAACACTAAGGAGGCAGATCTCTGTGAATCAAAGGCAAGTCTGTCCTACAGAGAGACTTTTAGGCCCTGACTCAATGAGAGGGAGATGGGGAGAGAGATAGAGACAGAGACAGAGAGACACGGAGATAGGGGGAAAGGAAAGAGGAGGAGAAGAAAGGAGAGAAAATGAAAGGAGAAGAGAGATGATGTTAATAAATGATAATCATAATCATTAACTATTATATTTTTTCATCTCCCCCAACATTCTCCCTTACAAAAGTAAAGCATACATCTTTTACCAAATACAAAATTAAAAAAAAAAAACAACAACTAGCATTTATGCAAACCCTACTGACACACTCCAGGTCTGAAAGCTTCTGGGAAACAGGGCATCAGCCTTAACACTCCTCTTGCCTTATAAGGCAAGTTACTTTTTTTTAATGCTGCTTTTAATTATATTGCTTAGGCCCCAGGGTACTGAGTTTTCTCTAATCTTTTTCCTGTTGTAGAATGGTTTTCCAATTGTTTTTCGGGTTTTATTTACTTATTTATAATTCAGCTAATAGGATTGTTGAAGCCTTTGGAAATTAAGGTAATTTAAGGAGTTTATTGTTTAACTTAATAATTAAATCCCCCATGTCCTCCCATAATATGGCACTCCTTACTTCTTGCAAAGTAAAAGACTCGCCATTAAAAAGTAAGTAGAATTGCATAAGAGCAATTCTCAGAATAACTATCATTATCCCCCAGCCAATTATCTACTTTGCATAAAAACAGAGAATTAAAGTACTGGCTTTGCCTTTAACCCCCTAGTAGCTTTTTGCTAGCATGAAAGTCTCAAAATACATAATTTCTTGCCTGTCTGATCAGTCTGATACGAGCAGGTATATGTAGGTTGTTTTATATGTGAACTTAACTAACCTGGCACTAACAACTTGAGGGGGCCCACATTAAACTCTTTCTGGGCTGGGGCTGTCACTTGATGGTAGAATGCTTGTTTAGCAAGTAAGACACACTGGGGTAAATCCCCAGTGTAAAAAAATTAAAACTAAACTTATTTCTGGATGTATTTGTAAGAGTATTTCTGGATGAGATTTGCATTTGAGTCAGCGGACCCAGTTAAAACAAATCGTACCACTGTGGTGGCTGGGCTCATCTCCATTGAGCACTGAGAGCCTGAACAGAAAAAGTAGAGGTAAGTGGAGAAAAAAAATGCTCATTTTCCCCTCCTTGCCGCTTAAGTTTGAACATTTCACTCATCCTCCCAGCTTTCCTGTTGATAGTTACTCCACTCAGTGCCCTCGATTCGCAGGCCTTTTAACTGAACCGCTCCACTGGCTTTCCTGGACCTGTAGCTCTTGGACAGTAGACCACATGACTTTACCACCAATAACTGCATGAGCCAGTTCCTCTTAATAAGTTTTCATGTACCTCTTATTGGATCCATTTTGCTAGAGAATATACACTAAATGAAATAAGCTTTCCAAAAAAATTATATATATTGCAGCAAAGACCCTTGGTATATGGTCTAAGTATACATATTCATCAAGCTCTTTCATGCTGATGTATATGGTAATACAATGGTGTATTGGCATCTATATTAGTAAGATAAAGAAAACTAGGAATTTATTTGCATTCTATTAATATCTTCCTTAGCCAAACAACCCAGGTAAGGAAATTTAGGATATTAGCCTCACTTCATAAACTCCTTTATAAATTTTTGCAGTTCAATTAAGGGATTGAATTTGGTTCTGTTTAGTAAAACAGGTATGTTCTATGTTCCTCATTGCAAAAACTCAGATTTCAAAGCTCAGTAGATCTCAAGGACTGCCCTTACCCCTCCCCTTAAGTTGTCACCTGTTCTACTTCCAGGGAACTGGTCTGTGACCTAGGTCATGTGACTAGATGAGCTCATCCCTGACCACAATTATTGATTCCAGACTAGGTCTTGAAGTCAAGATGTTTCCAAGAGGATTGTCTCTAGTCCTTTGTTAGAACTGCGGAAAAAAGTATTTTCTAGAAGGCATGATGCTAGCAGTGGGATGTCTTTGTTACCACAGAGAGAATATCCAGCATAAAGCCAACGTAAGGAAAAACAGAACCAAGACCTAAGAAAGACCTATCACTAATGGTGGTGTTGGATCCCTAGACCCAGCTGGTCCTGAAACATTACTCTTTGTCCCATATTTGTGGGCAATAATCTGTAGCCTGAGATAATTTAATAGACACTAACATTAATATATGAACATAACTGCAACATTATTGTAGCCAGACATTTTCATTTCAATGTATCTTTTGATTTTCCTAAGTTCGGAGGACTAGTTTTCCATTTGTAAACAAAAAAGGGTAATCACCTCAGGCCTCCATTATATTAGTTGATTTTACTGCTTAACAATAAGATGTTAACAAGGACACATAGATAAGGAGCAGGGATTGGATTATAATATCCACTTGACTGTGTCTCCATTGCTATGGTTGTATAGTGATTTATAAAATGTCAGTGAAGGTCTAAAGAAAGCATGCTGGGAGAAACCATGTGATTTTGCAAATCAGCTTTCCTTTCTGCCTTTATGGTCTCATCCCCCAGAAGATGACCTCAGTATGGGGCTTCATGTATAAGGAATTGATTTAGGTAGAGAGGAAAATGATTTGAAAAAGGAGAAGGAGGAGAAGGTGGAGGGAGGAAAGACAACTAGGAAAGGAAAGCAAACAAGGAGAAATTCCAGGCAGAGACCTGTGGGGTGGGGCTCACTTTCAGCCTGATTCTGGTAAGGAACTCCAGAGTGTAGGTCACAGTTGTTCCTGTTGGAGCCAAGGTAATTTCGTTTTTTAGATTCCTGCCTGTTTTTATTATAGTCCACAGGCGTCATGAGTTCTACAAACAGGCAAAGTTCTCCGGTGCCTTCAGGGTGGTGCTCTGCAAAGCCAGAGGGAAGAGAAAACTCAGAAATAGTATGGTATAGAAGGATACAGTATCATCTGGGCAAATCCCAATGTTCTCTACTATGCCCACCAGACTTTTCTATCACCAATGGCTTCAGGGAAGGCGATTTCTAAAGTCATACTTGAAGCAATGTGGAGAGAGCATAGCACTTGCACTGATCAAACATTGTTTGTAATTTTCTACAATCAATTTAATACCTACCCTTGAACAATACTAAAACATCGATACTCTAAACTTATTAAACTGTCCACAGTTAGCTGGACTTCAAAAAGTCAACAGAAACATTACAACAAAAACTCTGACCCTTCCATTGCTGCTTCTTCTGGCTACTGAGGTCAGGACAGTTGAAAAGCTTCTGAAGTTATTCCAGTGCCTTTTCTCCAAGTCACAGAATTCTCTAGGGGCAGGAGGGATCTCAGATGGTTCCCACGTAACTATGACTGGAGAAGATTTCTATGCCATATTCTACCTCAGCCTTCAATATTTTATACATATGAAAAGCATATCTTAAGGTCATTGCCGTGCATTGGACATTTTCCATGTACCAAAAACTACAAGCATATTTTAAACCTTGTCATGCTTAACCGTGATCTGATATGTGATTTTCAAAAAAAAAAATCATAAAGTTATATATACTCACATACTTTCCGAAGTCAATGATCAGTGTCTCCTCTCTTCTTGAAGACCTCAACCTTTGTGCGTAAGACCCATCTGTCAAGCATTATACTCTACAGAGCAGAAAAGGCACAAGGTGAAATAAGGAGACCCAACAGAATGCCTTGGGTAATTCTCTTGAAAAGCTTTCTTTCCTTGGATAAGTCTTATCTGCATGTTGAGAGACAAGTACACCCTGCCTGCCAATCGACATTTGCAGAAGTGGGGAGCAAACATCAAATGAGAATTTCAGATCTCCACTCAGATGGAAATCATAACTAGAAACAGATTAGCTGCTTAGGTTTAACAGCTTCAGGCTTGCCTGCCAGAGGCTTGCAAGCTGGGCTTTCAAACCAGAAGGTTAAAACAGAGGCTCGTGGCTCTAGGCTCTGAAAGCCAGAGGCTTCTACTATAGAGCAGTGGACAGGGGTCAGATAGCAGATGTTTGCATCACAATTCATAATAAAATTCCAGCTATGAAGTCACAACAGAAATAAGTTTGTGGTTGTCACCACAACATGAGGAACTGGAGGTCGTAGCACTAGGAAGGTTGAGAGCCAATGACCTAGGGCCTAGGGTCTAGACCTCAAGTGCCAATGGCTCGGTAACCAGTAAGTAGAGTTACAGCTAGGAGCTCTGGGGGTCAGGTCCTTAGCTCTCGCCTACCCCGGGTGACTTGGTAATTCTATGCATCTCTCCTAACAGGTGGAATTTGAAGTTCCTCTGCAATCTTTCCTCTCTCATCACTTCCTTAGTCCCTCATAGTCTCCACAACCTCTGCTTCCTGACGTTCCCAAGAGCTCTTCATTCCCTATCAGCAGTTCTCGATTTTCCTAATGCTATGACCCTTTAATACAGTTCTCCATGTTGTGGTGACCCCCAACCATAAAAATTTTTGTTGCTACTTCATAACTGCAATTTCGCTACTGTTATGAATCGTTATGTAGATCTCTGTGTTCTCTGATGGTCTTAGGCGACCCCTGTGAAAAGGTCGCGACCCACAGGTTGAGAACCACTGCTCCGGCTGCTGCTGGGTGTGCCTGGGGCTGGCGGCCAGGAAAAATCACCTACTGGTCTTTATTATTATAAAGATTAGAAACAGGCAATAAAAACATTCACAGGAGACTTTATTGAGACCTAATGTTGCAACATGCTGGGAAGTCAAGCATAAGCAAGCAGCAATCAGGAAGGAGGTCTCCCAAAATAACCCAAGATGAAATGCTTATTGTAAAGCCAGTCAGTAACCTATACACAGGAGCCTTTTTGGGTCAGGGAGGTGCTCCTCCCCAACAGGAGTGGAGGCTGCTCTGGAGACAGGCTCATGTGGAATGGCTGCACGAAGTTATCCTGGGGTCATCTCAAGCTGCTTTGGCCCCTGAGCCAAATGACATCTTACCTCATGCACTAAAACTTAAGCAGGAGGGACCAAAGCCAGCCCTCACAAGGAAACAAAACCTTGGTTGTCCAGGTGGCTGTGACAACCACAGAGATCTCCTGAAGTCTTCTCTGCTATCTGTGGTTTGAAGTTTTCCTGAGTAGCTGTGAGGTGTTCAAAATAAGTTATTGCTGCCATGATGAAGCCAGAAGGAAATTGCTATTTGACTGTCAACCGCACTGTCACCATGAAAATGGAGGCTTTGGAGCTGGGCCCAGCTTTCAGGAGCTGAAGCAGTGCTTGTTGGTCACAGTCCTCCTGGACTCAGTACCTACAGGAAAGGGCAGCACCAGTCCATCTGGCCTCCACTTGCCTTAGGGTAATCATCACTTGGGGGCAACTGCTACCGTGTCCCTGCAAAGGAACAGCTGTCGGTCAAGTGGCTAAACTGCCAGCAGCTGAAATCTGCCATCTTTTGAAAGGCAAAAAAAAAAGGTTTCAAGGAGTGCTACAACAAAGATTAAATGGGCGCGTAAACGTTTTTCAGCACGTTTTTCCAATAACACGAAACATCTAGCTACATAGCCTTGGGAGGATTAGGTACTCATTGAATTTTCAAACACAGTTTCTCTCTTCATCCTCATTTTTTCTATCAACATCACAGTCTTAGTACGTAACAAATTTGTTGTCACAATGTCTCACTGTGGCTAGAAGAAAAGGTGGACAGTCCTTCTTTATCAGGACCAAAAGCAAAGTTAATAAGAACGTTCCCATAGAAATCACCCATACCTATCCTCTTCAAAGTTAAAGTTTTCCAGACTTTTTTCTTTCTTTTCTTTCTCTTGTTAGCTCTTGTATAGCCTACTACTCCATCAGAACTGAACAAACACCAACAGGCCCTGCAGCACTCAGGATAAATCTGAAACATTTTTCTCACTTTTTCATTGTACTAAAGACCAAAATCACATACTTCAATACAGTTGTACATTAAATCTATTTATAATTTATGACAACCTTCCAGAGTTTAATCAAAACTATGTTTATAATCACCTATAAATATACTTGGTCATATTATATTTTTATTTATAATATTTGTTTCTAAATATGTATTATCTATAATGTGCAACATTAGAAATGTAATTTAGTATAAAATTATGTTACATGTATTGGTTTATTTTGGTAAGATACTATGTACATGTATACAGATAATTAGTTTCTAAGCAGACCAAACATCACCAAATTTACATGTGTTGTCTTGGTGCCATCCACAGACTGACCAAGCCTCTTCTACTTGCTCCAAACGAGGACTTGAGGAACCGTTCTGAGAACAGTGCTGAATTAATGAATTCACCCTTGAGGGGCTTGTTCTCATTCCTCAAACTACGCTACGATATGCTCCTTAAATTCAAAGCTGTCTGGCTGCTCTCATGAAAGTCCCCCAACCACAACCATAAGAAAGCAGTTTGCCTTCCAAATCTCATCAGAATGTAAACATCAGGGGAAATACAGATAGCGGGTTACTGGGCTCCATGGGAGCACCAAGGAACTCAAATTCCATCCAACTTGAGCTTCGCCTTGTGGTTAAAGAGTCCTGAGGAACTGATGCAGACATCGTCCCACTATGACAAACATTATGACAAGACTTCTTACACCTCACCCACAAAAATCTGTGTGGCTGTTGCTGTACCTACGGCGCACACTTCCGGCATCATTCACTGTAACTTAAGCCATCGGCTAGTTGGTGATCAATTGATTTCACATATGCTATCTAGAGTGGCTGAGTTTGCTGGAGGCGAAGAGCAATATGCAGCACGGTGCACAAAGGGCTGTGCTTCATTATTAACTTAGCACAAAACGTGTCCCAGCCCTTCCACATAGCTGGGTCTGTAACAACTATGCCTTCTGTGGAAAAAGGTGACCGTGACAAACACAACCGATTAGCTTTCTTTGTAACTTTAACCGCTTGTGAAGTGCTAAATAATTTCATTACCAAGAAGTGATATTTACAGGGCCCAGGGAGGCAGCTCAGTTAGTAAAGTGCCCGCTGTGCAAACATGAGAATTCTAGTTCCTGGCACACAAGTAAAAAGGAAAAGCTAGGCATACACCTCTTGCCGCACTGACGGCGTGAAGAAAGGTCGATCTCTGGATCTCATTGGCTACCTATCCCAGCTGAACTGAAATAAACTGCAGGTTAAAAGAGACCTTGTCTGGAAAAAAAAAAAAAAAAAAAAAAAAAAGCATAAAAGAAATAAAACAAGTGAGGGAAGATATGGCCGCTAGATCTACCCCACGCTTCTGCACAAATGAGCACCCGCCTAAAAAACAAGCAAATATACTACATATAATACAGAAAGAGACACAGGCGGGCAGGGAGAGCACAGTACAGACCAAGTCAGGTTAGTAATCATTTTATCTAATGTCCTCTAAGATCAACAGAGACATTTCTGGGACATTTTTAAATGATGCTTTCCTTTGTAAATACAACCTTTAGGGAATATAAGGTAGGTAACATTCGTTGGCGTGTTATTTAAGTTGCAGGGATAGAGAGTCCCCAAAAGAGTATCCTCAGGCCTGGATCCTTGATGAGACTTTCCGTGCACCTTGTTAAGGTCAAATCAGTGGACCAATGTTTCTGTGCTTTGTCAAAAAAAAAAAAAAAAAAAAAAAAAAAAAAAAAAAGTTCCTTTTTTTTCCTCCTGGCTGTGTACATCTGTATCTAAGAGCTTCATCTTACAAGTCAATTTCACATCCTGCCTTTCGGCTCTCTGGTCTGCACTTCCCTGGTGCTATAAGTCTTGTTTACTGATTTTATGCCTGACTCCTAGAATTTATGGTCTGGGAAGAACTGCCAGCCAACACTCAATCAGCGATTCATTTTCAGCTCACTTTGGGTGAGAAACCAAGAACCATTCTGAAGTATGACAACTCAAAGGAAATGTGGGTTAGTTACTTAGTTTTTTTTTTTTTTTTTTTCTCCTTTTGAATGCAGTTTTCTTCACGTGCTAACAGTATGTAACAGAGAAGAGACTGTTATTGCCCACAGAGTTCCACCATGTACCCATTACCAACTGACTAGGGCTTTGCCTAGTTACGGAGATGCAAAAACACCAACACTTGCACACCACACGCTTGCTATTACACACGTAAATCATATAACTCCGAAAGCGAGTGGCCGGTGCTATGCCGCCATGCTAAAATGAATAACACCAGAGTCTGTCTGGTCAAGGCAGACATGTCTCTTTGGTGTGTCTGAGTTTCCTAATGAGATCTATTTTGAGCAAAGACATTTCTGTTTGAGGTCTGGCTGTCATTTTTAACCTGCTCAGGCCCTCACAAGTGTTTATTAATTACCACCTACGCTGTATCTTCTTCAAAAAGACTTCTCCTGCTCTTTGTCTAAATCCCCCACCCTGCCCCCAGCCTTGACCTCATCCTTCACACCTTTGCTCCAAATAGTTTGTTAATTCTAGGACATTCCAAGAAAGACAATATAAGGTGAGGTCAATGCAAAATTTAGAGGCCCTGATATTTTGATACATTCTAGTCTTAACAAGTTAACCAAAGTATCAAGACGATGTTAAAACAGTCACTCCTGTAGCAACGACAGAGTCAAAGTAACGCCACCTCTTGCTAATTAACTGTTGTTTCTTTTGTTTACTGATTTTTAGTTTCCTGCTTGTGAAAGGGATTTGTCATTAAAGATTCGCTGCTTTATTCAATTAGCGTGATGAGAAAGCCTCATACTGGAGACAAACTGGATTGTCTAAGTATCTAAATTGTACTAAATTAGCTCCACGTGGGAAAGCCTTCTACCCTTTGCAAACCTTAAATTCGTGGCCTCAAACTGTTACGTTTCAGTTGGGAGAGCCTCATGAAGGAAACTCAAGACTTCAGGAGGGGTTCACAACGACATTGTTAGTGTGGCCTCTAGAGGGCGATCCTTCCTAATTTTAATAGGCTCTGGGTGGTCAAGCGCTGGCGTGTTCACCCAGTCTCAAACTAACCATCGCCTGCGAAGACCACACACCCAAAAAAGGAAAAATCACTACAGCTTTCAAGCTCCCTGCGGCACACCAACAACCTGGTTTCCGGTTCTCACACCATCCTCTTCCATTTTCCTCTCTTCTTCGATATGACGTTGATCCATTGACGTTCCATCAATGTGTGTCCTAAACATGCCATCTTTCTCATCAGACTTTATGTCCCATCCGTAGCCTCCTCTTGTTCTCTTTTACTTGGTTTTGTTTTTATACACGTATGTTTTACTACACGAAAAAAAAAATCAAACCATTACTAGCAACAACATACCACCTAATAAGTGATGTTCTAGCTAGCCAAGTCCTGTGAACACATGCAACCCCTAATACCTGTTCTGAGGAGTCAGAGTTCCCAGGTCATTTTCCAAAAAGCTTAATTGTCCTTGGCAAAGACAGAATTGATGGAGTTTTAAATTGTTTATCTGAGATTTAGTTGCTAATCCATCCCCAGTCTAGACTTCCACCAATAGCCTCCCCACCTATGAAGCACCAAGCACATCCATGTGTCAGGCAGGGCCCGGTGCCTCACCTGGTATCATTTAATCCTTACAATGACTATGCTATGTGTCCACTCGCAAATGATGACTTTGAGATGTTAACTGGTCCTGCATCACTTTGTCATAGGTCTATCTAGAACTCAAGCTACTCTTTCCTACCACAGTCTGTTTTCTTGCACGCTGCTAATTCAATCCATCTGCAAAACTTGCCCAAAACTTGTCCTTTTTGTCTTTCAAAGATAGTTACGAGAATTCAAACAAAGCTCAGAAAAAAAAAAAAAATGAAGAATCAATTGTTTTGGTATCCTCACCCCTAGCAAAACTGACTCAGGTGACTTAAAAAATTCTAAGCCTTAACCTCAGACCAGAGTGCCAGAGGCAGCATTGAGTATGTATAATTTGCACATTGTGGGACTTGATTACCTAGCCTGAAACTTCAGCACCCTCACTAACACTACTTGTGCGGTAACTTTAAACAGATTTACCTGACCACTCTGGGACCCGCTCATGTCTGAGAAACTGGATAAAAGTGCTTCATGGGTAGAGCTTATATAAATAGCTATATAAGAAACACTTACAGTGTCTGGTCAATATTCCATACAGATGAATTCTTCCTGTTTTTGATGTCAGAGGCAAGAAAGAGTATTATTAACAGGTGTTATGAGGGAGGTGCAACAGCTTGAAAAGACACTGTGTACATCCATTAAGCTTAACGATGAAGTATCTCATAAAAACAGTGCAGTGTGTGTTGGTGTTTTTCAGATTGATATTATTTCAAAGGGTTCATAATACTTTCATGGTTTACAGACAAGAAAGATAGTCCACCTAATTTATTAGGTCATATATGAATTCATTCAAAAGTCATATCCCACCCATAACCCCTTGCAGTAAAATTAAAAAGCCTATTTCTTTACAAGTAAAAAAAAATTTTAAAAAAAGGCCTCAGTAGTCAAAATCATCCTTGCAGAAACAGAAAAAAATTCTATCACACCAATTGTAGTTCCTTTCCATCAAACTTGTCATGAAGCTCATTATTTTGCCAACAGCTTGGTCTGCATTTCAGGTTAACACTTCTCCTTCAGAAATAACGGTCCTCACCTTCAGCTCCAGGCATACCCCCTAGCAAGTATCACACCTGACAGTAAGTCTTTAGCACAGTAGCACAAGCTCCCTGGCCTCTCTTTATTTGCTGTTTGCTTTCTTTTATTCTAAGAGTACCCATTAACAACGCAAATGACGAAGAGGGTAAACTCTGCACCCAGCCACTAGATGTGGCATCATTGGTGGGTCTCCTGGGCAGAATTGCAGACCTTCAGTTGTTTTCTTCAAGTTATGCTTAGATAAAATTTGTGTGTTTATTATTCTGTGTAGGAGCACATTCATCTTTCGGAGGTCTTCCTTGTGCAGCTTTAAACAATTATTTATATATATATACACATATACATATACACATATATGTATATATATATATATAGATATAGATATATATAGATATAAATTGGTTTTTGGTTAGAAGAAGAGGTAGGTGTCCCACTGAATATAGAACTGGCTTGAGTGATGGAGCTAAGATTTCGTGAAGGGGTGGGTTGTTGTCACAATCACAGAGTGCATGCCTATAAGTCTGTGCCCTGTGTGGCAGTTCTAAAGTTACCTTCTCAAAATGGTACTCATGAATCTTCCCCTTTAAAATTATAGCAGTTTTCTTAGCCTTGGCACCATTGACACATTGGATTTGATAATTCTATGCTGTGGTAGCTGTCCTGTGCATTATGGGATGTTCTGGAACTTCCCTGGCAAATGACACCTTGCTATGAATCATTTGTCTTTTCAACCATAAAGGAGACATCTCTCAAAGTCCCAGAGTACACCATGAAAGAGGGAGCAGAAAAAAAAAATGTATAAGCTGGGGGAAGATAAGTATTTCTTGAGCGGTATCTTCAAAGAAGGACAAGGTCCTTGTATCCTTGAACTTTCACCACTCATGATTAACTGAACGAGGCCTGCACAAGTTTGTACCAATCGACATTATATTATGGAGGAAAAGGGTTCACAAGACCCCAGCCATCTCTGAGGCTTTCTAAGTCATGAATGACCCATGAGGGGTGGGGGAGACATTTTCTCCAGTAGGTCTCCTGTAAAAGACCTCTTGCTCATGATCCGATAATCTAAACAAGCCCGTGGAGTCACACCCAGGAAGTAGAAGTAGAGGGGGCACTAGTTGGGAAAGAAAGAAGACCCGTGGGAGTGGAAGGTGAATAAGGGAGTGTGATGGGGCTGAATATATGCCGTGTGTGCATATATGAAGATGCCACAGTATAAACCAAGTGTTATGCACAACCAGTACATAATAATACTAAACTTTCAAAACTAAAGATGATCATTCCCCACAGGGACTGTCCTATAAGTTTTAAATTATATCTAAAGTTGATTCTTATTTTCAATTTTAGCAATAAACAACAAAGATTATTTCCCTCTTTATTTGTAATTTGCATTTTTCTGCAAGATTACTACACAAAAAATCATAAAGCCTTAATTGGACCTTGTTGAGTTAGGAAAACCATAAGCTGATGGCCGCAGGATAATGGAAGCAATCCATTAATGAACTACACCATTGTCTACACACCTGTCCTGCCATTCAGCTTATCTCTGGGCTTCCATTATCTGACTCCAGTGAGGTCTTCCTGCTCTCAGAATGTGAACAGGCTCACAAGAGCCTCAAGACAAAAGCAAGCAGTTGCCTAATGTGGATGACGCGTAGCTATGCACGGCAGGTGCAGCTCGGGCCGCAGGAAGCCGTGGGACTTGACAAGACTGGTTCTGTGTAACCTGACTGCTGAAGCAAAACAACCGGTATAGCCAACGTGCGGACGTTGGTGGCAGCCCCAGCTGTGATTACTGCATACACCTTTTCGGCATCCCCTTACCCTGGAGCTGCTTCTGAGTACAACTTCCCTGGTCCTGTCTACTCTAGGGCTGCTGATGGTTAAACCAACCCCCATTTACATGGGCCTTTCATGAACCCCGTTTCTGAATGACGTCACCAACTAACCTGTCATCATCGTCTAAATCGGCATTTCTAAACAGCTGGCCCAGGACGGGTTCACCTCCCTAAAACGTGTCTCCTGGAGAAGCATTGTGTTGTTTTGTTTTGTTTTGTTTTTAACTCTGTGAATTAAACACCAACATATATAGCATCTGAAATTTTATCTAAAAGTTCCAGATTCTCAGCTTCCTTTGAAGAATTTGCTTGTGACACTGCTGGTATTGAAGCCGCCTGCTGTGGCGAAGGCACAGTCGCATGTCTCGACAGACCGGACCGTGCACTCTGATTTACCCACAGCTTGCTTCCTGCATTAGTTTCTCTGACCTGCTTCACTTCTGTGGACCTAAAAGCTTGGGATTCTTTTCATTTAGTTCTAAAATATTAACATGCCAAAGCAGTAATTGTTCCTGAAACACAAAATCGGCAAGAATAGGGTATGATGGGGTTTCAAATAACTTCTTTTAATGCGATCAAAGTACTTTACAGGCATCATTTTGCTTCACAGTAGCCGTGCGTGTACACAGTGCCTCTAATCTACAGCTGTCCCGGGTGGTGTGGTCGAATGCTAGTCAGTTTGCAGCACTTGGATGACTTACGTTACCTCATTTTCACAATGGCCATCTCAAGGACATCGTGTTATTATGCTCTTATTGCTAATAAGCAATTTGGAGGCAGAGACACGTTTAAAAATTTGTTCCGGCGTCCCACTGCCAAGTGTTGCAGATGGGAAAGAACCCGAGGGGTCTGGAGTCCAGGCTCCAAGTCGAGCTTCCCTGGGCCCATTGCTGCCTCTCTGATTTGATCGTTCCTCACAACAATTCTAATAAATGGTTAAGTATTATTATCCAAATCCTACAGATGAGGGGATTACACATTCTGTTTCTGTGTCTCTTCTACTGCCTTCTGCTGCTGCTTTTTCTCTTCTTTCCTAACTCTTAGAGGTTGCCTCCTTGACTGATATAGCTCAGAGTGCCCCATTCATTGTCTCCCTGCCTCCTATCAACTTTTCTCCTCAAATGGCTTCTCTCCTTTTCCTCTTCCTCTCCCTTTGCATCCTCCTGCTGCTGCTTCTCTTACTTTCCTGCTTCCTCTTTCTCTACACTTAGCCATGTCTGAAATGCTTCAGTCTATCTATTTGCTTGTAGGTGTCGCCTTAGTCTTCTTCTAAAATATAAACATTAGGAAGACAGAAGCCGGTTAAAGGTTGTTTCCAGGACCTAAAACTCTGCCTGGCAGCTGTAAACACCATCACACAGCTCTAAGGAGGCAACGAGAGAGTAGGAAGACAAGGGGAAGTTAGGAGTAGAGCAGGGCATAGTCCTATTCCTTAAGCTCCTGGAGGGGATGAGCACAGAGCCTTGGATGAAACACACGTGAGCAAACAGTAGCTGTGGGTGTTGATACTCTAGGGCTACTGACTTATGGGAAAGAATTGCACTTAATGCCACTCACTCTATAAGGTGAACGGTACTGTTCCCATTGTATAGCAATGGCAGCTAAGGCCAAGAGCAGCCAAGAATTGTGAGCCAGTAAAATGGCTGAGTTAACAAAAACGAAGGGGCAGAACTGAGTCCAAGTCCAGGGATATCTTCCCTCGAACTATTTTGCAGCTTTGACAACTGCCTCTAAAATTCACTCTGTGACCTTATATCTTTGCACAGTCTTCCTTGAAAAATTGGTACTAAAAAGATCTTGCTCCAAAGACTACAGAGAAAGCAAGAAGATAATGCTTTAGAAATTTCTGTATCTTGCAGGATGAGTGCCTTCTGATAGCAAAATGCCTCAGGGTTATCTGAAATGCCAGAACAAACTGTGGCCGTTTTGATAAAGTGACCTCAACAAAGGAAGGTCTGTTGATTGATGTATCTGTTCCTGATCCCATCCACCCAATATAGCAGTGTATGGCTGGTCTGCCATAAGTCATGGACTAGAATCTTATATTCATCTCTGTATTATTACGATGCCTTACAAAAGGACTATATTACAGTTAGAGTGATTTTTAAATAGATTCACAAATTGGCTTTTCTTATATAAGGAACCTTTATCAAAAGTCAGTTTCTTTTGCTGTTGGTGGGGGCGGTTGTTTTCAAGACAGGGTTCTCTGTGTTTAACAGCCCTGGCTGTCCTGGAACTCACTTGGTAGACCAGGCTGGCCTTGTGAACTCACAGAGATCCACCTGCCTCTGCCTCTGCCTCTGCCTCCTGAGTGCTCTGTTTCTTGATAAGTCATTTTATTTCTTAAATAAAAATACATACTGGGAAGGTAAAGTGGCCACTCTGAGAAGCAATTACATATTTTTTTAAATAAAGACTAGGCATGCACTTGACCATATTATCTAGCATTTATCCTAGAGAATTAGCAATACATGTGCCCCCCAGACCTGCATGTGTTTGTCCCCGGCAACCTGATTTGTAGTAGGCAACAGACCACAATGCAGTCATTCTACAGAATACTACTCAGACGCAAGAAGGAATAAATTATTGATGTACACAACTTGGATGGATCTCAAGACTATTATACTGGCCAATCCCAGAAGGGCATTTTTGTTGTTGTTGTTTCCATTGATTATAACTGCCTCAAAATGGCAAGTCTAGAAAAATGGAAAATAGATCAATGATCTCCAGAGTTTGAGAACAGTGGGTAAGCAGCGGGGACCAAGAGCAGTCTTTGTGTCTGTATTTCAATTTTGGCAATTGTTACTGGGTCTGCATACAAGACAAACCAGCACAAAACCATCCCCACACATTGTATAGACAGCAGTCTCCTCATTTTGCTCTTGTATCCAAAGGGGGAAAGTGAGTGTCTTGAATACAGGAACTCACTATATTACCTTGGCAACTTCTTATAAGCCTATAAATAAACAAATACATTCATAAACACCATGCATAAGTCACTCTGCTTTTAGGAGACAGCTGGTGTAAAGCAGATCACTTATCCTCTCACTAAAAATCCTGGAATTCGTATGCCATAAGGACTTATGGTATCTGTCCTGGGTATATTTTTCCATCATTAAAAATGGTTAGAATTCAGTACCTTATTGACTCCTAATGACACTCTTTCAGTTTCTGAGGTGTCCTCACTCAGAGTTAACTGCCACCAGTTAAATGAGGGTTGGCATTCCCGGTTCAGAAAGAACCCAGCATACAGCAGCAGCTCAGCAAATGTTGGGCAAATTGAGTTCACTAATGTGGAAGTATTAAGAGAAAGCATATAATCACATAAGAAAAAAACACCAGAAATGCCTCTGTAGAAAAACTAGGAAAAAATTAATAAATATTAACATTTAATGCTAGAAAAATTTTAAATGGAAGCATGGAGAATGAAGCCATTTCTCATGCAGTGTTTGATGTAAGTTCTCAAAACTTTTCTAAAATCAGACATCCTAATAAAAATAGTCAAGAAGTGTTTAGCTTAGTCCCAGGAAATTCCTCAGAGTGTCAGTCAAGCCAAAGTGTTGATTTTATGTTGACAGATATTAATAGCCAAGTTCTGAAGGTCCTGCCAAAATTGCTTTCATCTAGTTCGTGAAACAAGGATCCAAATGCACTCAATCAATTATCTGAGGGCGATGCTCAAAGTGCGTGCAGTACTCTGTGCCTCTCCAGGCTTAACCTAAGTAAGTTTAGTTTTAGTTTATTTGGTTTGGTCTGGTAAGGCCAAGGCCTCTAGGAGCAGGTCAAGTAATGGAAAAGTCAGGTGAGGAGTCGGGAGCCTTATACTAATTATAGGAGTAGAAATATAATACAGTCATTCACATCCAATTATAAAAGGAAGAAAAAAAAAACGACCTTATGCAACCTTGGCTGCCAACTTGTGACGTCTCTTACAGGGTGAGTTCTTGGACCAGCAGTTACCACACACGTCAGTAATTGGCCATTCGCCTTCCACCGGCCTACAGCCCGATGCCAGGCTTGTTTGTTTTCTTTTGAGTCAGTGGGAGGAGGCGGCCACGGTGAGGAAGTGAGGAAGTGCTGAAGTGAGTCGGCAGGAATGGCAGAGGGCTCCTCCCCAAGTCGCCCACTTGTTGAACTGTTTACATTGTGAAGAGTTTGGCTGGGAGCCTCATGTTGTCACCAACGCTGTGAAATAGGCTACAACCCAGAAAAATAAACTCACATGAAGGCCTAGAAGTTGCTGGCAGCTGTTCGTTTATCTCCTGCTCCTTCGTACCAGCAGAAATCTAATACTAGTAAAATTAGGACACTGATATAGTCCTGAGAAAAAGTGAGAAACAGGGAGCAATCCCAAAAGCTAGTGCCTTGCTTTTTATTGAGTTTCTATCCCAATAATCATAAAATCTGAATTAAACACAAATGACCAACCCAAGAATTCATGTCCCCAGCTTCAACAAAATAATTCTAAACCTATCAAAGCAGCCTGAAAATCTGGCAGCTTCTATCATGCGATATTCAGAAGCAAATTTGGTTCACGATCCAAGTTGTTTATTTAAAAATGTAGCGCTTATGTCTGCTTACTGCCAAACGCGATTCAAATGGTTGACATCTGGTCTATTATAAAATCCTGCGCAATTGGAGTCCTGATTACATTATTGAATCTTCTCTGTGGCTTCCAAGAAGTAGACTTTACAAATGCCTTATCCTTGAGTTTTAGAACATTTCAGAATATGTATTCCAAAGAATATGTATCTGTGTATAGGCATATGTATATACAATATATACATATATAATAATATATACTGCAATACACTCACATATATAACTAAAGGACAAGTAACTCGTGTGTGTGTGTGTGTAGCTTACCACCTTTCTGGCAAGGCACTAATTTGTTTGTTTATTTTATTCAATAAAAATTAATGAACAAGCATTATTTACCAGCCCTTGTTGCAGAAGCTAGGAACAGAAAAATGGGTGTTCAGAACATGGTATTCACCTTCAGGAGTAGAGTCTCCTTTATGTTTGCAAACAACGTTGTCAAATATACTTATGCCAGTGGCTATCTCCTTTGGGAAATGAACAGTTTACTCCATTTATTTCACGAATATGGTAGTGGCATGCAATGGCAAGCATCTCAAGCCATTTGGATTAAATGAGATTCTGCTTTTCAACCGAGGCACTTGCTGCCAGAGAAGATTTCTCCATCTATCTTTGCCCATGGATGGCAGTGTCTCTTCCCTATACCTTTAACTTTGGGTTTAACCACAGCACAAGAAAGTCAAGCAAAGAAAGTTTCTCAAAACAGGTTCTTGTAAGTTTAGTGTCAGTCATAAGAGCACTGCTTTGTTAAAACTATCTTTAAAATTAGGACTTCCTTATGTTTATTGGGCATGGAGAAAAGGTAGCTAAGCCAAGACAAGAGCATAGAGAGAATGAATAAGCTCTCAAGAGGGGTCCCTGGTCTGGGAATCTCCAAACCATCGCTCTTTTTATAGCAGGCATTGCTAAAATTTAAGCTGAACTGTATTCATCTCTTTGCTCAGGGTAACAAAAAAAAAAAAAAAAAAGTGGGAAAAGGATGGGGCTGGAAGTGGCTCAGTTTAGGAATGGGCTCTGTTACTAAGTGACTGTTTTCCTGAGAGTCGGCTAGCCCTGACTGGGTGCAGTTCTGGTGTTCACCCATACAGTATGACTATCTCGAATCCCTCACTACCCTCACACACCACCACAGAGTCAAACTGAGAGTGGTAGTTGGCATGTGACAAAAACAATATCCTGGTGCTGGCTTGAGGACAATTGTGTTTTGTTCCTGTCCCACGGAACACCAAGGATAATACCACGGAATGCCATCTTACCTACTGTCTCTAGCCTTGCTTACCCATCACAATCATCAACTAAGTAAGTTCTTACACTAAAGAATAAGAGGACTTAGGGTTCCTGCTGCCACATCTGGCATCACGCTTTGGAACAATGACTACTGGCGACCATTTACCTAATGACCTGATCATATCACTTCTCATTAAGACAATAGACCCCCCAAAAAAAGACAGTAGACCCAAAGTATAAAATGAAACAACAAATAAGACTTTTTTTTTCAATTTCAAAAGCGTTTAACTGGATTAGTTTAAAATAAAGCCCTTTGATATTTACTTCCTTGCTTTGAAAATATGTCCACATCAACTTTTAGTGCAAGTCCAGATTTTTTTTAATTTACTTGGTCCTTGTGGTCTATGTTTGCAAGTAAAGCAAATGAGAGTAATTCTGGTTCTATTATTGCCCCATTTTTTTTTTCTCCAATAGATTCTAAATCCAAAGAGAAATTTCCGTTTTCAAGGGGTCATATTTGGCTCTTCTATCTGCTCCTGATGGGCTATGTAATATATTAAGGATTTTAAAGAGTACCTTCAAGAGTTCTGTAGTAGAAACAGATTAAATATACAGAAAATATTCCAACATTCCTCACTACAATGATAACATCTACTACTTCTGTGCCACCTTTTTTGTTTATCTCACATCTTTGGATTCAGTATTGAATTTTATTTTTCATTTTTATATGATGTAGTCTTCATTGAGCCAGTATTAAAAGACAGGAAAGGTAAAGACATTAAGAGAAGAAGTCTTACTCAGCCAGCTCAGAAGTAAAATTTGAACTCAAGTTTGTTGGCAGGTTTTTTTAATTCTTTTAAAGACAATGTTCTTATAAAAATGCTGTCCATCTTGAACATCACTGACAATGTGCCCACTGAGGAACTCATCTGACTAATATAACTAATAACTAATAACTGCCTCAGTGTGGTTCTCATTATTGTAGCCTGTGATGAAACTATAGCTTTGAGTTTAATATGATAAGCCCACATAGTTTAAGGGCAATACCCATGTCATTTCTCTTTGTCCCCATATTGCTTAGTTTGTATGTAATAAGAGCTCCTACTCCACAGGCCTCCCATTGTAAATAAAGAGGAGTCAATAGAATATATTTTTCCATAGCAGCATCCATTTTCCTTAGAAGTTCTTAAAACAAATGAGCAGGGTCAAAAAGCATCTTTCTCTTATTTCTTCACTTACAACAGGACCAAAAGGGAGCCTGCAGGTGCTACTCTTTCCTCAGCTCCCAAAAAAACGTTCACACCTTTGTTTTGAATTCCTAGGATAAAATCTCATTATGTTCTGCATCTTCATGCATGTTACCCACCATGAAAAGAGCCAAATTCTCAGATGTCTTGGAATCTTTCTCACCCTCATGCCCACAAGGATCTGTTACCTTGTTCAGCTGTCTTTCACCCCTCCTCACACTTGGAAAGCTTTTTATGTTGTTCTCTGAAGTTCATGGTCCATCCTTTGTAGGTGCCTATATTCTCAAGCTGTCTCTTCTTTTTCTTGCTCTATAAGTCAATAGTCTTTTTGTCTTCCCCAACCTTTGTATTTCTTGAATGTCTAATTAGAAAGCTAAACAGTCCACATAGTCTGATCTTCCCCATCCAAACTCCTTCACCACTGACACTCCTATCTTATTGAGGACAACTCCAGTCTTCCTAGTTGTTTAGATCAAAACCTTGAAGTCATCCTTGATTTTCTTTTCTATCACATCCCACATTCAATCCATAAGGAAATGCTGTTGGCTCTAGTTTTAGACTATATCCAGAACCCAGATTCTTCTTGCTTCCTGCTCCCATCCCATCCCTGACTTCCTGTCATTATTAGTATTTAAAAATGATGCCACGTGCACACAATAGATTTTATAGGAAAGAGTTTACTTGCGGTAAGGGGAGCAGAAAAGAGTTAGGGCCTAAGTGGGCCATGAGGGCAGCAACAGAGAGTAGTAAGAGGCAGGGGTCCTTTTATTCAGGACCCTGGTGGCAGTGACCAATAATGACATCACAGGTACCTAAGCAACCTGAGAGTGGGCTGAGGCATCAATTTGTGAACTAACAGTCGTCCCTGGCCTGGATTTCTAGACCCCATCTTTAAGGTCTTTCTGTGCTTCCACTTCAGTCTTGCCTACTTTTTCAATTTATTTTCAACAGAACATCCAAAGAAAGGCTTTAATTACATAAGTCTGATCATGTCATCATGCTGCAGGAAACCTTCCAAAAACTACCTGATGAACAGAGTAAGACAAACCAAAGTCTTTAGATCGGCCTGCAGGTCATTTGTGATCTGACTCTTGGTTCACAGAGCTTTTCTCTCACTTTTCCTGGCTCCTCTTTCAGCCATTGCATTCCCAGTGCTGCCAGCAGGAACTTCCATGAATAATCCATGGCAGTTAAGGCATCTGAATTATTTCTCCTGGAAACACTCCCAACACCAGCCCTCCTGCTGCTACTCTGCATTCTCTTAGCTTTTGCCCTAATGGCCATAAACTTTTGTTTTGCATTTTCATCCTCAACATTTGTGGGAACATAACTCCAGGACTTTGGACCTTTCCTGATTTTATTCCCTAAGGTATCCCAATTGTCTACCTACAGCAGACTGCCTCACAACCCCCCAAACGCACAGATTGCACACACACACACACACACACACACACACACACACACACACTTCAGGTGACAGGAACTTCACCTTTCAAGTGACACAGAGCACAGGAGGCACCCTCAACTTTTTATCTGTTACACCCATATCCAACCAGTCAAAATGTCCTGTTGGCTCCATCTGCAAAACAATTGCTCAATGATTTTACATTGAAGAGTTATTATAAAGTTAGCTAATAGCATGACCCAATCTTACTACCACTAATCACTTTACGTATCTCAAACATTGGCACACCATCAATTCCATGCATAGGTCTTGGCAGTCTTGCTAAATATTAATATTGAGTCTACATTTGTCAGGCGTGGCTTCTACTTTTCACAGAATTCATTAACTACCTAAGTGCTGGAGTCATGCACAAGACAGTTCTCATAGTTCTTTTAGCTATAAAGGGATTGGTACAGACTAGTTCATACTAATGGAGCTATTGATTGCATAATCATCTAAGTCAGAATTCAAAGTTCTTATTTTAATTAAGGAGTCAATCCAGGAGTTAGAGAGACAGCTCAGTAGGTAAAGTGTTTGCTGCATAAACAGGAGGGCTTGAGTTCAGATCCCTTTCATCCACATTAAAAAAAAAATCAAGTGCACTTGCTTGTGACTTCAGCCTTGGGTGGAAAGAGACGAGACGAGCACTTGCTAAGCAGCTAGTCCTGCTGAACTAGTGAGCAGCAGGCTCAGTGAGAGAGCTCTGTCACACAGTAAAGTGGAGAGCAGTAGATACAGATAGTCAACATTGACCTGTGACCCACACAGGCTCACATGCAAATGCCCTGACATATACATATGCACACATACAACACTACACAAAGACACTCACACACAGACATACACACAAGCGAACAGTTAAAATCAGCTCTACTAGGAATTCTACTAAATGCTAAACAAAAGTACATAAATCTCAATAATTATATGATAAAGAAAGCAGATCTCTTGATACAGTGTGACAAATGGAATACAAGCAGAGACACAGATGGGAGCAAATGGCTCTGTAAGACGGAAGGCATAGGCTGAGACAGGGGACGTGTGGGAAAGACCTTCCTAGCAAGAGAAAGCTGAACACAACTTTATCATTTGCTTTTGGGCTTCTGTCCTTCGTTGTAAACAACACTGCTTTGGCCTTCAGAGAGCCAGTGATGAGGGAATATTCAATTTATGATTCAGGATTCACGTATTGTGGAAGGATTTGGATTTAATCACTTCTAAAACCTTCTACCAAATGTTGAAATATGATGATTCAAGTGATCAAAGGGAGAGAGAGAGAGACTGTATTTAGTCTAGTTTTGACTCAAAATGCTTTTGGCAAAGACTGCATGAATAATACTATTTCATGTGTCTGATGCCAAAACTGAAATATTAATAGACCATGTTAAGACTTAAAATCTAGCCTTCGACATGTCTCCAAGATGCATGCTAATTAGGAGACAAAATAATCTGAAGCCATTTCTTTCCGTGAAGCTTTAAAACCGCAAACAGCTACAATCTGTCCTTGCATTTTCCTTGAAAGTAAATCACCAAACAACAAAGGCAAAAATTCCTGTTCCTACGCAACAGTCCAGTGGGATTCTATTTCAACTCTGTTTTAGGAAATTTTGACCACTTGTTATGGCAACATTTTCTTCTAGATGCTGAAAATTGGTCTCAGCATTGTTTTCCCAACAAGCATGAATAAAAACATTCATATCTAGAAACTAAAAATATGAAACAAATTGCACCTTTCCTGGAGAACGCTATGCTTCTTTTGACATTCTTGAGTGTGTACACACATATGCATGTTTGTATGATTGTGTGTGTGTGTGCGTGTGTGTTTGAGTGAACCTGCCTAAGTGTTCACATGTGGAGGCCAAAGGTTGATGTCAGGTGTTCTATTTCTCCCCAACTTACTTTTTTTTTTTTCTTTTTTGCTCTTTTAGTTTTTCAAGACAGGGTTTCTCTGTGTAGCCCTGGCTGTCCTGGACTCACTTTGTAGACAAGTTTGGCTTCAAACTCAGAGATCCGCCTGCCTCTGCCTCACTGAGTGCTGAGATTACGGGTGTGTGCCACCATTTCTGGCTTCCCAACCTACTTTTGAGAGAGTGTTTCTCACTGGACCTGGAGCTCACCACTTTGGACAGATTGTCTGGCCAACAAATCCCTGGGATCAGCCTGTCTCTATGCCCCAGCACATGAGTTGCAGACTCTTTCAGCCATGCTAGGCTTTTTCATACATACAAGGGATTTGAACTCAGATCCTCATGCTTGCTTGCACAGCATGCATGTTTGGAATTCTTTAAGCCACTGTTAAAACTAGAACTGGGTTGGAGTGCTGATTCCAGCACAAATTAAACAATTGCTTTCTAAGAACCTCTATTTCTCTGCCTATAAAATAGAAATGGTGAGACTGTCATGTTACAGTATTTGTGAGAGCCAATAAGGCAAGAGGTTTGAAAGTACATCACAAATACTAACACACTTCATACAAACAAAAGACAAACTTGTGTACTGATTTGGCTGCATTTATAGCATCTGGAAAGTAGGAAGAATCAACTATTAACTGATGAATGTATAAGCAAAATGTAACACAAGAGAATATTATCCAAACATAAAAAAGAATGAAGAACTAATTTATTACTACATAGATGATGCTTGAAAACATTATGGTAAAAGAGACAAGCCAGAGTACAAAAGCCATGTTTGTTTAATTCCATTTATATAATATGCAAGAGTAGGTTAATTCTTGGAGAAAGAAAGTAAATTGGTAATTGTCAGCACCTGGGGAGGAGACCATGAAATTACTGCTAATGAGGACAAGGGTGATGAAAAGGTTCTGAAATGAGAAAGCAATGTTGGCTACAACACTGAATTGTAACACCTTAAAAAATAAAACCATAGCCATGTGAACCATAAAGTGATTTTTTTAGGTATACAATGCAAATATAGCATATAAACATTTAACTATTGTCTTTATTGTCACTATAGTTTTCAGGTTAGAGAAAATTTCCCAAGAATGTGATAATTGTTTTTGTTTGTTTTCCTATAGAAAGAAATCCCTTTTTAGTACTTAGGGCTGCCCAACTCAGCTCCTGGACAAAAGTTACAAACAATTGGTATTTAAAAGATAGGAGGGGCTAGACATAGCTCAGTTAATGAAATGGCTCCTTGCTAGTCTGGGAACCAGATCTTCATATGAAGATCAATTGTAAAAGAAGAGCCATACTTTCCTTCTTTTTAATAGCTGAGTAGTATTCCATTGTGTAGATGTACCACAATTTCTGTATCCATTCCTCTGTTGAGGGACATCTAGGTTGTGTCCAGAATAGAGCTGCTACGAACATGGGTTGAGCAAATGTCCTTGTTGAATGGTGGGGCCTCTTTTGGGTATATGCCCAGGAGTGGTATAGCTGGATCTTGAGGTAGTGCTATTCCTAATTTTCTGAGAAAGCACCAGATTGATTTCCAAGGCGGTCATACAAGTTTACACTGCCACCAGCAATGGAGGAGGGTTCCCCTTTCTCTACATCCTTTTAAAAGAAAAGGTAGATAATATGTGAGGAACTATACTCAAGGTTGTGTTCTGGCTTCCACATGTAAACATTGGCATATGCACACACACACACAGAGAAAGAGGGAGCATAGGAGTAAGGGAAGGCTTTAGAATTCATACACACGGCCTCATGCCAGCAAGAACTCCATGTGTACGGTGGGCATCTTGGACAGGTAGAATCACTTTTAGTGACCCCAGACACCTGCTTGTGCTGTCACCACACTTATCCAAGGCTTTAACCCAAGGCTTATTTTGATCCATTGTCACCTAGGAGAAAATGTGTATATATGTATATGTGGTTGTGTGTGTGTGTGTGTGTGTGTGTGTGTACACAGGTCTGCATGTGATTGACTGTCAAGGGAAAAAAGTAGAGACAGACACACTTTGGATGGGGCTTTTGTTTCTCTGTGATTAAAGCTCACTAGGATTTTACTGTTTCGTGTTCTAATTATTATTCTCAATTTGTGTAAGTTCTGAGATACTACTTTTTAAAAAGTAAGCAGCAGGGGGCAATCAAAAGTATAGCATTAGCTGGGCATGGTAGCACATGCCTGTAATCCCAGGACTTGGGGAGGCAGAGGCAGAGGCAGGCAGATCTCAGTGAGTTCAAGGCCAGCCTGGTCTACAAAGCGAGTTCAGGACAGCCAAGGCTACACAGAGAACCCTGATATTGAATAAACAAAAACAAAACAAAATTTAAAAAGCATAGTGCTACGGGGCTGGAGTGGCTCAGTAGTTTAAAGCACTTGCTGCTCTCCCCAAGGATCGCTGGAGTTCACTGTCCAGCACCCACATCAGGGACTCAGGCTCCTCACAACTCCAGCTCCAGGGGATCCAACAACCTCTTCTGGTCTCTGAGGATGTGTGCACATGTGTTTACACACACAAACACACACACACACACACACACACACACAAAGAGGAAGTAAAAATAATTTTAATTTATCTATATAATGTTTAAATATGCCCTCAGATTACATCAACCCAAACGTGACACATTATTTTTTTTTTTCAAGACAGGGTTTCTCTGTGTAGCCTTGGCTGACCTGGACTCCCTTTGTAGACCAGGCTAGCCTGAAACTCAAAGAGATCCACCTGCTTCTGTGTGTGTGCCACCATGCCCAGCTATTAATTGTTTTTAATCCATAAAGTATTTTCAAACAAAAGGCAATGTAATTTTATTTATGTTGGTCATTTTCTAAGAGCAAATAATAAACATAGGTCAGATAAAAATAAATTTGGTAAAAATCACATGCATTTTATAAAGAATTGTTTTATTCTTTTTCTGATTATTAGCTTCTGTAACTCAAAGAAATAAAATGTCCTAATAAATGCACAAGGAGTCTGGGCAGGTGAACGTAGCTCAATTGGAAGAGCACTTGCCTAGCAAGCGCAAAACCCAGGCTTTCCTCCTCAGCATAAAACAAGTGTGCTGGTGCATATTTGTAAACCTCAAGAGGTAGAGGCAGGAGACTCAGAAGTTCAAGATCACCCTGGCTACACAGGGAGTTCAAGGCCAGCCTGAGGGCAGATTTTTTTTATTATTATTAAAAAAAAAAATAACTGAAACGTTAAAAAAAATACATATACTTATATAAGTGAAAACAGGTCAAAAAGCCACAAACGTGCTGCTCGGGTTTCCTTTGCTTTTAGTGTGAAACGATAAAAAGACCCTGTGAGGACTCTTGGCTCAGCTTTCTCAGGCTCGTCTGTGTGCTGTGACCTTCTTACTTTAAAGATATATTAAAGACAGGATCTTTTTACAGGGAAAGAAAAACTGCCTGCAAATAAAAACTCTATCACTACTCTAATTCACTTTTACAAAATGGTGCCCTTCCCCTAGAGAAGCCCAGCTTCCCCGTGAATTTAAAGAGCTTGCTACAAACACAACAGATAACAGCTCAAAGCACATCCTTCCAAAGCCAGAGATTTATTAACTCATTTCTACTGTTTAACTAGATCTTTTCCTTTTTCAGCTTTTTTGTGATCATAAGGGACTCAGCCTAAATAGCATAATGCTTTTAGAGAAATGTTCCTTTTTTTCCATTTCATAATGAGATTTTAAAAATAATTTGTAATTAGGACATTGCATCCAAACAGCAGATGACTAAGTTTTTTTCTTAAGAAGGGATGAATATTTTTGTTTACACGGTTACTAATGTTAGTAAGATCTCTATTTTCTTAGAAAACACAAAAGTTTGTTCTGTCATGGGTACAAATAGAATCATTGCAACCAATTCCTAGCCAGCAAAAGACTGATCCTCCTAGGGGTAAGAGAGTTCTTCCTGCCTAGACTGTCTTTGAACTGGAGCATCAATTTTTTTTCTTTATACGTAATCAAAACATTGATTTTCCTTGGATCTCCAGTCTATTATCCTCTGCATCAGAGCTTCATCAGCTCTGCTGGGTGTCCAGCATGCATACTCTCCCAGCAGACCCCAGGACCTGTCAGCTTCTTTAACCATGTAAGCCAATTGCTTATATCTCTTTGGGGGGGATTGGGGGTATACCACGTATATGCCCTATGGGTAAGAATGCTAATATATACTGGATACAAGAATACATAATCTCAGAAAACCCCAGAGCCCCAGGTCCTGCTGTTCTCCAGATCTTCAAAGTGGCATCTCCTGAAGTGTAAACACTTAAGATATACATGCTTACCCTTAAACACTACTAAAGCAATCAGGGCTAGCTTCTGCTTTCCCATTTGTTTTACGTGTTCTTTAAGTGAACTTTCAATTTGTCACAGAAAAAGCAGCAAGTGCTTTCCTGTGGCACATGTTAGTTGCAGATGAAGGTTAACTTGTGAATACGTGGATATGCTAGACCTCGTGACAAGAGTGACTATGCATAAGCCCCCTCAGCTACAGCAAGCATCCACCACTGTGGTGAATGTCAGATGCATTCCTGCATCTGACTTGTAGATTTATACATCAGCCAGTCAGCTACCCAGGAGGAGGTATTAAGCCTGGGAATTGTTTTTGTTCAGTGCAATTTTAATTGACAAAGAATAACTTTTAATGAGCCTCAGACCATATAGGCAGACACACCTGGCATTAGAATGGAGAAACATAAAGATACAAAAGCAGTTATATGGCACCTGGGTAAGTCAAAGAGTTTAGAAAATGCCTAGTAAATCAGCAGATTTCCTTTTTGGAGTCTAATTTTTAAACAGTTTCACTATGGACACTTAAACTCTTGATGCTTCTGCCTCAGCTTCCTAAGGCCTAGGGTTACAGGCATGAAACATCACAGTCTGTTTAAGCAAGCTTTTATGGGGGAATAAACCCTGAATTTAATCTTTCAGATAATGATAAACTAAAGTTCGTGTATGCAAGAGAGAGCACACAGGCAAATAGAAAGTGAAAATGTTTTAAGTCACAGCAATCTGTCCTACCCATGGCCTCCTTTATCGAGGTGGGAATGATCTTGTTCTACAAACAAGAAATGTGAGGCGCTTGGAGGCTTCAGTAATTTCAGAATCTAAGACTCTACATCAGGCTGTCTCTACCACCTTTCATCCTTGAGAGTTCTTCGTATTGTATTCCTTTCCTGCCGCACAGTTGTGAGACAGTCAGAGTTACGCTTTACCTGCTGCAAACGAGTTGACTTCAACCCTATGGGCTACAAGAGTACGCTCTCTTAGCCTGGCTGAGCCATTCCTAGTTGGGAGAGTGCCTCTTCTGGACCTCTGTCATCCTTGGTGATGGCCTCATGGAAAGGGAAAGTGGCTAAGCAGAGAACTGACTCAGGAGCCATCTCTCTTAGGCCTTGCCTATAAGTCTCTGGCTGAACTGACTTATACCGAGCTTCTCGGAGAGGCAGGCCAATGCTCACAAGATAAGTCACAGACAGCTAGAATCAACAGAACGAAGGAAAACTTCGTTTTTACTGTAAAGGTCTTTATGTCCCTATACTTGGCTGCATCTGACATTCGAGCTATTTCTGTGACCGCTAAAGGCACCCAAATCTGTCACTCCAGAACAGTTGTCTACTACCAATGTTCTGGGTTTTTCCAGAATTGCACTGGGTAGGAAGTACAGGCAGCAGGGCTGAACTGGCCACTGCGCTCTTATGGTCAGGCTCCCTTCCTGTCACCCTGTGGCTAACACCTCCTGCCTTGCTTTCCTGAGGGGGATTCACCTGCTAAAGAAGCATGTGAGACTTCGAGGAGTGTCCTTCCTGGGTCTCTTGTTCTCCATCTTCTCTCTTTCATTCCTTTTAACCCCTCCCCTCCAATATCCTATGCCCTGGCTTTTCCTTTGGACTTCTTACTTCTCCCAAATGAAATGTCCAGGGGCTGAGGAGATGGCTCCGTTGGTAAAGGGCCTGATTCATGAAAGAAAAAAAGCAGGAGGACCTGAGTTTGGATCCCACATAAAAAGCAAGGTGTGATTAATCACCCCTATAACCCTAACTCTGGGTAGAAGGTGACCAGCAGATCGCTAGAGCTCACTGGCCAGCCAGTCTAACTGATGACCTGTGCCTTCAATGAGAGACCTTCTTTTAAAAGACAAGGCAGAGACTGGCAGCGGAAGACATCCAATGTCAATTCCTATCCTCTGTGTGCAAACACGTGTGTCTGCAGTTGCATGCGTGCGCACACATAATACGCACCTCTAGACACATGTGTACACACATATACTACATACATACGACATAAAACAATTAGATAAACAAGTAACTAAAAAGAGAAGGACATTCTTTAAAAAAAGAAAAAGAGAAAGAAAGAAAAGAAAAGAAAAAGCCAAATCATCCCCATTGTTCTAGACACTGAGTGACAGTGACAATAGCAACAGAGTTTAAACCACATGTCACTGCTAGGTGCTTTCACATCTTATGTGATGCTCAAAGGAATTCACTCTATTTTATGTACAAAGAAGCTGAAGCTCTAGACATATCATGGCCTGCCTGGTGCCTCAGGGTTCTGAGATTCCAGTGAAGACCTCTTGTCCCAAGCTCTCGTCTACAGTGCTCCCTATTCAACCTTCTGCCCTTGCCAACATTGCCACCCTACTCTGAAAAGTATAGAGCTGTACTCTGGATAAGGTTATAAAGATCTGTTTCAGAGAGGAAAGAATCAGGGAAAAGGAGAAACAGAAGAGAGGGGAGGTGGGAATCTTTCTTTCAGGCCATCCCCCATTCTCCATGTACTGAACACCCCCTCTGTGTAAGCAAACATCCAAAACACAGATTCATGTCCTGAGAGCCTTGCATAGAAATCCATATTCTTCCCATTGACATCCAATTTTCATCAGGCCTTGAAGCTGCCACCGTTCCATTCAGTTGCTGTGATAAATACCATGATCAAAAGTATTGGGAGGAAAGTGTTTATTTCAGCTTACACTTCCAAGTCACAGTCCAGCACTGAGACACATCAAGCAGGAACTCAAGTAGGAACCGAAGCTGACACCATGAAGAAATGCTGATGATGCATCTGCTCTTCGGCTCACACTAAGATCATGTTCTTTTATGGCCCAGGTCCACCTGCAGAGGGGTGGTGTTGCCCACAGTGGGCTGCCGGACCCCACCACCCATGTCAATCTTTAGTCAAGGCAATCTCTCAAAGACATGGCCATGGGCCAATCTGATCAAGGCAGTTCTTCAACGGAGATTCTCGCTTCCCCAGTGACTCTAAGTTGCGTCAAGTTGACAATCAAGCCTAACTAGAACAGAAGCTCTGCCTTGACAATTCCCCAGATCAGAGCATAAAGAATTACAAACTACAGGGGACAAATTGCCTTTACCTATGTCGAAAAGCCAAAGGAGAGGAGGGGCTTCAAGGTTCCTTTTCACAAATTGAATGTTGAATAAATGATTATTAAATGTTAGTACCTTTTCAGTGTTTTAAAAACTTTATATAAAATGAAGGGAAGACTCCCGAAAATACAACCTACATTGTTAGGACTCTAGAAGACCTCAAACCTGGCTCTACTCACACATGATAGAAAGGCTTTATGGCTGCTGTGGGAGAAGGACTTTGTGGGCCAGAAAGGATCATGCTAACTGAGTGGGTCCCTGTCCCCTGAAAGCCTGCCGTGTGATGGCACCTACTTAATTTAAGTGAAGAAATAAGGAAAAGAGAAACTGTGTGCATTTGTACATTTATAATATAACTCCGGGTGGAAATCCATTCAACGCTAATTGCTTAGCAAATTAACAGACTAACAGAACTGCCCAGAAATTGTTATTTACATATGTGTAACATAATAAAGTGTGTTAAATACACACTATTGCTGACCCTAGAGGAACTTTTATTTAAGAAGAGGGAGAAATCATGCCTTAAAGCATTCATTTCTTTTTTTTTTTTTTCTTTTTTCTTTTCTTTTCTTTTTTTTTTTTTTTAAGCTTTCTGCCATCTGTTTGGGTGAAAGACTACATAAGGCCAGTCAGTAATCACCATTATAACTAATTATCTGTCTCCAGGAATCTTTTCAGTTTACCATCAGCAAAGCATTTGAAGCAAGAACAGGGTTTTTAAATCCTAGACTAGGTGTTTATTCTCCACAGAGAGTTGTCTTTCGCAAAGCACTTTGACATTCCCAACTGGTCTCTAGAGTCACAAAATCCAGCAACCCAACTACTGGCATCTGGGGAGCCAGTTTTCATACTTAAAGGGTGGAAGGAGCTGGAATCTGTTGGATGTAGGTGTTTGGGCAAGTCACCATGAAGCTCTTGAATCTGTGAGAGGGGTCTCACAGGTACATTTTGGGCAGATCTTTCTCTTTTTAAAAGAATGTCTTGATTTTTTTAAACCATCATCTAATACATTAGATGCTTTTGTGACATATTCTACCAAAGAGTGTCTTTGTGCTTTTTCATCCATGTCCTCACCTCACCCTCTGCTGCCCCTGTTCCCCACTAGCAGCCTCCTCTGAAGACTCATCTCCTCTTTCATGTCCCTCTGTCCTTCAACCAACCCCTCATCTTTCCTCATCACCTAATATTGGTCCTTTCTATTTACATGTGAATCTTACTCGTATATCCATTATAAGTTAAGATCAGTATATGAGTATATGAAAGACACATAGAATTCATATGAAAGATACAGAAGCTCAGTGAAGCTCAGTGTGAGGAAGAACAGGCAGGGTCACACACACACACACACACCCCTTAGGAATTTGGTTTACCTTGCTTAATACTGGTACTTTCTGGATCGGTCCAGTTTCCTGAAATTTTCATGATTTGTTTTCTTCACAGTTGAAACATTTTTAATGGTGAGCAAAACATCGGTTTGCTTACCCTGCACATTCACACTAACAGTGGCTTGCTTCAAATGGTTGCTGGCCCACAGAAAAGTCCTGATTCATGTGGTTGGTTGTAGCTATAGTGGAATGACTATCAGTATCTTAGCCTGATACTTTAACTAGTTTCTAAGAAGAAATTCGTCTCTCCTAGGGATGAGCCTCTTAATGGGTTATCCAATACAAAGCTGTCAGTCCTAAACTCATATTCAGACAAGCCACAGTGGACAAACTCAGGATGCTGGGCAGCTGTAGTTATGTATACATTTGTGTGTGTGTGTGTGTAACAATAATAAAAAAGAGGCCACCAGTTTGAAAGGAAGTGAACAGACAAATTAGACTCTAAATTTTACAAGGAGGACAGGGAAGAGAAAGGTGGTGTAATTATGGTTTCATTCTTTAAATGTTTGATTAAAAATTATCTGCTAACGTCATCTTTTGAAAATTAAGATAACAGGAGGTTTGTTTTCTTTAGTGTCTTACTAAGCAAGTTCTTATTCTGGTTATATAAATGTAAATGTTTCAAGTTGGCATTTAATGCCCTTGACAGTTCATATTTCTAGTCTCACTGACTACTTATCTTTATGTAACTTGAGCGTTTATAAATCCAGCTTATTTAATGACACTAGAACTTTGAAGTCTAATTAATTTGAAGATTTACTTAATGTGTATAAAATAATTTATTTGCACCATTTATTTTTCTAATAGCTAATTTCTTTTCATGCTATACCACTATCCAAAAGCTATATGTTAATTGTGTTTGGGGAAATATATCCTCCTAAATTCTTTTCCCAGAGAACTGACCTCACTTACCTTACCCTATCAGAGCTGACAAAAGACAGCATTTTCATCATATGTACTTGCTCCTGTTCTTGTGGGATGAGTCATTTGGGGTGTATGGCTGACCAATCATATTCCTCTCTGGAAATCTGGAGTTCACAGTGTCCATACAACGTAGGAAGCTATGTAAAAACTCATCCAGGTGTGTTCTTGGGTAAACACTGCTGGAGCCCATTGGCAAAGTTGAACAGTTTGAGTGGGGAGTGAGGATTGAAATAACTAAAACAAGTCACACTACACACAGGATCGGCTCCAGAGGGCTGTCAGTAAGACTGCAGCGTGAGTTTATTCCACAATTTCCTTTTTATAGGCAAAGCAAAAACAAGTCACATCTATACAAAAAAAGAAATTCGTGGAACTGCCAAACTTGTTTTCTAAAACTACTTCCCTATAGCAGATAAGGTTCAAGGTCATACAAACAAATTTTAAGGAAGTTGGAACAACTTCCTGTTTCTCCTTCTCCAGTTGAAGGCCAGGGTGAAAACAAGTTTTTCAATAAATAACAAAGCAGCTTGACAAACAAGCAGCTCTCCACACATAGTGATAGAACCACCCACAACGGGCTGGGCTCTCCTGCATCAATAACTGACTTTAAGGATGCCTTACAGACAGATATTATGGAGGCATTTCCTCAGTTAAGGTTCCCTCCTTTCAGATAATTCTAGTTTGTCTGTCAAGTTGGCATTAAGACTAGACTGCACACCCACTCAGCTGACAAGTTTTCCAAGGTACATTTTGAAATCTATCCCAGCTCGGAAGATCCTTGCCTTGCTATGCTCTGTTGTCAGTAACCTGCCTACTTTCCTAGTCTCACTGTCTTCCCATCCAACCCCACTCCCACCCAACCCCTGCCACACACACACACACACACACACAGAAGATTGGATTAGTTATCTGCAGATGTTAGGACAGGTTTCTCAGCCTGGAATCATTTCACCCTTAGGCTATGTTAAGTGTCCTCTGTTTACACAGCTTTATGCGGAGAGGAGCTGATGGTTGGAGACCAGAGAATGCTGGAAGCCATACTATATATTGTCTGTCTCTGTTGGTGCAGAAAGTGAAAAATTCTATTATAGAGCCCTGGGCAAAAGACCTTGGCAACTTTACGCTTCCAAATCTCCTTCCATGAAAATAGATATATCTCCTATAGGGACCTCACAAGAGTTAATATAATGCTCTGGGCCTCAGTAATCTGTCATAGTTATATTAACATATGAGGAAAAAATCTTATTTAATCATTGTGCCATTGTAGAACTATTTTTTTTTTTTTTTTGCATTTTAACTATATTGAGGTTGAAAATTCCTTGGCAGTTATAAGTTACATGTTTACCAATCAAGTGTTTTAGAATTCTGATTGCACTGATTAGAACACACAGAGTATAAAATTTACTCTCTTAGTGCTTCCTAGTGGTTCAGTGGTATTGAATGTAACCATATTGCTGAGTGACTGTAAGACCTGCGGTCTCACAGCTCAGGAGTTCAAGATCGCACCCTTCCCAGAAACTTCCCCAGACCAAGACTCGTTGCAAAAGCAAGAGGTTTATTAACCATTGCACAATTGGGTCACCCCTGCTGGTCAGCAAAGAGTGGCACCGGGAGACAAAGGCCTTTAGGTTTTTAAAAGAAAAATTGCGGGAGATTTGAAGTTGCAGTCTTGGCAATTTAGGATTGGATGAGGAAGCTATAAAGTAAGATAATTGGTTAGTCTTAGGTGCTCAAGCTTGGCTAATCCTGCCAAGTGTGGATGCAGCTGCAATTGAAGGTGGGGGTGGTTAGCTCATCCTTGAAGATTAGGGGCTACAGACTTTTGGCTGGAGGTCAAAAGCTACTCAGAAGAAGTCTAAGTTCGTTGCTAAGAAATGCTATCTCAAAGACAAGGGTCTGGTCCTTCTTTTGCTGAGTGAAGGTCATTGCTTGCTTGCCTTTTTTTATATCTGTCCTCACAGATAGGGTCACATTCCTCCATTCTCTGGAAAGGTACTAAGAAGCTTTAGCTTAACCTGGACCTAAAACTCAAAACTATAGGCTTTAAAAGACATATAGGTTACAAAGTTAGCCTAACTCTTTCATGACTATCCCCACCATCCATTTCCAGAAATCTTTTCGTAGTGTAAATCTGAAAAGCCTAGGCTCATTATTCCTCCCAAGTCCTTGGTACAAACAAAATTTTGCATTCTATTGATATGAATTTCCCTATGCCAAATAAAACATCTAAGTGGAGCAGCAGGATTGGGGCATTTGCAGCTGGCTTATTCCGTTTAGAAAAATGTCCTTAAGGTTTATTCATACTGCAGAATATCTCAGGTTGTTCTCCTTTTTTAAACAGCCGAGTCACATTCCATTGCTCACACTTGCCACATTTTCCCCACCCATTCACCTGCAATGGACACTGAGTTGCTTCCATGCTTTATCCTTTGACACTGATGGGTCTATGAACATGGTAAGGTCTACACACATCTCTTTTCTAAGATCTTCCTTTCAGTTGTTTAAGGTAGAGATGAATCTGCTAGATCACTCGGTGATTCTACTTCACACTTTTGAGGACCTGCCAAATAGCATGCTATAGTTTTATACACAATTTTATATTCCTACCAACAGTGCAGAACTCTTTTATTTTTTTTTTTAAGATTTATTATTTATACAGCATTCTGCCTGTATACCAGATCTGTAGATGGTTATGAGCCACCATGTGGTTAATGGAAATTGAATTCAGGACCTTTGGAAGAACAGTGAGTGTTTTTAACCTCTGAGCCATTTCTCCAGCCCAGGTTCCAATTTCTTAATATCCTTTCCAAAAATTGCTGTTTTCCGTATTGCCTGTTTATGTATAATAGGTATGCTAATGGGTACAAGGTGGCCTCTGAATGTGGTTTTTATTTGAATTTCCCCACAGATTAATGGCATGAGCATCTTTTCATGTGCTAATTGGCCATTTGTATCTATTCTGTGGAGAAAGGTCTATTTAAGTGCTCTCCCTATTTATGAGTCAGCTTGTTTGGTTAGTTGTTTTTGATGGTTAGGAGTCCTCAATACAATCTGGACATTTCTTTTCTTACCAGCTATTTTCTTGCATTCTGCTGTGTCTTTTGATGAACAACAACAACAAAAAAAAATGTTTAAATCCTATTTATTTTTATTTTTCTTTTACCTGGATCTTTGATGTCACATACAAGAATTTATTGCAAAAGAAGTCAATGCTGTGACTCTTTGCCTTTGTTTTTTAAAAGAGTTGCTTACAATTGTTATTTGTGTGTGTGTATATGTGTGTGTGTGCTAGCTCATCTGTGCACGTGTATACACCTGTATGCTTCATGCCATAGCATGCATGTGTAAGACAGAGGACAAACTGTGATTGTTGCTTCTCTCCTTCTGCCAGGTTCTGGGAACTGAATGCAGGTTATCAGTCTTGGTGGAAAATGCTTTTACCCACTCGTTCATTTCTTCAGCCCTGACTTTAGTTTTTAAGGATTTTTCCACTGTTATTTTGTTTTAATTTTTTTTTAGTAAGTGTTGGGAACTGAATCCAGTACCTTGTACATGCTACGTAAATATTCCACCACTGAGCTGTATCTCCAACCCCCTTACAAGGGTTTTATGTATTTTTAACTCGATTTGTTTTTAAGAATTCTATTTTTCCAGGCTAAATCCGTAGCTTGGTCATGCCTGGGCTAAGACACACACAGACACATTATTTGGCAATGAAACCCTGAAACAATGAAAAGAGCAGATAGCACTGAGAATGCCTATGGGTTGTGTGTGCATCCTTGAGCTTGTACCCACTTGTACACAATGTCCAGTGTACCACTCACCGCTAGAAATAGAGAAAGATTCTACTAGCAATATAGGAAAAGACAGGTGCATTAAATAGGGTAGGCTAACACCTAAACAAAGAAACGAAACACATACCATTTGTTTTAAGACGGGAAAATTATGTCTTGCTTAACATACAAAGTAAATAGTAGGCTCTCCTCCAAACAATGAGTCAGAGGATATATGTTCCTTCCTTCTTGTGCCATCTGTCACAAATGGCTTTGAAGGCTGCCATGTCCTTCCTGTCAAGCTGGGAGAAAGGGACAAAGAGAGTAAACACGCCAAACTGATTCTTAACCAGGCTATTTTGGAAATGACACAAACAGCTTGGACTCGCATGTTTTTGGCATAAAACTAGTCACCTGGTGTTATAGTCTGACTATGAAATATCCACTTGAAAGACTTGGTCCTTAGCTGGTGGATTCCATTTCTTGAGATCTGATTGGATCCTGAGGGCTCTGAGTTAACCAATACACTAATGCACTGAAGGATTCATAATTTGATGCTATTATGGGGAAGTGACAAAGCTTTCAGAGGTGAGGGCCTATTTGAAATATGGAGGTCACAGGAGGCGTGCTGATGGGGTGTATGTTGTCCTGGGCCCGTCTCTGTCACCTGGCTGCCATAAAGCAAGCAACTCTTCTTTGCCACATGATTATCTCATCATGTTTCCGTGTCACCTCAAGCATGAAGAAATGAGTAAGCAAGCCATGGGCTGAAACCATGAACCCAAAGAAATCTTTTCTCTTTGTAAGTTTTCTCAAGTATCTGTCAAAGTGGTGAAGATCTGATTAACATGCCTGGCCACGTTAGATACAAGACAATCAGGAAACGTCAATCTTGCTACCACACCTGGTTTTCACCAACTATTCTTGTAGTTCAGCAGTTACCAGAGGTGGCAATTAAGCAGGTGAAATGTGGTTTTTTAAATTGATATATGTGGTAGTGCAAAATGCATGTCACACTTTGGGGATTCACCATGGAAATGAGAATGCAAATATCTCAACAATTTTAACTTGCATATTGAAATAACATTTTTGATATATTGGGATAGATTATAATATTTAAATTTATTTCACCAGTTTCTTCTTTTTTAAAAAATATGGCTTCTAGAAAACTTTACATTATAAAAGTAAGCAGGGCATGGTAGCACATGGCTTTAACACCCAGGAGGTAGAGGCAGGCTGATTTCTGTGAGTTCCAGAGGAGCCAAACTACATAGTGAGACCTTGTCCAAAAAAAAAAAAAAAAAAAAAAAAAAAAAAAAAAAAAAAAAAAAAATTACTCAAGCAGCAGCTCACAGGTTATCTTTTTCTATCATGCTCTGTGGTTTTTCTATGTCAGGCAAATTACGTATTTACCTATTTCACGAGCAGGAAACACTTCCAGGCCATTCTCACACTAGAAGAAATTGAAAAACTCTCTGGAGTCAAGATGCATAGCTGGGTGCGATGGTGAAGGTATGAATACTCGGTGTGCTGGTGGCAAGCTCCCAGGCAGCCTGTTCTACAGGTGTATCTCAAACAACAACAAGAAAGAAACAACATGTGTGTTATTCCTTTTCTGGGACTCACTGAGCCACTCACCGGATTCTGTCTTGATACCTTTTTTTGTGGGCACATGTGGGTCGGGGTGGGCGTGCCTGGCAGTGGGCATTCTGAGGAGTACAGTGGACAACCTTATGTATCACTCTTCCTTATCTACCGTCCACCTTGCTTTCTGAGCCCGGTCTCCTGGCCTGGCGCTTGTTGATTAGGCTGGAATGCCTGGCCAGAACCGCTGGGATCTGCTGGTCTTTGCCTTTCCAGTTCTGAGATTATGAGAAGGTACCACTGTGCCTGGCTTTTTATAAAGCTCCCAGAGATAGACATTTGGATCATCACACTTCTATAGCAAACATTTTATACACTGAGCTCTCTCTCACTCTACCCCCATCGCTGCCTCGATTTATGTAGCCTCCTTTCTCCTGCATTTATCTGTCTATCATATTCACCACCAGTTCGCTGTAATCAGCAGTGTATTGCCATATGATTTGCGGTCCACTTACTAGAAACAATAGAAACGGATTCTCAAGAAGAGAATACTGTTAGGTCAGGCAAACGGCTGACATGCTTGCTCAGCATGTAAAACGTATAAACATAATATTTGGCAGCTTAGCAGCTGTTAACATTCTCTGGTTTTTATACTTTACATAAAAAGCATCAAAGCAAGAACTCTGTTGAATAGGTGACACATTTAATCTGAGGGTATACTATTTAACTCATGTCATTACTAAAGAAAACATGTAACTGATCTTTCTTTCCAGGGCTTGTACTGATGCCCAGAAACAGTCAACAACTCTGACAAGCCTTGAATTTACCAACAGTGCGGTTTGGACTCCAGGAAACTCATATATCATCAGATTTGGCCTGTAACACTGCGCTCATTAAACTGCATGCATTGATTATAACAGTGTGCAAAATTATGAAGAAGGGGACTCTAGAGGTGACTCAGTGGTTAAGAGTATTAGTTGCTCTTCCAGAAGAACTGGCTTTGATTCCCAGCACTCCCAGGGCAGCTTTTAACTGCCTATAACTCCAGTTCCAGGCGATTCAATGCCCTTTTCTGGCATTTGCTGCCACCCAGCACATATACGGTACATACACATACATGCAGGCAAAACGCCCATACATATAAAATAGTAACTCTTTTTAAAAAGTCACTGACTTAAAAAGACTGGTAAATGGACAACATACTCCTAAACACAACTCTGTCTGAGAGTGGAGCCTTAAAAGTCTGGTGTCACTCTCCATGGTTGAAGAAATGTCTCCACGTTGTCCCTGTAAGAATATATGTGTCCTGCAAAAATCACCAGATGTTTTATATTCTCCCAAACACTTATGTACCAGGCACTGTGCTGGATTCATTATTACTATTAATCATTTAGCAGAATTAGATTTTTTGAATGTTAGATTTCACCCAGAAGAAACAATGGGGCCTTTGAGGTATTGAATAGAAAGAGAGTGATTTATGTTGAAAGACGGAATTTGTTTTGCTCTGGAGTATGCCCAGAAAAGAGAAAATTTCATGGAACATAGGGTAGTTGGGGTATGGGCGTGGATCCTGGGTATCTAAGAGGGAGGGGGCATGCCTGCTCTGTTACGCTGATGGACCCTGAGCTGTGACAGAGCCATCATTCTTAGCTGTACCACTTTCCTAGCCTGCTCTGAGGCAGTAATCTTCAGTCATTGGGAGGTTCCTGAGATTTCCCAGGCTACTCTCACCAAAAGGGAACTGACAGGGACTAAGAAACAGAACTCAAATTTGTCACTACTGTTACATTGTTATATTATTCTTAACAATCACACATATTCACATAAAGACATGTAGACAAAGTACCCACAAACATTCAACTTCAACAAACAAACACGCTTGTCTTTCCTATTCTCAGTTCCATTTCAGAAGAAAAAAAGAGGAGACTAATGCTACTGTGCTACTGACACTTCAAATAAGTTTTAATTAGTTTCTCTGACAGAGCAGTAAATCTTTAAATTAAAGAGTTCAGGAGTGCTTAGCCCCATAAATTCTCTAAGGAAATTTAAATAGGAATTAGCTTTAAATATGTCATTCTTGGTGCTTCCCAGGTGGCACCCAAAGTTGCCCCTTGACACATGTCAAACATAAATACACACTGAATCTCCAAGAGTCCATCACAGACATTTAGTAAAATAAAATGTCATGATGTTAAGGAATTAAAAGTCAAACTCTCATGCCAGAGAATAGTACACACAAAATATCAAGCAGGGAATAAGTGCTGTGTTCTTCTGTAATAAAAGCCAACATTTACTAAGGTCTTATGAAACCCTGTAGCCTGTTTTAAGTGTTTCCCGTTATTTCAATATTTAATTCTTTCCCCAACCTTATGCAATGGTGCTACTATTGTTTCCGCCTACAAATGGGGAAATAGGAGCATTAAACACCTTTGAATAATATCCTAAGACTATACCAGAAGAGGAAATATGTAGCAAAGGCTATTAAGTGTACCTGCTGTATTTCTTTACGTTTTATCCATGTGATACATACCCAGTCTTCACTTTCAACCACCAAGGCCCCTTGCAACCATCTTTGTGCTATGCAGGACTGGCCATAGTTCAGGACTAGAATCAAAACCCAACCCAGGGAACCTCAACCAATGACAGGTAGGATCTGGTATACCATTTCCCAGTTCCCTCACCCATGGCTAGAAAAGCTCTGAAGTTCACATTCCATATTGGCCACCAAGAGTTCTTGAGTAGAAGTAAGCTTCAATTACCCACTGTTATAGCTTCCTTGGAAATTCATAATTTATCCACTTCTTTCTAATCCTTTTCTTTTTTCTTTCTTTCTTAAAAATTTATTTCTATGTTATCTGTATGGGTGTTTTTACACGTATGCATGTATGTGTACCACGTGTGTGGAGGCAGTGCCCGTGGAGGCTAAAAGAGGGCATTGGAAGCCCTGGAATTGGAGTTACAGGTGTTCGTGAGCTACCAAGAGAGTGCTGGGAACTGAACCCAGGTCCTCTGTAAGAGCAGTATATACTCTTAACCACAGAGCCATCTTTCCAGACTCTATTCTCCTTCTTACTTTCTCCCTATGTAGCCGTGATTTCTAAGGTCACTACAGTCAAATTATTGTCTCAGGGTTAATTTCTGACAGAACAGAAACTTAAAGAGGGCCCTAGCTAGGATTAAACTAGGGTAGCCGAGCTGTGTGCTCTGTGTTCTTTATCACTGTAAAATGTTATCTATTTTCCAAAATCTAGTGCATATGTTCGAAAAAGTCTCTCAAGAAATGACAGGGAGAAGAATCTTTGTCCTCATATGACATATAACTTATTGTCAAGATCCAAGAAAAATCTGAACTTTGACTCCTCGTGGTCTGTATTAGTTATTTTTCTTCACGCTGTGACAACTAACCCGAGAAAGGATGGGTTTATTTCAACTTCCAGTTCAAGGGTACGATTCAACTTCACGGAGAAG
>NW_026593286.1:11922418-11926429 GCF_907164565.1 Psammomys obesus
GTTGTGTGGCATGTGTGTGCAGGGGTCCACAGGGGCCAGAAGAGGGTGTCATATTTTCTGGAGCTGGAGTTACAGGCAGCTATGAGCTACCCATCATGGGTGTCAGAAACTGAACTCTTAACCTATGAACAATCTTTCCAGCCCCATATTTCTCTTAAATATTCATTCGTGTGTGTGTGTGTGTGTGTGTGTGTGTGTGTGTGTGTAGCCATGTGTATATACATAAAGACATATAAGTGCAGAACAACTTGAAAGAGCCTGTTCTCTTCCATCTCTGGGCCCCAAGGCTCAGAATCATGTTGTTAAGGCTTGGGGGCAAGTGTCTTTACCATAGCTATCTTGCTATGCCCTATCCTTCCCTTTACTCATCCTAGACTCCCAACCTCTGCAATGGTGCCACCCTTATTTACGGTGAGTCTTCCCTCCTCTATTGGCTAGGAACTTTCCGATATGCCCAGAGGTTTGTTCCACAAGTGAATCCAAATGCAGTCAATTTGATTATGAATATAAACACTGGCTAGTGGATTTGCATGCCACAATTTAAAAAAGGCTGCTGGACAACATGAGGCCCCTGGATCAGGGATAGAGGGCTTTATACTCTATAGGTAGCATCCGAATTTGCATTGGCAACCAACGCTTGTTTCCAGTAGGTAATGCAAATGAGTGTAGGCAGGTGAATATGTAGTGTTGTATAATAGGTGAGAAACCCTAAGCTAAGGAACCTGGCACTTTAATTTTGTGTATTGGTTACTGTTCTGTTACTGTGAAGAGACGCCAATAACCAAAGCAACTTATAAGACAGAGCACTTAGCTGGGACCTTGCTCACAGATTCAGAGGGTTAGTACATGACCATCAAGGTGAGGGGCTTGGAGTTCAGATTCATGAAGCCCAACAAGGCAGTGTGTATCTGTAACCCCAAGGATCCAACTTGAACACAGGAGATGGAGACAAGCGATCCCCAGAAGCCTATAGACCATTAAGTCTGGCATATACAAAAGCTAACAAGACCATGACCTGAACAAGGTGAAAAGTGAGGTTTGATGGCCGAGCTTGTCCTCTGACCTCAACACACATGCTGTGGCATGCACACATGTACTCAAACACGTGTACGCACACCTCTCTCTCTCACACATACACACAAACATGAGAGAGTCAGAAACAGAGAGAAGGAGGGATGGAATGAGAGAGAGAGATTGAAATTCTGATGTTGAAGAGCATTCTTATAGGTCAGCTGAACCACATCAAGATTCTCTTTTGCAATTGTCTCATCTAGGCTCGTGCAATTTGTTCAAATCCATAAAATGCACAGTCTTCAGTAAGAAAAAAAAACATTATTGTAGTTAGTGAGAAAAATATCAATTAAGCATATATAGCCTACTCAGATTTATCTATTTTTTAAATTAAATTCATTTTGCTCCAAAACTTGAAAACTTACATCTTTTCCCTAACATGCTGAGAAGAATGTAGTCAATGAAACTGCATTTTCTCACCTTAGCTTGCAGTTTTCAGTATACAGAGATCGTCTTTGTGAACAAGAATCCTAAGAGTGAAAATGGAAATGCACAAGGATACAAATAGCATGAAAACTGACTGACTGCACAAAATACATCCCAACCCCAAATCAGGCCCACAGGTGTTTCCTTCAGCTGATAGTATGTTGCTCTGGTCCACTGTCCCCATCTCATTGACTTCATCTGTTCATAATCATGTCTTTTATCTCACTAGATCAACTGATCATGTCTCTGAGGTTCTAGTTCATTAAGATTCAGCCACATAGTGTATTAATGCTAAATTAAATCTGGATCACAGTCTCTTTTCAGAGCAAGGGGATGATCCATTAGAGAGGTTCAGAGCTTGCTAAAGACTTGCACACTTCCTGCTGGGGTCCCGACCTGCGGGCTTGTTGTATGAGCCTGGGAAACCTGCCCTACTTTGTTAAGCTATGTCTGTTACTACATTTTGAACCTGTCACTCAAAAGTGCATCAAAGGATTCCATCAGCCTCTTAAATATGAGTAGCTGCTACAACTGCTGCCTCTGCTGCCTCTTCCTCCTTATCTTCCTCCCCTTCTGTTTGTGAAGCAGCATCTATGATGTGAGGTAGGCACAGAATGTTTGAGATAACCCATTTTTGACCCCCAAATGTTATGCATTTTATCCCACCATCCTATGGCATCTCCTGCCAGAGACTGCCAGCAGAGTTGAACAGTTCCTGAGGGGGGAGTGAGGATTGAAATAATTAAAGCAAGTCATAACACACATGGGATCAGCTGGAGAGGCCTGTCAGTAAGACTGCAGTGTGACTTTATTCCACAATTCCTTTTTTATAGGCAAAGCAAAAACAAGTCACACCAATACAAGAAAGAAGTTTGTGGCACTGCCAAACTTGTTTTCTAAAACTATTTCCCTATAGTTGATATGGTCCAAGGTCACACAAACAAGTTTCAAGGAATTTGGAATGTTATGCCAGGACCATGAGACCCTCAGAGACCACCAGGAGACAACTCAATGCAAGATCAAGAGAGTTTTCTTAGCAATCGAAGTGGGGACCCAAGTCTCACTGACACAGCAGTAGAGAAGTGGGACTCGAAGCCCTGGGTGAGCAGGGTTTTTAGAGGGAAAAACTGAAAGCAGGGGGATTCCATGACAGCAATGAGGGGGGTTCATGCCTTGATGTTACAAAATTGGGTAAAAGTCATAGGGGCAAGGTGACCTTCTACATAGTTACAATTGTCATTCTTCTAAACTATACCTGGAATGTTAGGGAGAATTTTCCCAACCGATTCTCATTGATTGTTGCCAGGGAGATTGTCTTTATTTTCTATCAAGTATTTATTCTGTGATATTTCCTGGAGGCTGTTGCTAGGAGAGTTAACTTTGTTTTCTGCCCAGTGCACATTCTGCAATATTTTCTGGTACCTGAGTTCAGCTCCCGGTCAAAATGGCTTCTCATTTCAAAATGGAATCACCCAAGTTAACTTAAACTCTTCAGGAACAAGTTTTAAGGAGCTTGGAGAAACTTCCTCTTTTCTTGGTCTCAAGGTGAAGGCCAAGGTAAAAACATGTTTTTTGATAAATAACAAAGCATCTCTCCACAATCTTGACCACCACGATAAGCATACTCAACTGCAGTGGTTGTGAGGAAGAAGCAGACAAAGAGCTGTCAAGAGAGAGGCATGAATTGCATGTTCAAGCATGATACCTCTCCTTTCTGTCATAAAGGTCTACCCAAAAAAGAGGACCAGCAACTTTATGTTACATGTTGTTTTACTTTTAGGAAGTGAGTTATTCTCTTTTTCAAGGATGCCACAAATTGAGACTAGGGCTGACCTGGAATACTAACTCATTTCCAAAGGACAGTTTGCTGACTACATCTTTTGGAAAACATGGAAGTAGGACAACCTCAAGCATCTGAATGGTTTTGGAGTAACCAGCACGTGGTTTTGAATCAGTCAAGTCTAAATATTTCAGAATAGCTATTGTAATTGTAAACAAGTTCACTGAGATGTATAGACTTTGGGTTTGGGCTTATTTGGGTGGCTTCATTAATCTAGGTGTATGCTTTTTTTTTAAACTTACAAGTTGTTTAAAATAGATTTGTTTTTTAACAGAAGTGGGCAAAAGAGTCCTCTTTACCATTTTTCAAATTAGGGCGTGGCACAACTACAATGTTTCCATTTGCCTCTAGCTACACTAGTCTAGAGGTCACATGACAAAAGGAAATGGCAATAAGATTTTGCTAAGTGCCTCTGAAAGAGAAGCCTGTCTGGGAAAACATACACAGTTGTGTCATCTTTATATGGTAGGTTTCACTTTTTGTCATCTCTGTGTGGTAGATTTTACCTTTTTGTGGGTTTTGGCTGTTAGGTATTTCTCTTGGTCTTATCATTTGTATATGAAAGCTCTCCTTTCAGTGTAGTTGGGCCTGAGATCATGCACTGTCATTAGCTAACCACTCAATTTAACACACACACACACACACACACACACACACACACACACACACACACA
>NW_026593286.1:11941429-11968816 GCF_907164565.1 Psammomys obesus
TGTCTCTTAAACTACCACCATGGGTCCTGGAAGTAACTTCAGTTAATAGTTTATGAAGCTTGTTAAATCAAAATAGGGACGACTCTGGATGTAATGTGCTCCAAGAGTGTAGATGAATTTCACCTATGCAACATGGTCAAAGACTATGCTGTCCACATAGTGACTGACAGAAATGTTAAGATCATTTGTGACATACATTAGAGGACTTGAGTATAGTTAATGTCTTCTATTTTAGCTACAGTAGCATTTGCCAGATTTAAGGGACGTCTTTGATCTTCAATAGGTTTCTTTTCCTAGAGAAGGCACTTGCTACAGAGAACTATCTGGACTGTCTATGTAGGAGAGCTGAATAACAGTTTTAATCACACAAAGCCAGGAATTAACTGTAAATCTGCTTTCATTCTGCGTTATTTTCTTACAGAAATTATGGAGGAAGTTGTATCAAACTGCTGCTTACACTTAACACTTATACTTTTTCCTTAGTTTGGGAACAGTGTTTATTGTTAGCAAGCAGTAAACACTTAGTCCTTGCCTTAGAAATTTATTAGAGAAAATAAAAAGAAGCATAATGTATTAAATTTCATACTTTAAGAAACATTCTTACTGTATATGTATGAATGTTTTGCCTGCTTCTATATCTGTATCATGTGTGTACCTGTTGCCATTGGAGGTCAGAAGACAGCATCAGATACAATGGAACTTGAGTTCAGACAGTTGCTAGCCACAGTATGGATTCTGGGAACTGAACCCTAAGTCATTTGCAGTAGTGGCAAGTGTTCTCACCATTGAGCCATCTCCCCAGCCCCTTACTTTGTTTTTTAATTATATGTGTATGCTTGTGTTCATAAGTGCAGGTGCCCATGAAGGCCGGAAGAGGGTGTTGGATTCCCTGGAATTGGAGTTATGGGAGTTTGAGAACTGAGGACTTGGTTGTTGGGAACCAAACTGGGATCTTCAAGGACAATACCCACTTAACTCTCCTCCTTTAGTTTACATTGTCTTTTTTAGGTATAACAGCAGTTCAGAAGTCTCTGGAACAGTAGTACCCATGCTGAATTTCAGTGTGTGTGCATGCGCACACGGGTGCGTGCTTAAGAAGATGCAGTCTGTTATTTGTGTAAGTGTGGAATATATGTGTGTGTTGCAGGCATGTGTGTCTTTGGGTATGTTTGTGAAGGCAAAAAACTTTGATGTCCTTGTCTATCACTACCCTATTCCCTTGTGATATGTTTTCTCACTGAACCTGAAGATGGGTTGGTAGCCAGCAAGTCCCAAGGATCCTCCTGTCTCCACCCTTCTAGAGAGCAGAAGTTACAGGTATTCAGACACACAGCTATGGATGCTGGGATCTGAAATGAGATCCTTATGCAAGCACTCTTCTTCACTGAGCAATTCTCCACCCCGTGAATTTTAAAGCCTTTTTGCACAATAGAGGCTATGGTGTGAAACTTTGGCCTTTCACATGAAATACATTAATTACAAAATAGAATCATTCACATAAAACAGGCAGTCACTCACTCACCCATTCATTCATTCATTCATTCATTCATTCATTCATTCATTCATTCAGTGTAGCTTCGTGGAAGTAGTAATAACATTTGTCCAGTTCAAGAAGAGTACAGAATTGTGACTAGGAATAATGCTACTTTTCTTTGTAATATAAATATGGAGAACTTAGATTTTTTTTTTTATTTATTTTTTTGTTACTTTGAGGATTCTCAGGAAGTTCTTCAGAGGATAGATTTGTATGTTATTTAATAATTTTATTTTAAAATGAGTTAAAATATAGGTTATTGTTTGCCTGTTACAAAATGAGCCCCAAAGTATTAATACTAAGAATCATTAGTATAAAATATGATTTGCAGTTAATAGATATATTACAGTTTGCGAATTTAGTAGATTTTCTAATCATGAAAGTGATATATGCTCATAGTAGAAAACATAAACATCCATGTTTACAACTCCAATATTCCTACCACTTGGAAATAAGAATTACTATTATTTTGATGTTTCTTTTTAATGTTTCATATCACTGTGTGGTTACATAGTCAGTTGAATTTTACTTTCTATATTGCCTTTTTGTGGTTCAGTTTCTTTTTGTGGTGTTGATAGTTTTAATGGAGGGCTACTCAAGTTCTAGCCAGGCATTCTTAACACTGAGCTATTCTATTCCCACCCCTGTATTCCTTTTCTTAAAAAAGTTTTATTTTTATAATTTTATGTGTATGATTGTTTTGCCTGCATGTGTACCATATGTGTGCTTGTTGCCTGAGGAAGTAGATTCTGGGAATCGAATCTTGGGTCTTTCACAGCAAGTACCCTTAACTACTTAGTCCCTAGACCCCAGGATTTCTTTTTAATAATGACTTCTTACAGTACATATAATTATGTTTTTAAAAACATTTTTAGTCACTGGTACCTTACAATTCCCCACATTTGCATAGTTTACCAACTGTCAGATATTTTGATTGCCTCTAGGAAGTCTCTTTTTTTTTCTGTACAGAATGCAGCTTAAACTCTGCATAATCCGTCTATGATTCTAGAATTACTGAGCTGAATAAGAGTTTAAATATATTATATAATGGTTGTCCAGTAACGTAGAAATATAGCTAACACTTGTTGAATGCTTTCCATGTGCTGGGCAGTCTAAATTTAATTCTTGAAGCTCAGTACCAGTGGTTCTCAACCTTTGGTGGTCATAGCCTCTTTGGGGTTGAACAGTCCTTTTCACAGGAGTCACCTGAGACCACCTGCATCTCAGATATTTACATTAAGACTCATAACAGCAAAATTAGTTAGGAAGTAGTAATGAAAATTTATGGTTGGGGTCAGGTCACCATAACATTAGGAACTGTTTAAAGGGACAGCAGCATTAGGAAGGTTTGGGAACACGGATCTACCCTACCTTAGTGGTACCTGTTTTACAAATGAAAGCTTGGGAGTTTAATTTGCTTGAGGTTAGTCAGTAAATATCAGAACCAGGTTATAATTGGTTCTGAGTGAATATGAATAAGAAGTATACACCTCAAGGTTGTTTGACTTTGAATCTTGGCCAGGTACATTTTTTTTTTTAATTTAATAGGTTAAAAAATAGTACTTAAATGATTTTGGTTTTGTTTTTCACTATTAGTAAGGATAAATGAGTAGATCTGAGGAACGTTTAGTTTTGCAGTGTTCATATATGTTAGTGTGTGGCTAAAAAGACTGAGAGAAAAGCAGTTATAAGTGTGGGCTCTGTACTGTCAGGGCTTGAATAGTAAGCAGGTCCACTTTGTAACTGTACTGCCTCCTAAATGAGTTTCAGTTTTCTCTATAAAACAAGAATACTAAAAGGATCTGACTTACCAGATTGTTGTGAGATAAAGTAAAACTCAGAATTAACCTAGCACACAGTTAACTATATTGAGCCATGGTTTTGCCACAATTTAAATATTAAAGTTGTAATGTTTTTATGGGTAGTTAGATTAAAATTCTGCATACTTAGTGATCCCCCCCCCCATCTTATACAAGTTCTGGCTTAGCATTTTATAAAGCCTACAGAGCCAATTTAGTGTAATCTAAAAATACAGGGTTCGTACCTCTGGAGTTCGAACCGTAGCTCAGGAATGCTACGGTTTCTTGAGTTATGGCTTCAAGAGAGAATTTCTAGTAGTCATTCTCACACAAGTATATAAACACTCATTTGTATGTGTGTAGACCCTCACACATAAAATGTTCATCTAAAGCAGTAGTTCTTAACTTAGGTCATGACCCTTTTGGGAGGAGACGGGAGTCACATATCAGATATTTACGTGACTACTTTTTGTTTGTTTGTTTGTTTGTTTTAATTATTATTTCCTGTCTCCTTCCTTTCCTCTTTTTTATTTTATTTTTATTTTTATTTTTGGTGTCGCTCCTCATTTAGCTTGTGGGTTTTGCCCAGTGCTTATACCAGACAGCCTTTCAAACCACAGAATACTTAACACTCAGTGTGCATGGATAGTGAATGATTGATTAAATGAGAAACTAGTTCTTAAGCCAGACGGTAGTAACTGATTAATGTAGTACAAATAGTAGTTTGAAATGTTTGGGTCTGTCAGTATGTAGTAGATCATAAATGGTCTTGGACCCTTTTTCTTAAGAGGGTCGTCTCCTTAGTGTCTGGAACAGAAAGCAAATAATGTAGTGGGTTACCATGGCCAGCATTAGGTTAGACTCAGCGTTAGAAGTCAATCTCTGGCTCCGTGTTTTCCGTGTCTCAGCTGAGCTCTACACTGCACCAGAACAACAATGCTGGGACTCACTTGCACGTCCTTCCTCAGCCCACTTCACTCTGCAGTCTAATCCACCTCTTCTGCTGTCAGTTAACTAACTAACTATGCGCTGTCCTCAGGATTTTGATTTTTCACCCTCTGAAACATGCTTTGCTCTGAAGAGATAGGCTTACCTTAAATTAAGCCTTCTATTTTCCTTACACTCATTATGGTCCCAGAATGCTGTTGACTGCTGTAGATATCTTTTTCCGGCTTTTAAGAACTACCATTTTCCTTTCTGACCATCTTCTTACTCATGCTTACTCATTCTTTGAGGAACTTAATGTCTCCTTCACAGACATAAATTATCTCTAGTTCAAGTCTTAGTTTTATCCATTGCATGTCACAATATTCATTCATTCATGTTTAATTTAAAATGCTTATGTATTCCCAAAGTTCCTGAAGTATTAGTAAAAACCGTCTTGGCTGACACCGCCTATTTGCTTTCCTTGCTCATGTTTCCTAAGCTGTAATGTCCTGAAGTAAATTAAAAGACAGTGGTCACTAGTTTAACTAGAAATTCAGTGACTTAAAGCATTTCGTTTGTGTACCTAGCTAGTAAGCTCTCACCTTTCCTGTTCAGCTATTCAAAACAATTTTTAAATGATTTATCATTTTCATTTTATGTGTATTGGTGTTTTGCCTGCATGTGTACATGTATGAGGTTGTTGAATCTCCTGGACCTCGAGTTAACAGGCAGTTGTGGGTGCTGGGAATTGAACATGGGTCCTCTAGAAGAACAGCCAGTGTTCTTAACCGCTTAGCCATCTCTCCAGCCCCTGCTATTCAAGCATTTACTCAACAATCTTTCTGTTTAATTATATCCTTGAACGTGTGTCATTACTCAGCTCTTTGCCTCTGGCTTGAGAAGGAACTTTGGGCGTGGGGCTGTCTTCTTCATTACTAGTTTCATCTGGCTGACTCCTTCATTACCAATTCCTATAGAATGGTCTATGTATCTTTATGTAGGAATATAATCTCTTTTAGAGAAAACTGGATTCCTTGAAGTTAACGTGTTTAAGTACTTCTAAAAAAATTTAGAGTATTCTAAAATAATAATAAAATGAGTGTAAAACACAAGGATTAGAGTTCATTTAATATTTCCCTTGGTATATGTAAATGAAACATGAAGTGTAGTTTTTTTTTTGTGTTCAGTAAATTTTTTTTTTATTAATTACACCTTATTCACTTTGTATCCCCCCATAAGCCCCTCCCTCCTCCCCTCCCGATTCCACCCTCCTTATTCTTTCTTCACACATGCCCCTCCCCAAGTCCACTGATAGGGGAGGTCCTCCTCTCCTTCCTTCTGATCTTAGTCTATCAGATCTCATCAGGAGTGGCTGCATTGTCATGTTTTGTGGCCTGGTAAGGCTCCTCTTCCCTCAGGGGGAGGTGATCAAAGAGCAGGCCAATCAGATAATGTCAGAGGCAGTCCCTCTTCCCATTACTATGTAACCCACTTGGACACTAAACTGCCATGGGCTACATCTGTGCAGGGGTTCTAGGTTATCTCCATGCCTGGTACTTGGTTGGAGTATGAGTCTCTGGGAAGACTCCTGTGTTCAAATTTTCTGGTTCTGTTTCTCTCCTTGTGGGGTTCCTGTCCTCTCCAGATCTTACTTTTCCCTCTTCTTTCATAAGATTCCATGCACTCTGCCCAACAGTTGGCCATAAGTCTCAGCATCTGCTTTGATAGTCTGCAGGGCAGAGCCTTTCAGAGGCCCTCTGTGGCAGGTTCCTAGTGTGGAAGTGTAGTTTTAAATGAATTAAATTAGCCAACTTTAACTGTTGTCCCAGTCTCTCTCTCTCCTTCCCTCTGTTTGTGTGTGTGCATTCTTGTGGAGTACTGAGGTCGAAGTTGGCTCTTTTCCACTTTATTTTTTTGAGACAGGCTATCTTGGTAAGGGTTACTGTTGTAGTGATGAAACACCATGACTAGAGCAATTTGGCTGGGAAAGGGCTTATTTGGTTTACACTTTTGTGTCATCACCAAAGGAAGTCAGAACAGAAACTCAAAACAGCAGAGCAGAAACCTGGAAGCAGGAGTTGATACAGAAGCCGTGGAAGGGTTCCTCCTCATGGCATAGTCACTCGGCTTTCTTACAGAACCCCAAACCACTATTGCAGGGATAGCATCACCCATAATGAGCTGGGCCCTCCTCTATCAGAACCCCAAACCACTATTGCAGGGATAGCATCACCCATAATGGGCTGGGCCCTCCTCCATCAGTCACTAATTAATAAAATCCTCTACAAGCTTGCCTACAGCCTAATCATACCTTTCTTCCTAGCACTGGGATTGCAGATATGCACCATCATGCACAGCTTTTTATATGGGTGCTGGGGACCCAGACTCAAGTCCTTGTGCATTTTATAGCCTGGACCATCTCCCCAGCTCCTAATTTTAAAAAGCTAGGTAGGCCTGTCTTAGTAACTGTAACAACACCCTACGTAGACCAGAAAACTTACAAAAAGCAGATACTCATTTTCTAAAATTTCTGGAGGCTGGAAATGGTGATCATGGTTTTCATAAGTTCAGATGTTGCAGGCTGTTCATTTCCCAAGATGACACTTTGATGCCACATACTCCAGAGGAGAGGAATGAGGTTTCCTCTTTTGGCCGAAGGCAAAGTGGCCCTTTTATAAGGTTACCTAATTCTACCCACTAGGGACCCACCCTTATAACCTACATCCTCTGTACCTCAGTTCTTAGTATTGGCATATTCATAGAATTAAAAGCTTTGGAGTAGACACAGGTATTCAAACCATAACAGACTTTAGGGGAAAATTGCTTATCAATTTAACAGGTAAGAAAATTGAGGACTAGATAAGGTGGTTTCACCTAGGTAGTTGCACCTTACTATGGAGGAACAACTGCTAATCCATGGTTTTTAGCCTGTTTCTCTAGACCAGACTGGAATAAGTGTGTAGCCATAATGACTCATTGTTAATACTGGACTTAATTGCAGATTGCTCAATATGGCAAGGCTTGATAATTTGAGTTGACATGATACAGTGAAAGGACACTTGGGCTCCTTGTTTTGTGGTTTTTGATAAGCCAACTAGTCTGTTTCCTATTTTGTAAAACGAAGAAGTTTTACTTTGGGGTGTTACCTTAGGCACATTGGAGCTCTTTAAAAAATTACAGTGGGAAGATAGTTTTCTTTATATGTAAACCTAAAGTAATGCTTGTGTGATCTTCTTGAAATTTGTGAAACATTTTGTTTCACACTGCGAATTTTATTTAGCCTCTCAGTTCAGTTTTTCTTAAAAATGGGATGCTATATTCCACTGATGGCTGAGTTCTCAGATGAAGCAATGCGGAAGGTAGCAAAGTTCTGCTATGCTATGCTTTGTGAGCTGACCATTTTGGATAAGGTTAAGCAGATTCCACAGAACATCTGTGCAATAAATGTATGTGTGGGGTCTTTAGCTGTTATAACCGATTGCGCTTAGTCCATTCAATGACCAAGCTATAGTTGCAGATAACACTATTACATTTGTATTTCCTCTCTCTCTTTGGCTTATGTGTAATTGATCAATCTAGCTAAAATTTGGTGGTGTCGTTATCTTTAGAGAAGTTTTATTTAGAAAGCTGTTTTTTTTTTTTTTTTAAATAGTGATTTCAGCTAAAGGGAAAAATGATAATGGTAATGTCACAGTTATTAAAAACAACTAATTAGATTATGGAAATAATGGATTTAAGTCATGCATTCATGTGATTTTCTGTAACAACTACTTTGAAATTTTTTCTTTTTTGTATCAACAGTGAAAACAGCATCATTGTTGAGCTACTACCCAGCTTTGTTTCAGTAGGAAGACAGTCTATTCGCCCATGACATTTTAAATCTCTGCAGAGTTTACTTGTAGTCCATTAAACAGTGCAGCAGCTATTTGTATAACATCTATATTGCATTTATATTATGAGTGGTCTAGAAATGGCTTAAAAGTATATGGAAGGATATACGTACACAATTGTAGGTAAGAAACTTCCCATATTTCGGTATACCTAGTCTTCAACAGATGGTAGGGATAAAATACGTTCCTCTTGCTATGGTCATGTTTAATTGTGAAATGTTTCTTATTTATAAAAATCATTTAGAATATAATTGAAATAGAAGTTAATACTAGTAAGTCAGGTCTATTAATCAAATGGCTTTGATAGACTAATCTGGAAACTTTATCTTCTGTTTTTGAAAAATAAGTTACAAATTTTCAAGGTGTTCAACATGATACCTGAGCATGCTACTCATGTGTTGAAGGTTGAAATGTTGGACATAATTAAAGCTATTGATTTGACTTTTTTTAATTAAAAATGTAGCTGTCCTGTAAGTTGATATTAGAGGCAAGCTGAGTATAACTAGGCTAATCTGTGCTTTCGTGGAATTGTTTCATGCTGCTGTGCTTTAATTGATAACCTTTTTTTTTTTAATCTATCTTTTTATTCCTAAGTGGACTCCACTTAAAAAGCATTTAGGCAAACAGTGATTTTATACTCAAAAGTCACTAAGCAATGCTCTCTTGTTCAGTAAAGGAAGAATCAGATTTACATTTATTAAGCATGCTATGTTCTATGTGCTTTCATTAATGTTCTCAGTTGTCATTCAGTATACCATGCTTTTCTTTACCAAAATAGATAAAGAAAGTGAAGTTTTGAAATTTTAATAGCTTGTTTACTCAGTGTCAAACAGTGTGATTGATGTTTGCCTCAAAACTTGGATCTTTGGCTATGTTTTGATGGTTGACATTATTTAAGGGTTTAGTGCTAGAAAAATGAGGTTATTTGCAGATATTGTGTTATTGAATCCTATCATCAAGTAAGATCCTTAATCCATATTAATATTAGCTAATGTCACCTAGTCATCATGCCGTGTGTATATATATTCCGGACATACGATAACAATGGAAGAGAGACCACCTTACTAATTAAGGTGTCTATAATCTAAGTAGGAACTGCCTTAATAATTACTGCTTATAATTGGAGCTGATAAAAATACAGATTTCCTCAGGAGTATACCAAGAAAGCCTTGTTGAGGCTGAAGCTTACAGTTAAGTTCAAACATTTTTCCCTGTGTGTGTGTGTTGGGGGTGGGAGGGTGCTTAGGTGGGCAGTATAGTGTGGTGTGTGTGTTTTAATTAACTGTCATTCTGAATTGCTTGGAGTTTGAAATTTTCACCCTTTCCACCCATCCACTTTATTCCAAGTTTCTGGTAGAAGATTATTGACAAGAGATTGAAAACTTCTTGTGCGCTATACATAATGTATACAAAGAATACAGTTCATCTTAATTTTAACTTGTTTAGAGATGTAGTTCTTCCCAAGCTTTTAATAACTGCAGCCCTTTCAGGATGTGTAAATATATAATAGACATCCTTTCAAACTCAGGCCTTGGGAGGTTATGCTGTTTGAAATAATGTAGATGAACAGTTACAGTTTTTACTTACTTTTATTGCTATTGCCTAATGGAATTATAAACTAAGAATAAATATGTGTCTTTCCTTTCAAAATAAGATTTTTTTCGTGTTAAAGAAAATTACTTTCTGTAGCTTGAACTTCTTGAGGCAGGACACGGAGTATTTATGATTACGTAGCAGATATTAAGTTAAATTGTGTGTGTATGTGTATACATGTACATCCTACCACATCCCCTCTAGATCCTCCCAAAAAGCTTTGGTTGCCAAAACTCCTGAGTTTATCTGTAGTTACAACAAATTCAAGCAAATAAGTATTACCATTTGGACTACTAAAATTCTGGTATGATAATTTAGATTAAGATTTTTTTTTTAAAATGTACTTGGGATAGAACCTTAAGATTTCTTTTTTCTCATCCTGTGTAAAATATAGCCTAATGTTCTATGGTTAAAGTTGATGAAATTAGTATTGAGTGAGAGATCAAAGCTTATTGGTAAAAATTATTTTGTCAGTTTGATGTGCTTGATTCCAGGACTAAGTCATGGAGGAATCTACTGACAGCCTTTTCATTTGTTGTTTTGTTCTTAAACTTGTTTACTTAGGGAAAGAAAAAATAAAGCTTGTTAATCCTTTCCAGTCCTTGATGGCTTATTCAGTCGACTAGTTCTTCCCAGCTAATACTTAATAATAAAAGCAGTGATTAAGCACATTTCTGGGTTCTTTGATAATGGGAAAGATAAATGAGTAAGTATGAAGGTAGTTCCTGATAGGCAATTTTAGAACCTGTCGTTTGTCCCTTACTGTTCTTTATTTTTATTTGAAAAAGACATTTGAATATTACAAAAATTAGATAGATTACTGAAGATAAGCACATTTAATATTCTTCCATTGTCCTTATGCCTAGTACTGGTTCACATTTTTTAAATGCAAAAGGTAAAACAATCTTCATTTGACAAGTCGTTGGTTTACTATCAGTGAAGTGACATGGAATTAAAGCACAAGTCCATTAAGATCTCACGGTCATGTGGAAGAAATAGAACAGAGTAATAATTATGAAACAATACAGGATTTTAGTGGTAGATAGTCCTTAATTGTTAGGAAAGAACTGAAGAAGACTGTTGAATTTCGGTAGAGCCAGGGGGAAAAATAAAGAAGAGTACAGTACCTGAACTGGGTTTAGAATCATACAGAGTGTCAGATTAAGAAAAGGGGGAATACTTAGAAAAAAAATTGGCTAGGAGGTGGGTGGAGAAGTTTCTGTGACTGGAAATACACTGGGAAACCTTAACTGGATCTTGAAAGGATGTGTCTGTCCCCTTGATGGTACTCCTACTCCACCTTACCCTTTAGAAAGGAAAGAATGTAAGATAAAGTTTATGCTTTTGCTTTGTAAAATGAAGTAGCTAATAATGAGTGATTGAATAAAAAAATAATACAAAAAACATTTGGGCACATGTACAGTGTTGTTTACTTGGAATGTGCACATGGTTGGTTAGATTTGTTTGTGGAGCTGGTTGGAGATGTGCAGCAGGTAGTTGAGTACAGGGTGTTTTAGGCTTTGGGGCAAAATCTAAGCTGGCGCTCTGGATTTGGGAACCACATAAGCCAATCATTTTCTTTTTGATTTTTGACTAAGGTGAAAATTACTAATAATCAAATGAGACAAAAATAAACCCAGATTCAGAATTTTGATAAAAACTAAGTGCTTAGCATACAAGTTATATTTGCAAAATAGATATGGAGTTTTGGGAAACTTGAGACTTTTTTGCAACCAATCTAAATCTGAACCCTATATGTGGATAGTAGTTGTAGCCTTAATAATGAATAAAGGTGCATAAGAGACCCATTGTAGAGAGTGAAAAGCGCCAAAGAGAGTAATGGGGATGACAATTACCTAAATGAGTGATACAAGTGAGAGATGGAAGTGTAGAGAAATAATGCTTTTGAAATAAAGCTGCTTAACACTGATAGGAGGCATTTCACATAGTTATGCTCTTAAGGACTTTTGTTTCAGCTTTTATATGTTTGTATACAGAGTTTGAAAACTGCTTTCTGAATTTCGATTGATGAGCACATAAGAATTCAGAAAATTCTACCAGTGAAGACTCCTGTGTTGTTTTGGTTATGAGGGGTCATACTGTACCCAAGAATGAATCTTGCAGAATTTATTGATGTTGTAATTTACTTTTTATGACAGTTTTTCTGATGTTATTAAACCTGTTTTTAAAATGAGGAAATCAAAATCTAAAGGAGTTAAATGATTTGTCTAAGGTTCTCTGACTTGTGAGAAAGCCATGATACAGATCAAGGCCACTCTGACAACAAAACCCTTGTTCTTTACTATTGTAGTGTATTGTGTTTGTTGAGTGACTCACAGTCTGATTTACTCTACCATGTAGAATGTGTGGTGAATCCAGTGCTTTGGATTTTGTAGTATTTGGTGATGTGGGGTAAGCTTTGTAATTTTTGGTGTTTGTTTTTGTCTTATTTGATGGTTAATTTTTTTCTTAGTGCTCAATAGAAGTAACATGTTTGCCCTCTGCCCCCAATCATTACTTTACTTATAAGGCGTGAACATAGGAAATCCTGCTTACAGTATTGGCTTGTAAAATAACATTTTCTTTTTTTAGAAAAAAAATGCCTTTTTTTATTAATTATTATTATTTATTACAGTTTATTCACTTTGTATCCCAGCTGTGGACCCCTCCCTTGTCTCCTCCCAATCCCACCCTCCCTCATCTCCTATGCTCCTCCCCTAGTCCACTAATAGGGGAGGTCCTCCTCTTCTATCTGACCCTAGCCTATCAGATCTCATAAAGATTGGTTGTATTGTCTTCCTCTGTGGCCCGGCAAGGCTGCACCCTCCCGGGGGGGTGGGGGGGGGGAGGTGATCAGAGAGCCGGTCACTGAGTTCATTCAATAGACAACCCCTGTTCCCTTACTAGGGAACCTACTTGGAGACTAAGTCTTTGGGCTACATCTGAGCAGGGGTTTTAGGTTCTTTTTATACATGATTCTTGTTTGGGGTATCAGTCTCTGCAGGGCCCCCAGGGCCCAGTGTAAAACAACTCTTCAATATATAAATTTTAAAAGTAGTTTGTCACAATAGTGTGAAAGTGCTTAGATGATAGTAGAAGTCTCTTTAGGGGCTGGAGAGATGGCTCAGAGGTTAAGTGCACTGGTTGTTCTTCAAGAGGTCAGGAGTTCAATTTTCAGCAACCACATGGTAGTCATGACCATCTATAATGAGATCTAGTGCCCTCTTCTGGTGTGTAGGTGTACATGCAGATAGAACATTGTATAAATAATAAATACACCTCTTTAGTAAAGTCTCTTTAGTAATTTGTATTAAGTAGCGATGTCTTCGTGCATTGTTTAGGTTATGTTGGATAGTAAGGAGCCTGAAAAGAGCCTTTGATGGACATTTTGTGATATAGGTATTTCTGGAGCTAATAAGGTTTTTTTTCCCTTTCGTTGAATCTTTGTATGCTTAGTGTTTAATGTCATGAGATGTCTTTGTTTTATTACAGTGTTGATAGGCATCAATAGACTAAAACCTCACTGCATATGAATGAAGTATTTGAGTCCATCATTTGTGTGTATGAAAAGTTACATAAAGCCACACACTTACATTTTACAGACATGCCATTTTGTCAGTCAGGGTACCTGATAAAAATTGATAACAGTTTACGTATTGAGGTAGATTCTCTTAGAGTCTCTAGTAGACCTCAGATGTGAAAAGAATTTGGTGGATGGAAGGAAATACTGGATTAACATATCTCATTTTGTAGCTTACCCTAAAATGTTAGAATTGTTAGACTGAACTTGAGTCATCTGTTTAAGGATCCTTTTGATTCAATTGAGCTGCTATTTTACAGCTAGGGTAGTAAGCAAATTAATTTTTTTTTTCTTTTTCGCACTTTTATGCATAAACATGACTTCAAAGAAATTCTGCTAACCCAGTTAAGCCAGAATTGGTGTTGACTAACTAGTGTGTGTAAATATTGAGCTGAGTAGATTTTTTTGTAACACAGAAGGGGCTCCTTAGTCAAGAATTAGCAGAAAGATCACTCAGCCAGCAGCTACAAATACCTTTTATGTACAAAGTATTTTTTAGGGCTGTTAACTTTTTCTACCTCCATGAAGCTAACATTTGATGTATAGAAGACACACCAGATAAAGAAAAACAATAGAGGTAGATTGGGGGTCAGCAGTGAATGGGGGCTGTTATTGTGAATAGCATAGCCACTTCGCAGGTCATTGTCAGCTGGCAGATTTGAGATATTCAGATATGTCTGAGGAAGAAACATTCCAGACAGAGAGGGTAGGATGCAAAAAAAAAAAAAACTAAAATGAATTTATTTATGTACCCCAAAGAATAGTTGGGAAGTAGGTGTGCACAGAGCAGAGTGAATAAAAGGGAAAGATGAAGTTGAGAGGTGAATGAGATCAGATAAGTCTCTGTGGGAGAACCTTACAAGCATTTGACTGTAACTCCAGGGGAAATAAGTGTTCTGGGGGTTGTGAACAGATAAATGACATGATATGATTTATGTTTTCAGGAGATCACTTTTGGAGGCAGGCCAAGAATTGTGATGTAGCTGTTAGACCCAACTATCTGAGAGATGGTAGTTTTACCATGAATGTATTAATGGAATTAATGTAAAAGGGGTGGTGTTCTGCTTGTGATTTGAACGTAGAGAACAAGATTTTTCTTTTTGGTTGGAATTGATGTGAGGGAATAGCCAATGATGATTATAAGATGTTTTTCCTTTGCACCCGGAAGAAAATAGACATTTGTTCAGCTGGAAAAGATTGCAAGAGAAGTGGAATGTGGGGGAAAGATTAGAACTTGTTTTCAACCTTGAGAAGTTTGAGATGCTTAGTAGGCATTCAGGTGGAAAAGTTGAGTAGGCAGCTGGGAATATCATTAGTGTGCAAGAGACAGGGGCAAATAGAATAGAAAATTGGAGAGTGACTTAAAGCTGTAGAAATAAACGGAGGTCTCTCCCTAGAACGTGAGTTTAGGATTAGAGATGATGATAAGAACCAGAAGCAAACTGACAAGTATAAGCCATTGAAATGGGAAGAAAAAAATGAGTGGCTCTAGAGCTTGGAAGGCAAGTGAAATTTTTATATTTTAAACAAGTGGAATTGGTGAGCTTTTAAAATATTGCTGAATGAGTATAATAAAATGAGATCTGAAACTTTAGCCATTAGATTGATGAATGTAGAAGTTACTGATGACTTTTTCGCAACTAGTTCCAGTGAAATAGGAAAGTTGAAAATTAAAACTGAGGTGAATTAAAGATAAAATGGAAAAATAGAACTTGGAGAGAATGAGTGTAAAGGACAGTTCCAGTCCCTTGCTCTTTAATTACTTCACTGTAAATGGAAAGAAGTTCAGTTGTAATAAAAGGATTATGAATTGTAATTTTGGATGGAAATAGGAATGATTTAGTAGAGAGGGAAAAATCACTGAATATGACAAAGATGATTGTCAAGAGAGCCTTCAGTAGGTAACTTGGCATGAAAGGCTTCATTCTGCTTACATTTCACCTGGAATTCCTGTTAAAATGCAAGCTTTTCTGTGGACCTGGAGTGTGGGGCCTGTCATCCTGTGTTTCTTTGTTCTGTTTACTTCTGCTTCCTGTACTTGGGGTATAAGAATTAACAGATTATTTTGACATATAGTCAAAAATGTTGGTCGGTGTGGTCAGTTTGTACATTGTTTCCTAAGTTGTTTCTATTTCTCAAGTACCTTGCTTCCAAAGAAGGGCTAAGTGACTTTTGGATACATAAGTCATTGTGATTTTTAAAGTAGAGTTTTAGTATACTTAGGAATAGAGGAGGAAGTTTTAAAGGATTGAATAAGAATATCTCTATTAGCTCAAGCAACTTCAGGTATATCCCTTATTTTGCTAAAATAAAACTGTTGTTAATGTATATATATAAACCATGCAGGTTTGTAGTCATAGTCAATTTTATGATATGAACAAATACAGAAATATTTTCAACCTTTTCTTTTCCTTCTCTCTTTCGGATATTGCAGATGACCATGGATGAAAAATATGTAAACAGCATTTGGGACCTTCTGAAAAATGCAATTCAAGAAATCCAGCGTAAGAATAACAGTGGTCTTAGTTTTGAGGAGCTCTATAGAAATGCATATACAATGGTTTTGCATAAACATGGAGAAAAGCTCTACACTGGACTAAGAGAAGTTGTTACTGAACATCTCATAAATAAGGTACCCAATTTAAAGGACTATTGCTAATACAATTTAACTGTGGAGAATCCTTATACTGTTGTATTTTGACAAGAACATTCTTTTCAAAGTTATAGGAAGCCTATATTTAATACGTGACTGTATTGTAAAACCTTACTAAAAACCTATAACTGGCTAAGTCACAATTAATGATGGTTGAGAGGAGATGAAGTTTGTGGTCTGTGTTGAATAGCTAATCATAATTAATGAAGCAAACATTTTGAGTGATTTACAAATGCTTATTTATTAAATTTTAATTATAAGTAATTACTCTTCTTTAAGTAGTTTAACCAGCCTTTTAAACTTCTGTTTAATTTAAATTTCCTCTTCTGTAAATTTAAGAATAAGAAAAGTATATTACTTTAAAATATTCTCAAAGATTTTTTTCAGTAATTGAAGTAGACTACTCATTTTAGCTAAGGTTTATTGTAAATGTGAAATCTTTAAAGTAAGTTATTGGTTAGCATTTTAAGGTGTTCTCATTGAACAGACTGCAAAAAATTTAATTTCATTCATGAAATACCATTACAATGTCTTTCTTTAAGATTGTCAAATACAATGTGACATATCCCAGACTCATTGATACTTTTTATGTGATAATTCATTTCTTGAATATTTATGGGGGGGAAAGGCTAGAAATGTTTTGAATAGTAAAATAAACTCATATTTTTAACCCGTACATTTGTCTACATTTTTGCAAATCATTCTATTCCTGGTTTTTATTCATTGCAATTGTTATTGAACAATTAGAGAATAAGGTTTACCTTTCATTTACCCTAAATTATGTGGTTTCATTTCTCCTGTGAATGAGGAAGTTCTCTTACATATCCAAAGAGGTGCAAAGATAACTAGTCAGTTTTAATGTTAGTGCAGTTCCATGCTACCATCGTATTCAGATTTCACTGGTTGTCCTATGTAGCAGTGATGTCCTCTACAGTAATTTTTTTCTGATCTATGATCCAATCCTGGATCATATACTAAGTTCCTCAGACTTCGTCTGTCTGTACATTGGCATTTTTGAAGGTTGACGGTCAGTTGATTTATAGATTGTCCCTCAGTTTCTGGTTTGTCTGATTGTTTCCTCATGACTAGTTTCAGGTTGTGCATTTTTGGCAGGAATAATACATAAGTGATGTTGTGTCCTCAGTGCATCACATCAGGAGGCACATGCTGTCAGTTTATCCCATTATTGGTGATGTTAACTTTGATCACTTGGTGTTCGCCAGATTTCTTCACTGTAAAGGTACCATTTTTTCCCTTTGTAATTCCTAAGTAATCTGTTCAGTGATATTTTGATACTGTATGAATGTCCTATTCCTGTAGAAACTTCTCTATATGGTGGTTTCAGCATTCATTGATGGTTCTTTGATGAGTCATCACTGTAGGGTTGCAAAATAGTATCTTTCTGTTCCTGTCTGTCTTCTAGAATTTCTTTCTCTGGAAGGTAGAATATAGAGCTTACATGAGCTAGGTAGTTTAGTATTTCATGACTTTAAGAGGATTATGTTAAATCATGCAGTCAAGTTTTTATTAAATACCTTTGCTTGCTTTACAATTTTAAAAATGTGGTAGATGACAGAGATAGTATCCCTTCATGGGGTTGTTTTTACTTTGATGTGAGAGATGATACACTTTCGTAATAGTATGAAACCCATTAAGTGGCAAATGAGTAATAGATAGCTTAGGTATTACGTGAAGGAAAAATTAAACCAAGCTGTAAAATTTCATGAAAAAAGGAAATTCAACCGAGTCTTTAAAGAAAAGATTGAGGGATGCATCCGAACGCTGTGGGAGGTACTCCAGTACAGTATATGGTTTTGAAAAGAAGAGCTGCTTACTCTTAGGGGAAAAGAGGATAGTGACTGAAGAGGTTTATAATTATAGGATTATTGAATTATTATATGGCAAAGAACATAGGAAGAGATTAAGAAAAATTTAAAAGCATCACTAAGGAATTTGACTTAAAAAGTGGAAGGATTTAAGAGCACAAGTGGGTGCCAGTATAACAATATTTGGAAATTACTAATATAGAGATGAAATATGAAATGTAGAATTTGGAGGGTGTTTATTACAACCAGAAGAAAACCTTGAAAATTTTGAATTAAAGTATAGACTAGGAAAGAGTGAATGAAAATAAGACAGGCAGAATTAGTTTGCTGGGGAAATTGTGGTATACTCAGAAGGAGTATGGTGGCATCAGATTAGAAAGTGATTTGTCGCAGGTAAAGGCAGAGATTCAATTTCTTGTAGGCTATTTTGACAGTTTTCATCATTGGAAAATACTTGGAAGTCATTTTACATGTGAGTCATAAGATCTTCAAATACAAGTACATTTTTATAGATAACACTTGAAAACTCAGAACAAGATGGGGAGATTTGTATTTGGTAGTGTGTACTGAGGAGTAAGCATTGGTTTCAGAGAATGAAATGACCAGAGTCAAGGGATGAGTGTTGAAGAGGAACCTTATAGGTAGTTGTTGGAAATAAGATTCAAGAAGTTAGTATTAAAGGAAAGAGAAGAGTGGAGTGTTTGCTTAAAGCTACTGAAGGGCAAGAGGATTGGAATACTGTGGGGTCAAGAATGATGAGGAGATAAGTTGAAGTTATGTTCACATTTGTGAGGGAATAAATACTGATCAGAACTTTTTCTTGGTATTTACCAGTGTTAGACCTACCCCTAGTGGATAGGGCTTTCAGATTAGTTGAATATAAGAATTAACTAATGTCTTTTGAAAATGAATAGAAGAAGCCAGGCACAGTGGCGCACACGCAGGTGGATCTCTTGAGTTGAAGGCCAGCTTGGTCTACAGAAGCAAGTCTAGGACAGCCAAAGCTATACAGAGAAACCCTGTTTCAAAAAAACCACAAAGAAAAAGAAAATGAGAGAAGATACTTGACAGGTCGGTGTGAAGCCTATACTAAAGAATTAGTGAAGGATTTTACTAGGAGTTGGTCAGAAGGTGTAATTTGTAGAATTACTATTATTTTAAACAATGCTTTGTAACTTGGGCACAGGCTCACATGACTAGAGTCATGTGTTGATGAAAATTGGCTTGTGGAAGAAGTAAGGAGATAAGTGAGAGGGTGAGGTCAGTGGTTAAGTGAATAACTTTTTTAAATGTGATTATTACATAATGAAGTTATAAGATTAATATTGCCATGAGAAATGTTAAGAGATTTTAGGTTAATGCAGTCCCATAACTGTTGTCTCATCTTGGCTTGCCACTGCAAATATCAAAGCTTCAGATGCTATACAATCCAAGACCAAGATATTAATGGGTTCATTTCTTGGGGAGGACTGTTTGCTTTGTTTGCACATAGCTTCTTCCTTGATGTATCTTCAAATGGCAGAGAGGCGTTGAATCATATGCATGAGGGTTCTACCCGCAGTATATTTGTAAAGGACATGCATTGAAGTTGATTATTCTAAATTTTAAAGTTAAAAATTTAAGGTATATACACTAAATTCTGATTTTCTTATGCATCATCTTTAATATGTCTCTAGCATCTGAAATGCTGTTTTTATTTTCCCTACATTTAACTAGCTGTTTCTAGTGAGGAAGTGCACTATTCCACACATCAGTCTTCTGTGTTTCAGATGAATTAAGTTTGAACCTCTGCTAGTCTCTTTGCTTTCTTTCAATTTTGTCTTTTCTATTTACATTCATTTTTATTTTTAGGGGAAAAAACGTAATAGCTGCAAATAGAGTGTTATTACATAAATGGGCTACTACAAAAAGATAACTGTTATTAGATAACAGAGGTCAGTATACAGTAACTCAAAATGTTTATCACTGGGTGGAGGAAATATCAGCTGATTAAATTTTTCAGCAATGCTTAAATATGATATATTGTGCACAAGTATATTGTGCATGGAAACCAATATCACCTACCATTGCATTGCATTTTCTTGTTGCCTATAGTTACATGAACTATCTATATAACATCGATAAGATAAATAGGATGATAGGCAGGCAGGCAGACCTTTAGTGCCATTGTTAAGGCTTACCTTTACAGATTGAAGACTTAGGAAATTGAATTTTTACATGGAGTCAGGGCTATTTTTGATGAAGTTTTTAGTACTTTGATTTTGGAATGAAAATATTGAATACTTTGATATAGTTTTTGTTAGAGTAGTACAGATAATGAGAGTAGATGAAGAGATGTTGTAGAGAATACATAGGCTGGAGTAGCTGATTATTAATTTAATAAAAGTTTCCAAAATTGAAAAAAGGCCCAAATAATCCGAGTGTTGTCTCTAGTCGAGTGCTGATAATATATTCTATCTCTAGAATATTTCCTGATAGGAAACTGTGACTCAAAGAAATTAGTGAAGTGCTCGAGAACACAAAGCAAATCTTGGGGGGGGGCGGGGTATGAGGCCTTTGTGCCTTCCCATAAGGAAAATACTATCTGATTTTAGTTAGCATGAAACTTTACAGTTTCTAGCAGATGTGTTCTCATAAATTTCCTTTCAAAGAAAAGAAAGTATGGCTAAAAAATATTCTTGATGCTTTCTATATTTAAGAAGTTTTACGTATTAGTTTGTGAGTACCTCAGAAGTATCCTTACAGCTTGTCATTAGAGATTTCAGTATACTGGATATATTTTTTTTAATTCTTTATTAATTACACTTTATTCACTTTGTATCCCCCCTGTGGTTCCCTCCCTCCTCCCGTCCCAATCCCTCCCTTCCTCTACCCCCTGCATGCATGCCCCTCCCCAAGTCCACTGATAGGGGAGGTCTTCTTTTCCTTCCTTCTGATCCTAGTCAATTAGGTCTCATCAGGAGTGGCTGCATTGTCTTCTTCTGTGGCCTGGTAATGCTGCTTCCCCCTCAGAGGGAGGTAATTAAAGAGCAGGCCAATCAGTTCATGTTAGAGACAGTCCCTGTTCCTGTCACTTGGATACTGAACTGCCATGGGCTACTAATGTGCAGGGGTTCTAGGTTATCTCCATGCATAGCCCTTGGTTGGAGTATCAGTCTTAGGAAAGACCCCTGTGCTCAGATTTTTTGGTTCTGTCTCTCTCCTTGGGGAGTTCTGTCCTCTCCAGATCTTACTGTTTCCCACTTCTTTCTTAAGATTCCCTGCACTCTGCCCAGAGGTTGCCCATAAGTTTCAGCATCTCCATTGATAGTCTGCAGCTATCCCAGAAGCAGAAAGATGCACGCGGTATATACTCACTCATATAGACATATAATATAGGATAAACCTACTAAAATCTGTACACCTAAAGAAACTAATCAAGAGGGAGGATTCTTGTTAAAAAGCTCAATTCCTATCCAGAAAGGCAAAGAGGCTGGACATCAGAAGAAGGAGAAAAGAGGGAACGAGTCAGGAGCCTGACACAGAGGACCTACTGGATATTTCTTAATTGCTAGGCTCTAAGTTGAGTGTTAGGGATATAAAATCAAATAGTATTTTTGTTTTTCTGAGCCTGTTTCTGTCACACTCCTAGCTCTTCTCCTGAAGCACAGAGTGGTATACCGATTGTAAGTGAATGCTTATGGTGGGATTTCAGTGAAACGATTTTAAATAGGCAGCAGGACATTTTTTTATCAATTCCTAGGGTACAAATACTGATGAAATCTGCTGTGAATGGAGAAGTATAAGAGTTGCTAGTTTCTGGGAACAGTACAAGATAAAGTTGAGAGAGTCAGCAGCCATCATGCCAGACCTTGAAACTGCGGCGGAATGCATTGGTTCTTAATTATATGTATGTTATAAAGCCAGTTGTCGTTTATACAAGATGGTGACATGCTGTTGTATAAGTTATTAAAATCCTACTTGTGCTGTTGTTTGGAGAACTAAGAGGGTTTAAGAGTTCAAGTGAAGAGACTAGGCAGAAGTAATCTAGCAGTTGATGATTTATACCGGTGAGGATAATAGTATGCACCAGTATAAGACTTACAGAGCACAAAAGTTGTCAGATACCTGGCTTCTCACATGTATGATGTTACCTGCTGATGGTTGGTGTATAAGGAATTTAGAAATGTTGAAAGGCAGCTTTGCTTTTTGTTTAGCAATAGTGACCATTAGTCTCGCCAGTTGTAGATAGGGTAAGGATGAAGCCAGTTTCCTTAGGTGTTCCCTAATTGGGATGCTAATTATAACTGACAAGTCTCTGGAGTTGTCCTGTAGTTAGGGAATTATCCTACTGCCAAGCATCTATTTAATAAGTAATGTGGATGAAGCTGCAGTGAGGAAAGTACTAAGTTAAAATGAAAAACTGCATTTATAAGCCTAATTCTGCTGCTAGTAATCTTGATAAAATATTAGTCTTTTCTAGACTTTATTGATTTCTAAAATGAGGCTGAGGATAAAATTTATACTTTTTTAATCTTAACTCTTTATTTAAATAAGTGTTGTATGATAAATCTAGGGTTCTGTTGTTGGTTTCTTTGGTTTGTTTCAGTGACTTTTTAAAATTTTTACCCTAACATTTATTTATTTTCTCATCTATTTATCTTCTGTCTGTCTGTCTATCTATTTAGGCAGAGTTTGACTATATAGCCCTGGCTGGCTTGGAATTCGATGCGTAGAACAGGTTGGCCTTAGACCTACAGAGATTCACTTGCCTCTGGCTCCACTTCTGCCTTTGCCTCTGCCTTCTTAGTTCTGGGATTAAAGGCATGTGTCAAGTCAAGCTGTTTCTTTGTTTTGAGATAATCTCCCTGTATAACCCAGCTTGGCCTCAGACTGGCTCTTCTAAACTTCCTGTGTTGTTACAAATCAGTAAAATTCCAACCGTTCAATTTTACCAATCAAGACTCAGGAGCCAGATACTGGGGTGAAAGCCTACTAGCTCAAAGCACCCAGCTGACCTTCTTCCTCAGCTCTCATCCAAGATAGAAAAAGCTAAGAGCTCCTTCTTCTCCAAACTGTCTTAAATACCCTTCTCTCAAAGTCCTTCCTTTCTACTTAATCCCTGTTAGCTGATTTCTTCCCCAACCTCTTGACCTAAGGTTAACTTTTTTTAAACTCTTGTTTGCAGAAAGCTCTTGAATTAAAGGTGTGTGCTAGGGCTGAGCCATTCAACAACTAGAAACAGGTTTTTACAGTTCATAGTTTCGGGGTTCACAGTGGGATCAAATATCCTGCAACACTCCTGTGTTAGGACAATAGTCATGATCCACCACATTTGGCATATTTAGTTTATTAAGACTTGGAAACACAATTTGTGATGCCTTCTGCTCATATCTGAACCATAAATGGGTTTAGAGTAAAACCTTTTCCATTAAATCCACAAACACAAAAAAAACTAGTTTTGATGTGACTTTCTTACCATCTGTTTTAATACACAACATGTTCTTTGAGCTTGGCTTATTATTAGGGTTAATACTTTAATTAATACCTGATAGTATTAATTGAATAATGTAGTATTTTATGAATGAACTGTGAAAGCTTTGGACTGTCGATAGCTGAAGAAAAAGATGTTGACTTAAAATCTAGATGCTTCTTACTACTCTGCAGGCATTTACTCCAGTGGGTTTCAAAGTCGTCTTATCCAAGCATCTTGTTTGTTGAATGCTATTTTACTTTAATTAGAGGGGAAGAAGGGAAAATAAGGGAGATTCATCTTGTTCATTTTTCATCATTCAGAAAACTGCTAATTGAGGACCTAGTATATTACAGGCCCTGGTTTAGGCAGTTGTAGTCTGTCAAGCGAAGCTTACTGCTTTTGTGTACAATTAGGAGTTCTAGATCCACATGCTTGGATCTGTGGGTTGAAAGTAATTCTGACCTTACTTCTCAGTGCTGTAGTTTACAAATAAGGAATTTGGAAACTCGGAGGAGCCATAGTTTAAAATTTTAGGTGACTTTCTTTTTGGAATTGATTTGTAAATGCATAGCCTTACTTGTAGAATACATAACTTGGTTCCATTTTTTATTTTGTTATCCTATTTGGTAGAAAATTGTGTCTATATAAACCAGTGTCTCAATACCTTGATTTTTTTTTTTCCTCTCATACTTTAAGAGAGAAGAATTCATGTATTAAATGTTTTGTCTTTAGATGATTTAGGTTATATTTATGGGATGATACTAGTTATAGAAATGAAGTTGGTAACTTTTAAGCTTTGAAGTGTTTCCTAGGCCAGTTAGTTGAGAAGCCTTAACTTTTATATAAAAATTTGTTAAGTCTTCTCATTCTTAGGCAAATGTAAAGCAATGTAGAGGGATATTTTAATTTCATTTACGCGTAAAATACAATGATAGTAACTATTATGAAGACTACTGGTCAAACAAGGGGAAAAGATTTCCGTTAGCATATCTGCAGATTCATTATCACATTTTCATTAGTTTTAGTTCAGATGCCCACAGGTACTAAGTTTCTCCTGTTTCTTCTCAGCCATTTTAAAATGAGACAGGATGTCTTCCAACAAGATACTTTAATGAGGTAATCAGAATTGAAGGATAAATTATTCTTGCCTGGGGAATTAAAGGCAAAATAGAAAAAGGAGGTCAGTCTTGGACAACTGATTAAAAAGATTTATCATGTGAACAAAGACAAAAATGACAGTTCCGATAGACTACTACACGTAAAAGAAGTCAGATAGGCAGTTGCTCAGTGTGTAGGTGGTTGGAGTAGAAAAGATCTTAGAGCATCTGGAGTAATGAGCATGGCAAGTGGATTGGACTTCGAAAAGTACTGTAAGAGCTTTAGGTCTTAAGTATTTCTGAAAAAAAAAAGCCATTATTTTTCAATATTTAAAAGAAGGTGACTGCAACTGGAGCTGACAGTGTAAAATGCCTAGTAACAATCCTATTTCAGTGCTTCGCTGACTTTTTACCTTAAGTTCTTGTGAAGTTCTTCAGGCTGTATTACTAACTATATGTTAGTAAAATTACTTCTAGAAAAATCATGCATCAGTCAGAAAAAAAAAATTATAGTGAATATAGTTTTAAAGTTATTGGGATGTTTTTGATTCCTACCTTTATTTTTGACAGTTAGTGGAAAGTAATTAGAATATCATCAACCTAGCTAATATAATCAATGAGGTTTATGACAGATAGGAAGTTCATTCATGAAAAAGCTACACAGTGTAAATTTTATTCTCTTATTTGATAAATGTTTTATTTTGAGATACAGAAACCTAAAAAATGTAAGTGAATAATGGCAAAGATAGAAGTAATTGGAGTTCCAGCATTGTGCATTAACTCCACAAAGTATGAACACTTATCATGCTGACATTTCTGTTTTAGAGGGATAGATAGCAACACTTATAATCCTAAGTGCTGATACTGGTCATAATGTATGGATATGGTATATAACTGTATGTTGTTTCACAGCATTCCTTGGAAAAATGTGTGGAATAACAGGGACCCTACCTGACCATGTATGGTTAATAGAAGACTCAAGTTTATAAATAGAAACAGATGCTGTTTTTATACATCATGTAAATGTTGGATGTCATTTATTACACTGAAGTCATCAGATGAAATGATTAATATGTCTTAAAGTTTAAAAGCAGAAAAGTAATTAGCAGGCATCTAATGATTTTTAAAAATTCTAGAAAACTCCCTTCAAAATGATACAATAAAAATCGTATCTTATAAAGAAAGGGAAATCGTATTAGTATGGCATCTCAGTCAGGTGTGATATGACGTAGATGTCACAGTCATACTTATGTAAGAAAGAGTTAAGTGACTTGGTCAGAGACCTGTTATAGTGTTATCTGAAATGATGATTTTGGTTATTTTGGTTTCTCTGTGAAGATTAAAAATACCACAAATTTCTAGAAGGACAATATGCTGAGTTATGCCTTCATTGTACTTTCAATGTTCTTGGCATAATTAGCACATATTTTATGTAATTCATGCTCTCATTTTAATTATGTTCATATTTTTCAATGAGAGAAATATAGAAAAGATTTGTCTATATTTGGACTAAATAATGTCTTAAATTTTGAGTCTTGAAGGAAGTTCTCAATTTTTACTTCACTTTTGTTACTAATTGTATGGCTTTGTTACAGTTTCGGTAAACTTTAGAATTACAAACTTACCATTTTGTTTTAGGTGATGATTTCTGTTTTATCTAGACATTTGATTAAAATTGGTTCTTGGATTTTTTTTTTTTGCCTTGGGCATTAAAATTTTAAAACTGAGATTTTTATTAATAGTTAAAATTGTGTGTTGGAGTGTGGAATATTCTGTCAGAATATCTCCAAGGTCTAGATTTGTGGCCTAGCATCATCCTTCTTGTCCATCTACAGGAACTCTTGGAATGTAGAAACTCAAGAATAAAGAATTGGGCATTCTGTCAGATGTCTTGTCAGGTCCCATTTCTTCTCTTTGCCAGGAGTATCATTGACTTATTACTAGCTTAAGCATAGTTTGTGGGTGAACAGGTTTTATTACTGAAAAATAAATATTTCCTTTAGACTCAGTAATTCTACTTTAATGTTCTCTAAAGTTGAATTTTTTTTAAATGTAAGAAAAAGCTGTATTCACAGAAATAAATAATATGCAAATGTGGTTATAGTATCAGTTTAATATGTTGAAGTTATTTAATAATTCCAACTTTTTTTATATTTAAGTTGTTTTAAAAGTGCTTGTCAAATTGTAGTTAATGACAAACAGGTCCAGTCTGAGAATTTTATTACCACATTTTTAGTGAACATATAAAAATTGGCCTTTATTTCCACGTAGTTTTCTTTGATTTTTTAGCATATATACAGACTTATGCAACCACCACTACATTAAATGTGGAACAGTTAGTTCCTTTATTCCTAAAACTCTGATACCCCTTCATAGCTGTACACTCCTTGTCTCTTCATCTCTAGCAACTACCAGTCAGTTTTCTTTTTACTTTAATCTTGTATTTTCAAAAATGTCTTATAGCTGGAGTTACGGTTTAATACCTTTAGTGACTGGCTTCTTTGAGTGTAATTATTTTTACTAATTCAAGATGGAAGCACCATTAATTTCTTTTGTTAATGATCAGCTCATACTGTTGTCTCAGAGTATCACTATTTGCTCATCAATTTACCTGCATGTTTAATGAAAGATGATTCTTGTATATGGTTTTTTGAGAGCATGAATAAATTATAAATATGTGTACAAACTTTTTATGAATAAATTTTAATTTCCTGTGATAAATATTTAGAAATGTAATTGTTGGATTATATGATAAGCATTATATATTACATATTCCTAATTTGCTTTTATTTCCTTTAAAGCTTTGTCAGCTTTTGGTACTGTCAGCTTAACTTTAGCAATTCTATCATGGTTAGTGATTTTTCATGCTGGTTTTAACCTGCATCCTTGAAAAATTGCCTTCTGCTTTTCCTCTTTTGTGAAGTACCTGTTGAAGACATTTGTCCCTTTTTAAAATTGAATTCTTTGCCTTTAATGAGCTGCATGCTCTATCTATCTATCTATCTATCTATCTATCTATCTATCTATCTATCT
>NW_026593286.1:11968826-12187450 GCF_907164565.1 Psammomys obesus
TCTATCTATCTATCTATCTATCTATCTATCTATCTATCTATCTATCTATCTATCTATCTGGTTAGTTTGTATTTTACTTTCTTTGATTTCTTTCCCCCTAGTCTATAGCTTTAATTTTCCCATTTTAACACCATCTGTAGAACAAAACCTCAAAAATTCCTGATGGAGTCTGGTTTTTATACATACATACCTACATACATACTACATTTTTTTCTTGTTTCATTTTAAGCCATACTTTACAAATCAGGGTGATGGGTATTTACAATTCTCATGTGATAACTTTTCATTATAATAAAGCCCTTTCCCATGCTGCTTTGCAAATACAGCCAAGTATACTGTTCTTTTAAAGCAAAGGCTAATGTATTAATCAGTGACTTTAAATATCAGGAGCCAGAATTGTGTAAATACTGTTAGAGCAATAGTAGTGAAGTAGTGCGAAAGCCAGAAAGGCTCTTGAAGCCAGTGGTCTCTGCACCTGGATCTTATCAGGGTTGCCTAGGGAGCAGTGTGCATTTATGTGTATTGTCTGCCTTTTGTATTTGGGGTGACCCTGAAATTGGTTTAAATGTCCTTTATTTTCCAGAGAAATTTTACATTTCTAGCAAAATTGAATGGACATACAGAAATTTCCTGTGGTTCTCACTGTCTCCCCTTCGACCACCATTTCTTACAGGGTGGTACATTTGTTTTCTTAACCTATACTGATGCCTCTTTACCACCCAGAGCCCATAGCTTACATAAGTGTGTGCTGATATTCTGTGGCATTAAAGGTATAATTTTGGACATGTACGTAACCATTATTATAGTGTGCTGAATTCTTTGACTACCTTCTGTGCTCTGCCTATTCATCCTTTCACTCTACTGATTTCTTAGTTTTGCCTTTCCCGGAATATCATGTAATTGTAATCACACAGCATGTAGCCTGCTCAGATTGATTGCTTGAATGATGCATTTAAGTCTCTTTTTGGCCTGGTTCTGTATTTCCTTTTACTGCTCAGTAATCTTTTACTGTTCACCTGTGCCACAGTCTTACCTGTTTCATATTGAAGGGAAAGGTTGTTTTTTTTTTTTTTTTTTTTTTGCTTGTTTGTTTTAAATAAAAACTGTTTATTTGCATTTTTGTCAGCAGTGAATAAGAGGCCTATTGTTACACATATTTTCAGTATTGGTTTTGACTGTGTTTTAATTTAGCCATCCTAAGAGGCATATAGGATCACCATATTGTCTTAATTTGCATGTCCCTGGTGGCATGGGGCTGAACATTTTTTCATACCGTTATTTCCAGTCAGTATATCTTTAGTCAGGTACCTTTTGGTGCCTGTTTTAAAAACAGGGTTATTTAGTATTTTTTAAAATTTTTGTCTTGTATGCTTTGGATAATATTATTCAGATAGGTCTTTCTAGCCAGTGGTGGTCTTTTCATCCTCTTGACTGGATTTCTGTTTTTCAAAGGTTTTTAGGTGGTTTTAAATTTCCTGCAAACTGATCACTGTTGTGTGAGACTATGTCATTCTTTTGCAAGCCCAAGTACCACACACAGCTATTAGTTCTCCACTGTTTATTTTGTCCTTCTCATCACAGTTGTTCCCATCTTACACTTAACTTCTGACGTGGTTACTTCCGTGTTTCTTCTTGTGTTGCTCTTCAAATGCCAACTCTTCACCTGGATGAATTTAATGTAAGTTTTCTTTCAGTACATGGTGTATAGAAGTCCCTTTATTCTAGTACTGCCTCTACAGCAGGTTCTGGTCATTTGCTTGCTGGTGAAAAAAAAAAGTAATAGGGATGTTAATGGATGATATTAACAGTATTACTACATAGGTATGTGTTGCTCTGTTCTTCTCAATTTTTGTGTTAATTTTTAAAACAATTTTTAAATTAACAATTTAAATTAACAATTTTTGTGTTAATTTTTAAAATTTGTGTCAATTATTAATTTAATGTACATTTTAGTTTCTGTGTTACCTTCTTTTAAAAATGTTAATTTTAATTAAGATTTTTTCGTCTTTTTACTTTTAATTGTGTATTTGAATAAATATCTTCACTTTCATTACTTAAGGGTAGAAAAATATAGAGAAAACTGTTAAAAGAATTTTCTCAAAGTATAAATAATAAGAATAGAATAACAGCTGTGTGTAAGATACTTCATATTTCTTGGTTAGGTTTTGTGTGAATGTCCGAGTTTTAAAAAATAGCCATGGGGCTGGGGAGAAAAGTTAAGAAACACTCCTGCAGAAAACTTGCTTTGTTTCCCAGCTCCTACAACAGGAGACTCACCACTCCTCTAGGGATTCTAGGCGGTAGTTCTGGCTCCTCTGGGGACTATATGTACATAATGCATGTAACAGGTAGACAACCACTCGTGCATATAAATGGGTCTTTAGCCAATAAAACAATCATAAATGCCTGGTAAAAGCTCATTATTACTGATTGTTAGCATAGTTCTTTGAAAAATAATGTAAATAGAATAATCATTTGTGATGCACATGCTGTTTGATGTCTTTTTAATTTTGCCCAGAAACTTTTTGTTGTCATAGTTTTTTTGTTTTGTTTTGTTTTTTGTAATAACTGTAACAAAACCCATAGCTAAAGCAACATATAGAAGGAAGGGTTTATTTTATTTGGGATTTACAGTTCAGAGGTTTAGGATCGTTAATGATTGATAACGACAGCATGGCAACAAACATGACAGCAGACACGGAGGCTGGAGTAATAGAGGGCTCAGATCTCAAACACCAAACAGGAAGCAGACTAGAAACAGCACATGGCTTTGAATCCTCAAAGTCTGCTCCAGCAACATACTCCCTCTAGTAGGGACACACTGCCTAATCTTATAACCACCAGCTAGAGACCAAGTATTCAAATGCCCGAGAATTATCTTAATCAAACCGCCACACTGATAGACACTGTAAACATTACTTTACTTGAAATATTTGTTAAGCTGTTTTAAAGAATATAAATCAGTACATTTTAGAGAACAAATCTCATAACAACTTACTTGAATTGTCAGTTTTTCATGCATTCAACAAATGTGTTAGGGACATTTAAGAATAATTTTCTTGACTCAGTGGGGCAGTGGTAGGACATGCCTTTAATTCTAGCACTTGGGAGGCAGAGGCAAGTGGATCTGTGAGTTTAAGGCCAGCCTGGTTAGAGAGCTAGTTCCAGGAAAGTCAGAGAAGCCCTGTCTCAGAAAGAAAGAGAGGGAGAGGGAGAAAGAAAGGAAGGGAAGGAATGAATAAATTCCCAAACTGGGGTGATTAAATACAGTTTACATTTAACTTGATTTTATAATAGTTATGGAAATTCACTTAAGTTTTTAAGAATAATTGGCTAGATGTTTTGGTATTTGGAACATAAGACGTTGATATGTAGATTGTTTTTTTGTAAAAGTCTTGCTATGTTAACTCAAAGCTGTCTCTGGAACTCAGGATTCTCTGCCTATGTCTCCTCCCAGTGCTTGGGTTCCAGCTATTTGCCACCACACCTGCCCTGCATTGTCATGTTCTCATTTAACTACTACTCAGAACTTGGTGGTCTGGTGAAGTATATGAAGCTTAATGGAGTGTGTTTCAGCTTGCCTTCTTACTTTTTATTTTTATTTATTGGTTGTTAGCTTCTTTGTATCTGACAAGCCCTAAACTTAAAATACTTACAGAGAGAGAGAGAGAGAGAGAGAGAGAGAGAGAGAGAGAGAGTGTGTGTGTGTGTGTGTGTGTGTAATTCAGTACATTATTTTAGGTCCATTTTGTGGAAGTCTTTGATTAGCATAGCTCTATCACTAACATGTATTTTTCCTCTTTTGATATAGTCAGTGTACTCACAGAGCAACTCTAGGGTCTAAAAGCTAAAATATGCCATATTCTGGGTGTATGATATGTGCTAGTGTTTTCATATTATACATTGGATAGTATGTGATCCCACTATTAAAATCTAGTAACTGTCTTTCTCCTGCATAGAAGAAAAAAAAAATGGGATAGCACTTTCTGTCAAGTCTGACAGTCTGAGTTTAATCCCCAGGACTTACATGGTGGATAGAGAGAATCAATTCCCACATTATTCTGTGACCTCCACATGAACAGAGTGTCACTCACACTCCCAAACACACATCTGTGCATGCGTGTGCACACACACACACACACACACAGTAGATAATAAATAAATGTTACAATGTTATTTCAAAAGTTAAAAGTAAATTAGCCATAATTTTCTCGGTTTTAACTTAGTCTGTTGTATGTTGAGGGTATTTTGTTTGTTTAATCTTTCCTTCTACCCACTTAACAACTGATGTACTATGAGATGGCATTTTATTTACATGCATTTACAAATCAGATTTGTAGATATGTTCGTCTCGATTAATTAATTCATGTATTTCAAAAATACACCATGGCTTGAGATTCTCCCTAACCTGACAATGTTTAACATATGTTCGGTGTTACAAAGTTGTTAATGAGACCTGAGTTTTCCCATGGAAGACTTGTTGTAATTAAGTGTTTGTAGAGGTTGACAGCATAGTACTCTTCTCTTGACCTGTTGAGTTGGTTCCAGGTTCCTCATAGCAGCCAAATTTAATAAGTGAGTTTGGTTAGCTCTCTTGCGTGAAATATACATGTATGTACTGTCCAGCACATCCTCTTCTACACTTGAACTCATCTCTAAGTTACATATAGAAAGTACAGTGCAAATGTTCTAAAAAAGATTGTATGCTGTTTTGTGTGTCAGGCTTTTTCTCCCATATGCTTTTGATTCATTGTTTGAGTCAGTAGATGTAGGACACATAGATATGAATGTCCAGCTGTGTAATTTCAAAGAATTAAATGAACTTGGGACACAGACAGATTACTTCTTCAATTATAAGCATAGAAGAAAGTCTGTTTTCTAGGCAAATAAATAATCTTTCCATTGGGCTGATAGCACAGCAGGAAATTTATACAGAGAAGGTGGTAGCAAGCCTGTAGATTAGAAAGACTTCTAAAGTTGAGTGGTCTCTTATTAGAATTGGATTAAGGCATTTCAGATTTGAGGGAACTTCATGAATATGCTTAGCTGGTTGAAAGTGACTCATAGCTGATATGATCTTCTATATACCTGGCACTGTACTATTTGAGAAAGAGAGGCATTCTGTCACCATGGAGGCATTTAGATTTTAATGGAAGAAACAATAAAGTATGTAGTCAGGTAGCAGAGGATAAAGAAGTAGAGAGATAGAATATAAGCATGATAAAGAACTAGAGTATACCTATATAGAGAGAAATAGATATAGTGTATATATAGGGATTTTTTAAAAATAGTGTAGGTGGGGAAAAGGAGGGAGTAAGAGGCCAGGGAAGACTGGTTGAAATTTGAGTAGAAGAAAGTGAAGTGAGGCCATGCGATTTGAGTGAGCAATGGCCAAGCTAGACGTTTACATTTATTGTGTTTAGAGAATTACAGGCACTGTTCTTAGTACTTCAGTATTTGTCCTCATTTCAATCCTGCAAGAAGATACTATTTTATGTCAGGAAACAAAGGTCCATAGGTGAAGTAACTTCTAGAATCACAAAGCCATCACAGGCCCAGCATAATCCACACTCAGTGACTTTCAGCTTCATACCTGGGGAAGAGTACTAGGAAATTTCATTGAAATGGTAGCTTGGCCAAGAATAAAGCCTGTTCATTGTAAGGATTTGGGATTCAATATTATGATAAGTCACTGGGCATTTTGAAATGACTGGGGGGGGGGGGTGCTTTAGAATCTAGAACTCGAGAGAAATTTGAACAATATGAGCGCATTTGGTAGTCTGCTGTGTGTAGGTTATAGATTAACTTCTGCCTGGCCTATAACATTTCTTTGATTTATAGCTAAGGAGTCTACTTGATTATTGAACAAATATATATGCATGCATATGTATGGGCATTTGTGTGCATAAATAAACTAATGAACTGTTCTGTTACTAGGTGCGAGAAGATGTACTAAATTCACTGAATAACAACTTTCTTCAAACACTAAATCAAGCTTGGAATGATCATCAAACAGCCATGGTGATGATTAGAGACATACTAATGTATATGGTAAGTAGTGTTTTGTTGTTGTTGTCTTTTCTTTTAAAAGTCCAACATTTCAAAACAGTGACTTTCTGTCAGTTTTAGTTGGATGCTGGCTACATCTTTGTTAAAGGTAGTAGTTTTTTTTGTTCCTTTGGGATTTCTTTTTATTTTTTAAGGAGTGTTTTGCCTGCATGCTTGTATGTGCACCACATGCTACAGTGCCCATAATGGTGAGAGGAGGACATTATATCCCCAGAAGCTGGAATTACAGGTAGTTGTAAGCTACATGTGGGCAGTAGGAACTGAATTTAGGTCCTCTGCTCGAGTAGAAAGTGTTCTTGACCACTGAGCAATCTCTCCAGGCCCTGATTGTTTTTTAAGTAGAAATACCTTTATGAAGGCTACCCTCAATCTGTGTAGATGAAGTCTTAATCACTCACATTCATTTAACATTAGAGTAAAACAATGAAAAGGCATGGCTTAAAAAATTGTTTTATTGAGCTAGAGAGATGGGATGACTCAGTGGTAACAATACTTGACAAGCAAGCAAAAGGGCTGGGGTTTGGATTCCCAGAATACATACATTCCCAGTGCTGAGTCGTTGTAGGGGCTCATCTGTTATTTCCAGCTTTGAAAGGTGGTGTTAGGGGTCCCCAGAGAAATCTGCCTAGGTACATTATTGGCAAAATTCTGGGTTTGGTTGAGAGACCCTGTCCCCAAAAGAATGAGGAGAAAGAATTGGACCTCCACAGGCATATGTATCTGCATTCACATGTGGAAGCATGCATATGAAAAGGAGAGGAAAACAATGTTTTCTTACTATTTAACACTTATGCTTCAAAATAAAAATGAAGCTCTACCTAATACCTCTTTCTGAGGTAAAGGTAGTTAAATGACAGCATGAGTTGAACACCAGGTGTTTTAAGTTTATGAAGTTTAACTGTAAATATTTTCAGTGACAGAAATATATTAATATAATCAGTTTTTCTTGTTTAAGAATATGAGCTTTATTGGCTATATAATGTATGTTTCACTTTATTGATGATTTTCATTTTTTATCAGTCAGAAAACGAACAATGTTTTGAAAAATGGCTTGAGAAACCCTTTTTATTTTCTTATTTGCTTGCTTGCTTGTTTTTTAAGACAGGGTTTTTCTTTGTAGCCCTAGCTATTCTGGAACTCACTCTGTAGACTGGCAAGGGCCCAAACTTATAAGCCTGTAGAATGAATCCGGTTTATTTCAGTTTAATTTATTGTATCACTGCAAAATTAGTAACTCTAATAACTTGTAATCCATGCTTTTTTGTTTGTTTCCTTGCTTATGTGCATGAGTGTTTTGCCTGCATGTCTGTCTGTACAGTATGTGCATGCAGTACCTCTAGAAGCCAGAAAAGAGCATTGAATCCCATGAAACAGGAGTTAACGGTTGTCAACCACTGTGTGGGTGCTGGGAAGCAAACAGAGGTCCTCTGAAAAGCACCCAGTGCTCTTGAGCACTGGGCTCTCTCTCCAAACTTTGTTATCTGTGTGTGTGTTGGAGAATTGGAAATAGTAGTTTAGTTTCAAGCCTTTGCCCTCTTCAGTTTTATTTCTAGTTCTTTAATTGTAGTATGGCAACAAAAGCTTGTCCTAGTTTCCTTCACTTAATAGAATAAACAGTTAGGAAGTATTTCAGATTAGAACGAACATGTATATTTTGTGTCTTTCTGCTGAATTAATTCAAGCAAGCTTTTACCTCTGATTTTGTGAGGGCTGCTTAGTGGCAAAGAGGTGAGGGAGATGGTACCTTATTTTTCAAGGATGAAATAAAAGGTTCTCCAAAGAAACCACTTTTTAAGCCTTGCTTTCTGTTAGGTTACAGATTCTTTTTTGTGTGTGTGTGTTAACAATTTAAGGATAAATGAGATAGCACTTGAAAACAAATGTCTGATGTTCAGGTATGAAGAAAGCTTGCTACTCTTGTCTTTTTTGCAGTTTTAGTAAGGCTGGGTCTTTAAATTCAATACCAGCCTTCTAACAGTTAAATAAAACCACTAGGAATTGAAATCTTATTAGCCATGTCTCTTAATGAACTATCTTAAAATTATACTCCTTTTTTTTTTTTAATTGTTTCATTTATTTTCAAAATCAGTGCGATTTCAAGGCTTGTTTACTGGCTCTGCTTCTTACCTGACTATGTCAGTTTATTAATTTGTGCCACGTGTTGTTCATTTCTAAAATGAAAAAAATTACAACTGGGTGCTGTTGGGACTTTGATGAACCATTTATTGTAAAGCATAGCCATAGTAATAAACTCAGTTAAAATTAACTAGTATTAATACTTCTTATTCCTTATTATTTTTGTTAATTCATATAGTAGCACAGTGCTGGATAAATCCAGGTACTTACCCTACCCTTTCATATGTTTAACTGTAGGAAACCTCATACTAGATGGGTCATTGTCAGGATTTGTCCTCTCTCACAGACCTTCTGGCAACCCTCCTCATTGCCTGGGATTTAGATACCTTTTCTCTGGTTCAGGGCCTGTCCTGATCATTGCTCATCAGTCTCACAGCTCTGCCTCTCTCTTCCCTTCTAGTAAAAGATCTTGCTATCTCCCTCTCAGAAAAATGAAAGTATCAGGTAGGATCAGTCTTCCTTCCTTCTTTTTTTTTTTTTTTTTTCCTTTCACCTGTATTAATGCTGAAGGTGTCTTCTGTCATAGGCCAGTGTTTTTGTTTTGTTTTGTTTTTTTAACCTAAGTTAGGGGATCATATCCCCTCCTACCTGGTATGTACCCTTAAACATTTGGGAGTTCTAGTGTTTTTGTTTTTAACTGATACTATCAGCATTAAAGCATGTTCAAACCACTCATGCTCAGGATAAAACTCAACTTGATTTTTCTCGTGGACCACCATCTTCTAAAGTTCCTACCTGCATCTCAGGTAAATGTCTCATCAACAAATGATGAAACTTGGCTCACTCTTTTTTTATATTCACTAACTAGTTAAGCATCTACCTCAGTTTTTGTTCTATTTTGTTCTTACTGGGATCACCATGGAGAAGCCATACATCTTTATGCAGAGAGTACTGCTAATCCTCCTCCTTGATACTTTTCAGCAGCAATTAGTTCAGCTGGGTACACTTTTCTTTAAAATATATTGGGCCCTGGTACTGCGACGAAGCATTCTGTGCCTTCCTTTGCCTCTTCTCCACTATTGCTCCTCCATCTCCTCCTTTTCGTCCTTATCTTCTTCTTACCCTCACAATTTTGCTTCTGTACACAATTCCCAAATTGTATATGTAACTCTTTTCAAAGATTTGTCTGTGTAGTTGATGGCACTCTTTATTGTCTGAAAGGCACCTCAAATTTGGAGTCTTCAAGTGAACTCATAATTGTCATTCTAGTTGCTCATACAGAAACGTGGCACTCAAATTTCTTCTCCCTACATCTTCCATTACTAGAATATGATTTTTCTTATGTTCCTATCTCTTGGTCTAGATCAGTCCTCTTCCATTTTTTGCTTGAAATTTTAGTGTAACTAGTCTTAAAGCACCCACTGTACACTTTTCTGTTCTACTTTACATATTTCTCCCAGAGGTGTTTGTTTGTTGTTGGTTCTTTGTTTGTTTTTCTTAACAAAACAATCATACCACTTAAATTCTCTGGAATTTTATTATCCTCTGCTTTGAAAATCTGTCCTTGTTAAAATTTAACATTTTGAAATTTTTTGTCATAGCTGGGGTGGAATGAGTGGTAACCCACATTTCATCGTTGCTTTTGAAAGGCAGAGTCAAGAAGATCAAGAGTTGAAGGTCATCTTCAGCCCTAGACCTCAAGAAAAATGAACAGTTCTTATTAGTGTTTCTAGTGGGTTTTGTCCTATAGGTTAAAAGTGTGCTCTGTTTGTACTTAGAACTGTTCTTTAGCGACATTTATGGTATCCATTGGTTACTGAAATTTGGAGCTACTATTTAGCATGAGAATTACTTGAATAAAACAACTGTAATCATGTGAATTGTGGGTCTGAAAACTGAGTTCCCTGTGGCTAGGGTGTTGCTAATGCAGTGTGGAAATTCTAGACGGAGCATTGATTGATTCTGGTAGATCATAGTGAGATGGTGAGATTTCATGTCCTTACTTAAAATGTTGTATAATTTTAAACTTAGGAATTGTTTATTTCCAAAATTTTCCATTTAGTATTTGGAGCCACTAAAAGCAGAGCATCAGAAAAGCTGGACTATTGTCCTGACTGTATTGTATGGTTTACCTGCTAGACTGAACTGAGGACAGGGACAGTGCCTGTACAATCATTGTGTGTCATAACATCTAGCCCAGCTCCTTGTGCAAATAGACACATACAAACAATATGTGGTATACATGATCCTTTTTAATTAATTGCCTTTCCTACATGTTTATTAAAATTTTAGATTCAGAAAGAATTATCTTCATATCTCATAAGCCAGAAATGTTTTGTCTTTATGTTCTTCATTCTTCTGTTTCATATTTTTTAAAAATATGTACTGTTCTGTTTTTAATTAAAATATACCAGAAATGTGACATTTTAAAACTAAGAAAAATGTATACATGTTGGAGTGAAGTAATTTTGAAGCATTCTTTTATATTTTTATTAATTCTTTTGAAAATTTTATACAATATGTTTTGATCATATTCATACTATTCCTCAACTCCTCCCAGGTCCTATCCTACCTCCTTACCCACGCAACTTCATGTTCTCTAGGTATCACATCCAGCCTGTGCCAGCCAACTACTCCTGGCTGTGAGTTAAAGATGTTGATGCCATTAAAGATGAAACAATTTTTCCTCTCCCAGCAGTAATAAAGTGCCAGTAGCCCCTCAGTTCAGGATGCGACTTAATGCCTATAACCCCTCCTCCAGACTGGGATTTTTGTGTGGTTTGAGTTTATGCAGGTCGTATGCATACTGTCACATTTGATACACATCTTTGTTGTATCTGGAAGACAGTTTCCTTGAAGTCATTCACCACCTCTGGCTCTTAAAAATCTTTCTACTCCCTCTTTCACATAGATCCTTCAGCCTTTATGAGAAGATTTGAGATTTGCATTACCTATTTCACTGGTGAAGGAATTAAGAGTGTGTAACTGCTTTATTTAAAATCACTTTTTAACATTAATTTTTGCATTTTTGTTTAAGATTTATTTTTGTGTTTTGAGTTTGCCTACATTATGTATGTGTGTGTGTGTGTGTGTGTGTGTGTGTGTGTGTGTGTGTGTGTGTACCTGCTGCCCTTGGAGATCACAAGAGGGAATCAGGTCACCTGTAACTGCAGTTGTGCTCCATCATGTGGGGTCTGGGACCCAAACTGTGGTCTTCTATTATGAGCAAGTACACTTAAATACTGAGCTTTCTCTCCAACTCCACATTTATTGTTTTCTTATGTGCAACTTTTAAAATACTTTGAGGCTGATTGGGGGAAGTTTCATTTTTCTTTTGGATTATCCAGAAAACTAATCATTGGGAAAAGATTTGTAATTTCTTTGAGATAGAATCTCATATAGTCCAGATTGGCCTCAAACTCACTGTGTGATAAAAAAAAAAAAAAAAAAGATGACTGTAAACCTCCTCTTGCCTTCACCTCCTGGGTTCTGGAACTGCGAGAGTATGCCATCATGCCTGTGGTAGTGAGGAGAAAACCTAAGGCTTCCATGTATGGTAGGTGGGTACTCTACCAACTGAGCTACATTCCTAGTCATATTTGAGTGCTTTATATAGTAATGTTATATTTTAGTTATTTGTGTAACTAAACACCTGGTTTAGGGAGAAATTTTATAATTGTTCTGTAGGCTGCCTTTAGCAACTACAGTTAACATCAAAGGAATAGAAAAGAAAATCATTGCTGTATTTGTGGGGGTGGCAACTAGAAGCTGATGACACAAAAGTTGGCTAGAGCACAGGTTTCTTTTACTTTTTTTCCCCTCTCAATATTCTGAAATTTATCTTTATCTTCCTCTTATTAACAGTATACCATCCCTATATAATATGCTTAATATGACCTCTTAAAGATATGTCAAGACATAGATGACAAAGAAAAAAACAAAACACATAAGGGATTAGGGAGTAGATAAAGGAATTAATGGGAAGACAGAAGCATAGTAATGTGCTCAGAAGCCATTACTAGTAATCCCAACCAATACATTCTATGTTGTTCTTTGAAAACTGGGAGCCCAGGAAAGTGTTGATAGAATTTCCAGGATGCTGTTTCCTTTGAGGAACAGAAAGGGTTTTCCTCACATGGATCACAGTAACCTTCCTTTTCACAGAGAATCTCACGAGAGTATTTAGAATTGAATTTTGTATATCTTTTTTTTTTTCAACACATTTTGATCATATTCTTATTTTTCCCAGATCCTACCCACCAAACTTGATGTTTATTTACTGCTCTCTCTCTCTCTCTCTCTAACTTAAAAGAAAAATCAAGTCAAAACAAATAGAAAAACCCCAATAAGACTGCTGCCCCCCCCCCCAAAAAAAAAAAACAAAAAACAAGATACTCTGTTGGCTAAGTTCTGGGTATGGGGCCTTCACTGGAGTGTTTTTGATATAGCCAAGTGACACTGTTGGAGAAAACTGTTTCCCTTTCTCAGTGGGTATCAATTGCAAATAGCTTTAGATAAGGGTGGGACTTTGTGTCCACTACCCTTCTCGCTTCATGCTGGGATTCTGTCTGGTTTGAACCTGTGTGCAGGGCTTGTACTTAGAGCAAAAATTTCTGATTGAAGTACATGGAATATTAATTTGCTTTGGAGTAGAGTCCTACCAATGTATGTGAGAAGTTTGAAGCAGTAAGAAAATGCTTAATGATAAATTGAGTCCTGCTTTTACATTAATTTACTTATGTAACCCTCTGGATAAGCCTGTTTTTCCATATCTATAAAACAGATTTATTGTGTAAGAACTCTGGTGCTTTCTGCAAGTCAGAGAACTCTTAGTGCATGGTTGGAATTCCTGGATCCTCTCCTAGAAGTAGTTATGTGTATGTTCATATACCACACAAGACTTGCTTTTATTTGCATGGCAAGGAGCATGAAGCCATCTGTAGAATCTGCTAAGGATATGCTAGTTAGATCATTAAAATTTCAGGATTCTTTTACCTCTAAAGCTTTGAACTATTTTAATACTGAAAGTGAACAGCAAGATACAATGTCTGGAGAATGAGGAAAAGGAAGAAAGCGGGGAACATGGGTAGATTGGTATTAAGTGGATCACAGTTTAGGAAGTCTTAAGGTTAGCAGCTTTGTGCAACAAACAACACATCTCAGTGACAGTAGAGAGTCTATTTAATGATGGCTGACAATACTTTCATAGTCTGTATCGTGGGCCAGGCACTATTTTAAGCAGTTTATCATTTAGTCTTTACAGTATATGTTTTAGAGTACTAAAAACAGTTAAGCAATAAAAATACTTCCTGAGTATATAACAGTATATCAGTCTTATTACATAACTTTCTGTTATACACTACTATGTATGTATACCCAGCTTACACATTGAATATTATTGTTTCCATTTCGTGGGTATAGTAAATTTAAGAATTGGGGTTAGAGGAATTATCAAGATTATTCAGTTTCTACATAACCAAAGTAGCTGATTCCAAGTCTCTTCATTCTATGCCTCTGCTCTTTGTCATTTTATAGTCCCACTTTAGAGGTTATATTGTAGACAGTCATACCGATCATCTCAAGTGGTAACCCAGAGTTGAATGTTTATTCACCTTTGTGTTGTAATGACAGATTCCGTAAAGACTAGCTCTGTTTTCCAGTTCCTTGTTTCAGTCAGTATTTTTTTTTTTTAAATGTAGAAATTTTGGTTTCCCATACCTAATTTGGCAATGATGACAAAATCTTTGAAAATAGTTTTCTTGCTTATGTTGAAAGTGATAGTAAGTCTCACTTGAAGAAGTCAATTTCCAAGATCAGTTATCCTAAGTTACTTAAAGCCATCATGGGAACACTTAGAAGCTCTAAAACCATGATCACCCTGTCAGTTATAGCATCCATTTACAAATTATAAGCCTATTGCCAATTAAAAAAAATTTTTTTAAGAGTGGCTTGCTTTAATTATCAACTTGACCCAAAAATCAGCTAGGGAGACTCTTGGTGAGAGGTCAAGGTAATTGAATTAGCCTGTGGACGTGTGCATGGGGGAGGGGAATGCCTTCATAAGTAACTGATGATGGGCAGACCCAGACCCAGTGTGTAGAGTACTATTTTCTCACTAGAGGGTTTTGAATGGAAGAATTACAGTCAAGCAAATGAACATGCATGCAGTCATTTCTCCCTGTTCTGAGCTGTGGATGTTGTATGACTAACTATTTGAAGTTCCTGCTTTGACTTTCTTCACAGTGATGGACTGTAACCTGGAATTAATTTCCTTTCTGCACTAACTTGCTTTTTTTTATAAGAGTATTTTATCACAGCAGCAACAGTGAAACTAGAACATGCATGTTCTAAAGCAAGTTCATAAAGCAAGTGTTTTGGTCAAATTTTTTTAATGTGGATAATGTGTCTCAGTATTTATTTCAAATAAAATTTCTTTTGTCTGCTCAAATGTCAACAGTCAGGAGAGAGAGCTGACTGGGAATGGGAGAGTGCTCCTCAGTTACCTTTCTTTGTCCAGGATCGGAAGTGAACTTAATCCCCCACAGACTTGCATGGCCAGATGCCTGTCTCTCAGTTAACTCTAGATTCTGTGGGGTTGACCATTAACCAGCCACCACAGCCATATGACAATATTTGGTTGTAATTTTAAATATCCAGTATTCATTTATACTTTAATTATTGATACTTAAATTTTTTTATATTTGTTCTTTTATTGTTTTTTTTTAATTTTTTTATTTTTAAATAATTTTATACATTCACTTGAATCCCAGCTGTAGCCCTCTCCCTCTTTCTCTCCCAATCTTCCCCTCCCTCCCTCATCTCCTCCCAGCCCCCTTCCACTGAGTCCACTGAGAGGGTGTGTCCTCCTCTCCTTCCATCTGGTCCTAGCTTATCATGTATCTTCAGGATGGTTGCAATGTCCTTATCTGTGGCCTAGCCAGGCTGCTCCTCCCTCAGGGGGGGAGGGGAAGCTCATGTGTTCACGTCAGAAACAATTCGTGTCCCCCTTACTAGGAAACCCACTTGGATACTGAGCTACCATGGGCTAAGTCTGAGCAGGGATTGTAGGTTATATCCATGCATGGTTCTTGGTTGGATAAACAGTCTCATAGAAGACCCCTGTGCTCAGATATATTTGGACCTTGTGGGTTTATTGCTTTTTTTTTTTTTTTTAGACTTGGTTTAGGTTGACAATTATGTTTTATTACCTGACCCATTAGCTACAGATTTACATATAGTCCATTGTTAATTCAGTGGTTACTATACCAGTTACAGTGGGCATCCTTGACAGTCCTAAGGGTTTGTTGTTTGTATTTATTTACTTTATTAGTTAGTTATTTCATTCTTGGGTTTTTTTGTTTCTCTTGTGTATCCTTGGCTGTCCTGCACTCCCTTTGTAGAACAGGCTGCCCTCTAATTCACAGATAAACACCTGCCTTTGCCTCGCAGAGTGCTCGGATTGCACCGCCATCGGGTCTTATTTATTTGTTTGTTTGGTTTTTTTTATTATTCACTTTACATTCACTACACTTACTGCAGCCCCCACCCTCTTCCCCTCCTGGTCCTGACCTCACATCCTCTTCTCCCTCTTCCCCTTTACCTTCTCAGAAAAGGGGAGCCCCACAAGCACAAACCAACACGCCCTAGCACATCAGGTTGCATTGGGACCAAGCGCATCCTCTTCTACTGAGAGGCCCAACAAGGCAAATCCACCTAGGGGAAAGTGAGCCAAAAGCAGGCAACAAGAGTCCATATCAGAGACAGCCCCTGCTGTAATTACTAGTGGACCCTCATTAAGGCCAAGCTACCCATCAGCTATATATGTGTAGGGGACTTTGGTTGAGTCAATGCATGCTCTTTGGTTGGTGGTTCAGTCTCTGAGCGCCTATGGTCCTCGGTTAATTGACTCTTGGTCTTCTTGTGGGGTTCTGGTCCTTTCTGGGTCCCTTTGTCCTTTTCCCAACTCTTCCACAAGACTCTTCTAATGTTTGGCTGTGGGTCTCTGCATCTGTTTGGATCCAATGCTGGGTGGGGCCTCTCAAAGGAGAGCTATGCTGTTCTGTCTGTAAGCAGAGTATCGTTTAATAGTGTCAGTGGTTCTCTCTTTCCCATGGGGTGGGTCTGAAGTTGTGCCAATCATTGTTTTTGGCCATTCCATCAGTCTCTGATCTATCTTTATCTCTGTATACCTTGTTTGTAGGGCAAATTTTGGATCCTAGGTTTTGTGGGTGGGCTGGTATCCCACTCACTCCTCTGGACATCCTACCTTGGTGTAAGAGGTGGTCCCTTCTGTCTCTATATCCCCTGCTTCTAGGAGACTCAGCTAGAATCACCCCTATATCCTCCCAGGAGCCTACACTGTCTGAGGTCTCCAACTTGTGCCAGAAAATATTTTCCTGAGTAAAGTAACAGAAGACCCAGAAAGACACACATTTATGTACTCGCTTATAAATGGATATTAGCCATATAGTACAAGATAACCATTCTACAATTGACACATCCAAAGAAGGTGGTAATGAGGGCCCAAGGGAAGATGCATGAATCTCCCTCAGAAGGGGAAATAAAATAGACATCAGAAGTGGATGAAGAGAGAACTGGGTGGGAGAGGTGAAGGGAAGGGGAATGAAGGAAAGGATCTGGTATGGGGAGAGTAGGGGTGGGAGGTGAAAGGGCTGGGAGAGAGAAAGTGTTTTGGATTTTTTTGAAGCCACTTTCTGAATAAGGTAAGGGTCTTAGAACACTGGCTTCCTGGGTGTGTGTCATACCCTTCCTCGACCACTACCTCCTGACCCACCCGTTAACAGTATTTAAACATTAGAGTCTAAGTTATGTGTTGCTTTTTGTTGGGGGAGGGCAGTGTTAATAATTGTGGATTGAATGCTATTATTGTGTGTGGAAAACTGAAGGCAGAGGATGATACCTTCTTCCTTTTAAAGAAAGTTTAATTTTGATTTAGTAGGCTGACAAACTAGGAGAACATGATCTAGTGTAAATTTCTTTAAGGCCTTATTAGTGTTAACATGTTTTTAGTTTGTCGGATTTTTTTCCCCTTTGAGATCTCAGCTGAAAGCCCTAGTTATTAGTCATGCTGTTTTCCATATTGCCATGCCTGACTCTTAGACTGCAAATCTACCAGTTAGCCTCTTAGCATTGTATTCTCTTTGTTCTCTTGTGTTTTGGATTTTTGGTTTGTTTTTGTCAGTAACTGCCTAAGTCCTGCATGGCTTAGTTCTGGAAATCTGGCTGGGGCTAAAAGGGAATACAGAAAGGATATAGACACAGTTGTGGAAAAGCTGAGATGGGATGGGCCTTGGGTTCTAATGGAGACCTATTACCAACAGCTGTCCAGAAATTCAGCATTTATATTTTGTGTCTGAATGGAAAAAGGCAAGTGGTTTAGCTAATCGCATCTTGGTAGGAGCTTCATGTAGGGGAGTAGTCTCAGACTGCAGTCATTTTAGAGCAGAAAGCTCTGGTTGTTGGTTACACTCTAGCATTCATTCACACTTGAACCAAAGGAAGTCTTTGCCAATTCCCGTGGGTCTGAAGTATTGGGGTCCTTGACATGGCTGTGTTAATGTCAGCAGCACACACTCAGGTAATTAGTTTATGATTAACAGAGTTTGGTGGTGTTTCTTTCCTCTTCAGAGACTTTGCCTGTTTGATAGCCAACCCCCATGTACTAACCTGTGACATTGTGCCTGACTACTCAGGGGATACAGTGACAGTAAGTGTGTTAGTGCTAGTACTTAGTGCTGTTCTCATGTACTTGCTGCTCTTGGTTCCCGTAAGTCCAAGTTGCAGTGATGATTTTAAACAGTGGTGTCGGGGGATTGCTGGTGGGGGTAGTGATGGTGGTGGTTTAGATTTTTTAAATTATGGCAAACACCATCTTACAGAATTGTTCTTGCTTCTTCCTCCTCCTCCTAAACTGGAACTCTACCCGTTACCAACATCTTTCCCAGTACCCAATTCTGCTCTTTGCATCTGTGATTTTAATGCATGTAAGTGGGGCAATACAGTATTTGTTCTTTTCTGCTTAAGAGCATGCTCTCCCACATTATGGACTATGAATACTTCATATAAACCACATTTTGTTTGTCTCATCCATTCATCAATGGCCATTTTAATTGTGACTTTCGGAACTTGTGCTGCTGTGTTTATTGGAATGCACATACCTTCCTGGAGTCTTGCTTTTTGTATTTTGGCTGTATGCTAAGAAGTAAAACTGCTCAGGTATAGGCTAACTCTGCTTTTCAATTTTTGACAAACTTTGATGCTAGTTTCCATAGCTACTGCCCTACAGTATTGAGTTCAGCTCACCAGCATTCTGAGCTCTTGCTTTTGTTTTGTTTTGTTCTGTTGAGTTTTTATTTATTTGGGTTTTGGGGGCAGTGTTTCTCTGTGTAGCCCTGGCTGTCATAGAACTCTGTAGACCAGGCTGGCCTCAAACTCAGAGATCTGCCTGCCTCTGACCCGTGAGGGTTGGGATTCAAGGCATGTACTACCACACCTGACTTTAGTTTTTATTTTAATAATGGGCTTTTATTTTAAAATTTGAAAAGGAAATGGTAGCTTTGGCAGTTGTTTCTATTGTTAATACTGCAAATGGATGCTATTTGAGGTAGATGTTTACAGATAAGGAAATGGATGTGAAAGTCGTAGATATTAAGTGGCAGAAATAGGACTGATTGAAAGAAAGGCTTTATGCTTCTTGGATCAGTGTTTTTGTTTTTTGTTTGTTTGTTTGTTTTGTTTTGTTTTTTGCCTGTATGTATTTCTGTGTCTCACATTTATGCAGTGCCGGTCAAGGCCGGAAGAGGGCATCAGATCCCAGGACTGGAGTTACAGATCATTATGAGCCATCATGTGGGTACTGGGAATTGAACCTGGATCATCTGGAAAAGCAAGTGCACTGAGCCATCTTTCCGGTTCATGAATCAGTGTGCTTAACCACTGAATTATGTCACATGTTTTCTGTACTCAAATGAGTCTAATAGAGATTATTTCATAATGTTATTTTTTTCTCCCACTCATAAACGTTTACTGTGGGGAACAGTACATTTTAGTATGATTTGGTACAGAAATGGGGTTTTCATTTATCTTGTATTTTGATAGACAATTCCTGAGTGAAAATTACAAGATTTTTTTTCTTTCAACAACTAGAATATTACATATTTTAAAATATATAACATTGTTTAAAAAACACTTCTCTTACTTTTTGGTAGACAGTATTGCTTTGGGATTAAGCCTGTTGATGCAAATTCAACCATATTCTGATAGACTAGCTACAAAGAACTTAAGGGGCATTTTGTTGTTGATGTATGGGTATATGCCACCCCCCTAGCACCTGTTTAATCTTGAAAGCAAACATTGTTCAAAATGAACACTAGATAGAAATGCTAGAACTTAAAATTTCCTCTTTTTTTTTTTTTTTTTTTCTTTTTTTTTTTTTTTTTTTTTTTTTTTTTTTTTTTTTGCACTGATTAATTACTTCGTGAGTCTGTAGCTACTTACCATGATTTGTTTTCCTGTAATGTGACTTTTAATACCATTTCTTGAGTAGTAATGTTCCTGGATTTGTTCCTGTCCACCAGAGGATGCTTGGGCAAGGAATAGCTCCTAAGAGAGAACTACAAATAAATTTAAAATGTGGTTTATGAAATGTGGTTTATGCTGATGAAATACATATTCCTTTATTGAACCTTCAGGTATTTTTTAGAATATTTTATATTTCAAATATCTGAGCTTGGGATTTTAAAAGACAAGTTAAAAGCAGCGATTTTATTTGTGCTCTTTGCAGTAGATATTTCCTAGTATTGGATTTAAACATAACTGCACTTGGGCCTAATCCTGAGATGTCAACATTTAAAAGTAGCCCTTAATGTGTTACTTGTCTCTGGAGATGATTTTTAAAAGGAGTCCTGGCTCCTTTTAAGATTAGTAAAGGGTCTTTTTAAATTAACTTGGAAACATCTGCGATTTGAATGATTAGAACTACATTATTACTGCACTACATAAAATCAGGGTAGTTAACAAAGGGAGATTACTACTAAAGTATAATGTGAAAATGTTCATGTCCACCTCCAGGCTTAATTCCTTAGTGTGAACAAAACACTTGACATTGCCACTCAGCAAATAATGTCAGTGTGTCTCCTTTTACTGTCTACTGTTTCACTTGAAGATCTTTGAACTTGTTTAACACATGCATTTGATACATGGTTAAGCAAATTACAGCTTTTGTCTTACTTGATGATAATTAGCCATACATGTCAAGCATTTGCTATAAATGATTATTACTAATTTTATATAGCTACACTTAAGTTTCTGAGGTGCTGTTTATACTTTGATTGGCTCTTCTGGTATGTCTCCTTATAATAATTGTTTAATGTTCTCATATGCTTATAATGTAGGTGAAACAGAAGACTTCTTGCAATTGCCGGTACTTTCCATTTTAGCAGTATAATAGTTCTTTTAAATTTGTTTCAGTAACCGTGGTGAATTGTAAAGGTTTAATTTTACATAACTTCAGAGGTACTAGGAATTTCCAAAGTGCTTCAAAAATTTTTATTGTGGGTTGTAAAAATTATTTTATATTTACAACAATTTTGCTTAATATTATTTTGTTTTAACTGCAGGACCGTGTATATGTACAACAAAATAATGTAGAAAATGTCTACAATTTGGGATTAATAATTTTTCGAGATCAAGTTGTACGTTATGGGTGTATTAGGGATCATCTTCGGCAAACTTTATTGGATATGATTGCCAGAGAGCGGAAAGGAGAAGTTGTAGACAGGTATATGATTTATCCTTACATTCGGTTTCGGTTTTTCATGTTTATATCCTAAGAAGTGATTGCTGTCATAATTGCATTAAAACCATAAAAATTTACTGTTCAGTACTTACTAAAATCTTCAAAGGCTTTTACTGTTTTTAGTTATCTAGAATTTGAGGACATCATCTTAAGCGTATTTATGTATTTATTGATTTATGTATTTTTAATAAATTAGCCTTCCATTTTGGTTTTTTTCCTACTGTCACTCGTTTCTTTTTGCTATGTAATATAACATTTTAGTCTTTTTTCCTCTTTAAAGCTCTTTTTAATTTTTTTTCCCCTTCCTTCTCTTACTGTGTTTATTTTGTATTCTTTCCATTACTGAGAATTGAACTTAGGACCTTGCTAGACAAGTGTGTTGCCAAAGCTCCATCTGCAGTCCACCTTATTGTATCGTAGAAGCAAGGTCTCAGTATGCTGTGCAGACCAGTGTTGAACTTCTGAACTCATGCGTTTCCTCTCTTCCTCAATCTCCTCAGTAGCCTAAACTATAGGCATATACTATTGTGCCCTGGCAGGCTTTTGTCTTTCACTCTTTTTTTTTTTTTTCCTTTTCTTTTTTTGTAGAAAAAATACTGAATGTGGCCTAAAATACCCCAGAACTACTTCCGAGTCCTACACTCTCACTTTTCTTGACTTGACAGTACCATTTTTGTGATGTTACTGCTAGAGTGGCTTGGAACATGTGGAATTCCTTCTCGTTTGGTTTCAGAGGATCAGTGAGCTAATACAGTTCCCACTGATTGAGCTTAGTGTTTAATCAGGATTGTTCAAAACCCATTTATTAAAAAAATCTTGTATCGCCTTCGTATTAGCTATAGGTTATCCTCTGGCTTACGAACGTACCTGTCTACCTTTCCCTCTCCAGTCACACCCACTAAACTACCTCTGTATTTTTTTTAAATAAAAACTTTGTTATCTTAAACATACTTTAAAATTTTTGTATGGCAAGGTAAGGATAACTAGATAAATAGCTGTATAATCAAGATAGGATTTTTGATTTAAATTATTCTGTATCCATATTTTTGAATGACTTTTCTTATGAAAGATTGGTTACTTTGATAAAAGTTAAATGTTGTAAAAGTATTTCTCAACTTTTGAATATTTTACATGTCTTTAATATATTTGACTGTCAAGTAATTAAACTTTTTTTGACAGAGGAGCAATAAGAAATGCTTGCCAGATGTTAATGATTTTAGGTCTTGAAGGAAGATCAGTCTATGAGGAAGATTTTGAGGCTCCTTTTTTGGAAATGTCTGCAGAATTTTTTCAGGTAATCAGTGACTGTATTGATAAATGCTCTTTTATGATGATCATAACATTATTCAGTGTAGTTTATTAATTTGAATATTGTGACCTGTTTTAGTTAGAACTCATTGGAGAGGGGATGCTACCAAAAAAAAATATATCTTTAGAATCCCTACTTCATGTTCTGACACACCAGTGAGGTACTTAATAATAATTGAAATTTTTCCACTTTAAAATTGTGTGTTAACATAAGCTTAAAAGTAGCCTTAAGACTTTACTGTATTTATCTAATTACTATAAATTCACAGGCAACATAACCAATGAAATCTCTGCAGGCTTCTTAGCTGTCAGTTAATACAATAAATATTAGCAATGTATCTGATTTCATATGGCATATTTGCTTAACTTAAAGGGTACTGATTAGGAAATTGAAAGCTGACCTCAAGCAAGCAAAATTGTTTTTTAAAATCACATAACATCCCAAACCAATAAAATTCTAACAATAAGGTCCTATTAGAACAAATTAATGATGAATATCGTAATAACCCTGAGTGCTGACAGATGTTAGAATAGCTATAAGATACTGATAGCCAGGCATCCTTCCTTAAACATCAACTGTGTTTTACAGAGGAAATGTAGTGGTGCCCAACTACAGTACAAAGTTTATACTCTGATAATAGGATTTTTAAAATAAATTAATATAAAATTACTGTTAACTCAGTTTAGAGCCATTAGATGTGTATTAAAATAGCGCTTGATAATTTACTCATCAACATAAAAAATACGGAGTTGCTGCTTTCTTCCAAATTGGTTTATAGCTAGCCATTACGAAATTCTTTGTGGTCCCGCTGGAGAGGCTAGGTCATGATTTATCAGTTTATAGTATTCAAAGCAATGCTTATTTTTTAATAATATATCAGCTGGTTTTAGTGCTAATTTCATCTCCAAAAGATACTGCAGTTATATGCATATTACAGGTATACCTAGAAACACAATGTTTATTATAAATAGAGATGTTCTTGCCAAGATTTTTGTTTAGTGTGTTGAAGTCTGTTCTTAGGAACTCGATTTTCTACTTTTGCTAAGTAGAAAATGTTACTTATTTTTGTATAACATGTCAATATGTCTTATGTAATTCTTAGATATATTGTTTAATGCTGCTATTAGGTAGTTTAAGATCTATTGGGATGACACTAGTAACTCTGAAACCAGTAAGGCTAATGTTTAACAGAGATGATTATTAGTTATTTAAAACTTCTTTTTCTCAAATTGCATATATGTGTACTTTAGGCTTGGGAGCGGCGTAGTAGGAGAACTTCAGTAGTGATGGTATATCAGCAAAGCTTATGACAGACATAATGAATCTTTCCAGCTACAGTTTGCAATATATGGAATGCCCTGTTCTGACTTGGGTCAAGTGCTTAAATTTGTATATTAGCAGATCTTTAAAACACTGTTGATAGATAATGTGTTAATTTAGTTGTATGTCAATGCTTCAAAGACCAAATTAGACTAAATGAATCTGTGTAATAAGAAACTGCATGAAATGTCCTTTAGTTGTTAGACTACTTGGTGTGATTCATTGTAAATGCTATAGAAACACTTTTAGAATAGAAACACATTTTTAATTAAATTTTTAAAATTTAATTGCAGATGGAAAGCCAGAAATTTTTAGCAGAAAACAGTGCTTCAGTATATATAAAGAAAGTAGAAGCTAGAATTAATGAGGAAATAGAGCGGGTGATGCACTGCCTTGACAAATCTACAGAAGAGCCCATTGTGAAGGTTGTTGAGAGGGAACTCATTTCCAAGCACATGAAAACTATTGTAGAAATGGAGAATTCTGGGCTAGTACATATGTTGAAAAATGGAAAGACAGAAGGTAAGTGTTATCAATTAAAGATAATTCTAACTTACGAATCTCAGTTTTCAAAAAGTTAGCACTATGGTGAAGTTAAAGCTTTACATTTTATTTTTATGAAAATGTTACATATTTCTGGTGATTTCAGTGGTACTTCCCACAACCCCTGCTTTTTACATTTTGTTAAATACCAGTGAGTTTGAAAGTTTTCTAGACTCACATATGTTCTTATAAGGTTGATGGGTGTGAGTGTGTCCATCTGTCCGTCCTTGTATTCATATTAGAGTATTTAGAAGAACTAGTAGACAAGTTAAAAAGAAAACTTAGCACTTTTGAGATAATGCATTTAACGATAGCAGTCATTGTTAACTTTAATTCACCGTATTTGTCTTGAGATGTTGTGAAAATGATTGGTGTAAGAAGTTCTCAGTTTCTGGTGCTTTGCTTTGAAGCGTTCATTTTATATGCCAGTGATTTTTTTTTTTTTTTTAATAGCCATCATTATTTTCCTGCTTCTTTGAGTAAATCTTAGCAATGTTTCTTGCTGGTTACTATTCAGAAATGTACTGCCTCTTGTATGAGCTAGATAAGGGATGAAAAAAGTTGGAGTTTTGTTTTTTTATTTGGATTTTGGTTTTGGTTTTCCAAGACAGGATTTCTCTATCTAGCCTTTGCTGTCTTCGAACTCACAGCAATCCCTCTGCCTCTGCCTCCCAAATTCGGGATTACAGGTATGCATCACCATGTACAGCTATTTGTTTGTTTATTTATCTGTCTATCATAATTACTAAGAGACAAGTCACAAAGCCAGAAGAAGAAAACAGGAAACAAGTTAGAAACCTGCCACAGAGGGCCTCTGAAAGCCTCTGCCCTGCAGACTATCAAAGCAGATGCTGAGCCTGATGGCCAACTGATGGGCAGAGTGAATGGAATTTTATGTAAGAAGTGGGAAATAGTAAGAGCTGGAGAGGACAGGAACTCCACAAGGAGAGCAACAGAACAAAAAAATTTGAACACAGGGAACTTCCCAGAGACTCATACTCCAACCAAGGACTATTCATGGAGATAACCTAGAACCCCTGCACAGATGTAGCCCATGGAAGTTCAGTGTCCAAGTGGGTTACGTAGTAATGGGAAGAGGGACTGCCTCTGACATAATCTGATTGGCCTGCTCTTTGATCACCTTCCCCTGAAGGGGGGAGCAGCCTTACCAGGCCACAGAAAGAGGACAATGCAGCCACTTTTGATGAGAACTGGTAGACTAAGGTCAGAAAGAAGGAGAGGAGGACCTCCCCTATCAGTGGACTTGGGGAGGAGCATGCATACAGAAAGGGGGGGGGGTAGGATCGGGAGGGGAGAAGGGAGGGGTTTATGGGGGGATACAAAATGAATAAAGTGTAATTAATAAAAAAAAAAAGAGACAAGTCACAGAAGGGAGATTAGATCAATATTAGCAAGAAAAGTCATCCTCTTAATCTCTAGTGGAATCTTTGACCTTTGTTTTTAGTTAGAGTTAAATATATGGCAAGTTCTCAAAAAACTATACAGATTGATTGTTTTTATTAATGTGGGTGCTTTTTTTCTTTTAAAGAAGAACTGTTTTTGTAAATCTTTTTTGAGAAAACAAGTCTTCCAGTTTATTTGCCATGACTTTGAAAGTACAGTAATCTTGGGTGCTTGTCTAATTCAAATATTAGCATTTTTCAAAATTTAGTTTTACTGCATTTATTCAGTGTGTGTGTGTGTGTGTGTACACATACACACACATGCTTGGAAGTCAAGAGAACAACTTATGGAAATCTGTTCTCCTACTGTCCTGCCATCATGAGTCCTGAGAGTTGAACTCAAGTCATTAGTCTTGGCAGCAGGTACATTTACCTCTGAGCCATCTCACAGGCTCCATTGTGCAAAGGTGTAGATAACAGATATTTATCTATTTTTTCAGGCTTGTGTGAAAAAATAGACACTGACAGTGAAACCAAAGCAAAGATCTTGGCTTTTTATATAAACTACATTATGGAAGTTGAACTTAGGAGCGGGGAAATGTTTGAAATTGCTAGACGTGCTTGACTTGACAATAATTCAGAAGCTGCATGGAGACATGTTTTCAATATGTTAGGTATACCCATTATGACAAACACTCTAAATAGTAGAATAGCTACTTACCATGTATAATTTTGTTCTATTTAGTTCTCATTGTTTTAGTAGGTAGCAACCTATGATTCTAAATTAGATTTTTAAACTGCCTTTAACTTCCTTGCTTATGAACAGCTGTTGGCAGACAGTTTCATCATTCTTAATTCTCATAAATCAGAAAGTGAAATAATAGTTCATTTACTATAAATAAGATAAATATATATTGATCATTAGATACGTACAGCAGTATGAATAAGTTCAAGTGATATCTTGCATTATTACTCATTTTAATTAAATATAAAGACATACATAATTTTTGAATGCCAGATATTTTCCCATTGTTTACATTTTCTGTTATTCCATATTTTAACTACAGTAAATGAAACAATACTGTGAGGTTACATTGATTTAATATAATAGAGCTTAAATGTACAAATAAGTAAAACTTACAACATAGGAACAAAACAAAACAGTTTGCTGCAGGTATTTGGCACGCAAAGATTTCTGTAGTTTACTAATTGCTGTTGTACTTTGTAGTGACTTTAATATGAGAAATTTTGATTATAATATACCAAACACACAAATTACCCATATATAGGTTATGCTGGAATGTATTATAGATAGGAGCTTGTATTGATTTAACCTGTGATTGAGTCAGTGAAACAAATATTAACGACCTCTTGTGTAAGCTGTGCTCATTAATTTTAAAATACACCATTAATTCTAGGTACTAGTTGGCTTTTATAAATAAAGTCCAAGGTAGACAGAATATGGTTTGTCCTTCAAATCTGGGATGTTAGCAGTTTAAAAAAAATAAATATATGAGGATTGATGGAAGTTTTTAATATCCATAAAGTTTTATTTACACAGTCACCGTCAGTCATTCATGCTTTTTCTTTGAATGCTTGCTTACTGTGATGACAGAACTGATTTTTGTGTCAGAGATCATATGACCCAGTAGCCTAAAATGTTTATTGTCTGGTGCGGAATAGAAAACTGTTAGCTAACCTTGACATAGAAACTGCTGTTCTAACACCATTTTCAAAAGTTACTGACAATAAAAAAAAAATTTATATCATCATAAAGTTCTAACATTATAGTCTCCTGGTATACAGTTCTTTAGAGACCACCAGGCAAATGGAAGAAAGTTGATTCAGATCCACATTGTGGTGCTGTTGAAAATGGTATGAAAAAAATGGGTAAAGACTAGAGTCTGAATTGAAACACTGTAGTGTAGTGAAACCATTATTTAAAAACAGATCAAGACAGTGGGGAAATACTAGCAGTTGCCCAGAATTACTCAGAGTAAGAACATTTTTTTAAATGGATATTTGTACAAGTTCAAATATTTGTCACTCTGGTGGCATTGTTTAGTTTGCTGTTTAAGGTTCATCTCTTCTGTATACATTAAAATATGCAAGGTGTTTTACTAGTGCTTTCACATCTAGTCAAGCGCAATAATTCATAAATTATAACTTTCAACTAACCCCTGTTTTTTAACAGTCATATGGACAGTAAATGGTGATAATAATCTTTCTTGAAAAGATTCACATTTTTGCTCTAATGTTTAATGTAAACAATCTGTTTATTTTCTAATTCCAGACCTTGCTTGTATGTACAAATTATTTAGTCGTGTGCCAAATGGTTTGAAGACAATGTGTGAATGTATGAGTTCTTATTTGAGGGAACAAGGGAAAGCCCTTGTTTCTGAGGAAGGAGAAGGGAAGAATCCTGTTGACTATATCCAGGTAAACAAAAGTTTTACATTCCTGATAATCATTTTGTGAATATGTCACGTGTCACTTTTCATAAGTGTATATGTTACATATATACCTGTGCTGAATATTTTAGACTAGTTCAGAGATGTTCACATATGTGTCAGGGAGCTGAATTCAGGTGCTGATTTTTGGTAACCTATTAAAGATTTGTTTAATTTGTGTAATAAAAATGAGTTGTATTTTGTGGTATGTTAGTATTTAAATGCAGGAAAAGCCAACTTGTGTTTTAAATGCGTAACCCTGAAAATGTTCTGTTTTTAAGCAGTACTTTGACTAAACTGTACTCCTAGAGTTGTTTTAATAAGAATAATCAAGTCTTTTTTGAGGGTTTTGTTTGTTTGTTTTTTGTTTTGTTTTGTTTTTACTTTTTCTTTTCTAACCAGTTTGGTCCTGACAAGGTGGTTAAGAGAAGCAGGAGCAGGCTTTTTGTTGTTGTTGTTGTTGTTTTATTTCAAGATGTTTGCTTTCATTTATTCATTTGTATTAGGGGTTACATGCATACCCAAGTGCCTAGTAGTTGTCAGAAGACGGTCATTTCTCTCCTGTTACGTCGGTCCCAGGGATCCAACAAGTACATTTACCTGCTGAGCTATCTCTTGGGCCTTACTTGATTTTTGATACATTATTTATATATATTTGAAGAATAGAATTCTTACCATCTGTCACTAACAGATGAATCCTTAGCATTTATCACTAATATTTGAGCTTATACACAAACTAGAAAATAATAGTTTGTAAAATTAACTCTGAACACATAATTACCAGCAGGGAAAGGTAAGCCTACGTCATAAGTATTTTACTTACAAGAACATTTTTACAGTGTTCCCTAAATTTGTAAATTTGTTTTTATTTGTAAGGGCTTATTGGATCTGAAGAGTAGGTTTGATCGCTTTCTCCAAGAATCCTTCAATAATGACCGGCTCTTCAAACAGACTATTGCTGGGGACTTTGAGTATTTCCTAAACCTCAACTCCAGGTCTCCTGAATACCTCTCATTATTTATTGATGATAAGCTGAAAAAGGGAGTCAAAGGGGTGAGTAGTAAAGCATTTGAAAGTACATTAGTTTCTACTTACTGACATAAAGTTTAGAGATAAATTTAAGAAATGTTACAGATAAAAATGAAAACAGGGCTCTTTACTGTGCATACATCCAATTTAATCTCTGATTTGTAAAATTATAAGCATAATACAGATCGCTATGTTTTTCTTCTTTCCCTTATTTAAAAGATAGGTAAAGAAGGTTTATTATCTTTTGGATTTAACAAAAATTTACCCATTTGTTTGCCAATTTTGAATTTTTAATGAGCTTTAATAATGTCTCATGGTTACATGAATTTCTGTAAAAAGTTTTACTATGTTCTGTGTCAATGAAATTTCTTCTGGTCATGATCATCCCTTAGCCCAGTCCTGTAATGATAAACGTCCTGTCTGACTAGCAGTCCTCCACTCCAAATGTATGAAGTGGGGCACATTCTCAGATCACATCCATTCCCTTAACTAAGTATTATGGCTGGTTTTAAACTAGATTGTCTGTTGATTAATTTTCAGCTAACCGAACAAGAAGTAGAAACAATATTGGATAAGGCAATGGTCCTTTTTAGGTTTATGCAAGAAAAAGATGTATTTGAACGTTATTATAAACAACACCTGGCAAGGAGACTGCTCACAAATAAAAGTGTTTCTGATGACTCTGAAAAAAACATGATTTCTAAATTAAAGGTAAGCGTTATTTAAGATGAATGTTGTAATATACCTAACTAATGTTGATTATATGGCTGAATACCAGCATATAATTAGAAATTGTTTGATTTCAAATGTTTACTTCCAGACTTACTAAAAGTAGTCTGGCTTTGAGCAAGGTGGCCGTTGCTTCTACTTATTAAAGGTACAGAACATCAGAGTTCTCTAGTACTGTTGCGTAGACTAGTTTCTAAACTAACTTGTAACAGAATCACCTGAGGTGTTTGTAAGAAATTTCAGGGTTTAGGCTCCACTTTACCTGTAGTACATTGGAACTTCTGAAAGAGCCTGAAAATTATGTTTTTAATAGCTGCAGGCTTATAACAACCAGTGGGAAGGCTTTCTGAGGAGATACACAGGGTTGGCAATAACATGAATAACTTTGTTTCTACACTTTTTCATGGGAAAGTCCACTATTTGTACATATTTGTGATCTTTCTCCATAGACTGAGTGTGGATGTCAGTTCACGTCGAAACTGGAAGGAATGTTCAGGGATATGAGCATCTCAAACACAACTATGGATGAGTTCAGGCAACATCTACAGGCAACGGGGGTAAGAGTCTGCATTAATTTTTTTTTATTATTTACTTCACAACCACAGTTCTCACTCTTCCCCCCTCTTCCCCCATCCACTCCTCCTCCATTTCTCTTCAGGATAAGAGAAGCCTCCCATGGATATTAACCTGCCTTGTCTAGGACACTTATGCTAGGCTCGCATCTGCAAGTATAACAGAGTAGCATATCAAGTTGCAGTTAAGACTAGGCACATCTGCTGGTGCTCAGTGAGGTAGCTTAGTAGCGGGAAAGGGTCTCAAAGGCAGGGAGCAGAGTCAGAGACACCCTCTGCTGCTGCTGTTAAGAGTCCCACATGAAGACCAAGCTACACAACTTTACGTATGTGCAGAGGGTCTAGGTCAGTCCCATGCATTCTCCTTGGTTGGCAGTTCAGACTCTGAGCCCCACTGGGCCCACGTTAGCTGATTCTGTGGGTTTACTTGTGGTGGCCTTGAACCCTCTGGCTCCTATAATTCTTTCTCCCTCTCTTCCACAGGATTCCCTAAGCTCTTCCTGCCTAATGTTTGTCTGTGGGTCTCTGCATCTGTTTCCATCAGTTGCTGGGTGAAGCCTCTCTGATGACACTTAATGCTAGGCTCCTATCTGCATGTATAGCAGAATATCAATGTGAGAGGTAGACTCCCTCTCATGGCATGGCTCTCAAGCTGGACAAGTCATTGGTTGACCAGTTCCTCAATTTCTTCTCTATCTTTACCTCTGTCCATCTTGTAGGCAGGACAAATTGTAGTCAAAGGTGTTCTGTCTGAGGTGATGGCTCATTCTCTCCATTAGAAGTCTTGCCTGGTTACAGGAGATGTCTGGTTCAGGCTCCATATCCCTCATTGTAGGGGAGGGAGGAATCCTAGCTAGGATCAGCCTGCTAGATTTCTAGAGTTTTCATTGCCTTAGGTTTCTAGTTTGTCCCAGAGATGGCCCTCACCCAATCCATTTGTCTCTCCCAATACTTTCTCCCTTCATCCTTCCCCCTACCTGATTCCTTCTGTTCCCATCCCCGTCCAGTCCCCTCCCTCTGCCCACCCAAGATGTCTATTCTGTTTCATCTTCTCAGTGAGATTCACATGTTTCCTCTTTGGACCTCCTTGTTACTTAGCTTCTTTGGGTCTGTGGACTGTAGCATGGTTATCCTGTACAGCTAATATCCACTTTTAAATGAGTACAAACCATGTTGGTATTTCTTGGTCTGGGTTATCTCCCTCAAGATGATTTTTTTTTTCTAGTTCTATCCGTTTCCTGCAGATTTCATGATGTCATTGTTTTTAAGAGTTGAGTAATATTCAGTGTACCACAGTTTCTTTATCCATTCTTCAGTTGAGGGATATCTAGCTTGTTTCTGGCTATTACAAATAAAGCTGCTGTGAACATAGCTGAGTGAATGTCCTTGTAGTATGGTGGAGCATCTTTTGAGTATGTGCCCAGGAATGGTATAGCTGTTTCTTGAGGTAGAGCTAGTCCCAATTTTCTGACAAAGCACTAAATTGACTTCCAAAGTGTGACTGTGTAAGTTTGCACTCCCACCAGCTATGGAGTGTTCACCATGCTCCACATCCTTGCCAGCGTGAGCTGTCACTTGAGATTTTGATCTTAGTCATTCTGACAAGTGTAAGATAGAATCTCAGAGTCATTTTGATTTGCATTTCGCTGGTGGTTAAGGATGTTAAACTTTTTTGTTTGTTCATTTGTTTAATTCTCAGCCATTAGAGATCCTCTGTCAAGAATTCTGTTTTGATCTGCACCCCATTTTTTAGTTAAATTATTTGGTTTGTTGTCTAATTTCTTGGGTTCTTTATGTATTTTGGATATCAGCCCTTTGTTGGATATAGGGTGGTTAAGATTTTTTCCCACTCTGTAGGCTGCTATTTTGTCCTTTTAATGGTGCCTGCGTTGATTTCTTGTCTCAAATGTTGATTCTTTGCTATTATATTTAGAATTTTTTTCCTCAGTTTTATTAGTGACATTGGCAGCTCCATATAATTTAAGGCTACTCTTTATATGCAGTTAGAAGTAGTTGGAGCTGAATAGATGACTCAGTGGTTTATTTTGTCCCAACTCATGTTAGTTAGGCAACTCACAACTGCCTGTAACTCCACCTCTAAGGGCCCTGAGACTGTCTCTGTAGAAAGTCACAGAGACAGACAGATAAGTGTAATTAAAACTAAGAATTAAAAATATCTTGAAAAGTAACTTCTTGTGCTGCAGACCTTAAACATTAAATCTTCTAAGATTTTCCCTGTGTTGGAAACAGTTGATGGACACAGCAGAGTCAGCCAAGCAAGTTTTGAGCCTCCTGAAGTCTTTGAATTCCATTAAGATGTTGTGGATTTCCAAGCTGAACACAATTCTCTTAAGGCTTTTGGTCTGTTGAAGTCTACCCAGCATAGTGGGTTCTTTACTTTCTGGAGTCATGCAACAAATACTTTGGGTTTTTTTGTTTTGTTTTGTTTTTTGTTTGTTTTTGTTTTCTTAAAAAATACAGTAATATGATTATAATATTATAAGAAATTGTAAGTATTTGTTCATTTTGTCCTTGTTTTGTTTGTTTGTTTTTTTCTAAGAGGGCAGAAAGCCTAATGTTGAGCATTACACTAGTAAGTATTTTATTGAAGTTGTCATCCATCATACAGGTAGATGTTTATTGAAAACAGATACATAACACTGTACCTATAGCTAATGTTATCTAATGTAAAAATGTTAAAAGCAGAAATGGAAGATACAGGTTTTTTCTAACATGATTTTATTAACATGTAAGAATTATCTTGTGTTCATTATTTTTTAGGTAATAGCTTAGGTAATAATTGTAATTACTTGAAAAACATTAAGCAGGTTCAGTCTGTTTGTTTTGTTTCATTAGATTCTAGACATGAAAATACTTACTTTGGTACAACTACTTTGATAGTTGTAATAGAGCCTGTGTGGTTAGGTAAAGAATCTAGTCCGTCACCGTTCATTCCTTTCTATTTGTATAGGTGTCTTTAGGTGGTGTTGATCTCACAGTCCGGGTTCTCACAACGGGATATTGGCCTACTCAGTCAGCCACACCAAAGTGCAACATCCCACCAGCACCAAGACATGCTTTTGAGATATTTAGAAGGTAAGCTTTAAATAAGACTCTTTTTTCTCGATAAAAATAACCAAATTTGAATTACATTTTCACATTACTCATATTCTTAATTGATGATAAATACATTGCACTTTACATCTCATTTTCAGAAAAATTTATGTTAGTAATTTTTAGCATGTAAGAACAGAATGCATGGGCTGGAGAGATGGTTCAGGGGTTAAGAACACTCGCACTTCTTCCAAAGGTCATGAGTTTGGTTCCCAGCAATCACGTGGTGGCTCACAACCACCTATAGTGGATCTGGTGTGCAGGCAGAATGCCCTATAAATAATCAATAAAAAAAAATTTAAAAAAAAAAACAGATTGCATAAAACTTCAGAAAGAAGAGTTGTCAGTGTCCTTTCTTTAGCATCAGTGGGTGTTAGTGTGGGTCATTGCTTAGGATGGGCTGTGGAGAAAGGCTTATAAAGAGCTGTCTTGGTCACAGTATACATGAGAAATTACTTACTGTGTTGGTACCTAGTTAAATTACATTGGTTTTTTTATCAGTACCCCCATACCCTGCCCCCAATTTCTCCTCCAGTAAAAAGCAGGAACAGAACTTAATTCCTTCATCTTTAATGTCTCTTGTCTATATTTTGCTAAGGGTTGTTGTTCTAAATGTGTGAATTGTACAATTTCCTAAAACTTGGTTTGCTTTGCTGTAGGTTCTACTTAGCCAAACACAGTGGGCGACAACTCACACTCCAGCATCACATGGGTTCTGCAGATCTCAATGCCACCTTTTATGGTCCAGTTAAAAAGGTAAATTTTGATACTTTCAATATGCAGTATAACTTAATATTCATGTGATTTGGGTTTACCTGAGTGTAGCTGTTATCCCCCATCTCATGTTAGAAAGCTTAATATCTTTGCTTTTACTTACTAAATCTGTTCTTCCATTTGCTAACTGCATTTGAAAATCAAAAGCATGTCTTCTTTAATGAATAAAATAGTAGATTAAGCCATAGACCCTGTTGCCGAAAATAGTATAATGTAAGTTGATTTGAAAACATGCAAAGCAAAGCCATGTGCCCCTTTTCAAAATTCTTTTACTTCTGGTAAATGAAAACAAAGAGATTAGTACTTGATATTTACAAGACTTGCATATATTCATAGAATCATTTAAAAAAATGATATGCCAGTAATTTTCTTTTTAGAAAAGTTTTTTGTTGTTGTTTTGAGGTCTAGAGTAATAATTTATTCTTATTACTTGGCTTGAATCAAGCCAAGGTCATTTGCCTTAAAATTGAAAATTAATAAAAAGACTTAGGCAGCAAAAAGTTTTAATCTAGATTGTGACCTAGACTTGTTTCATGTGATAAATTGATAAGACACCAAAGCATTTTTAGTATTATTAGCATCTGTATAACTATTGTCGTTTTTTTTGTGTGTGTGTGTGTAATTAACAAAGATCAGGAACTTTATTTAGCTGAAAAATATTTGGCACTGTTATCTATGTATATATATAATCACTTTCTTGGCCACATGTGAACTGTTCACTGTGTAGTTAAATGAGAACATTCCCTTAGTAAAGAGGGGTGTATGCGTGTTTAAGTAGATTTATATAGGAGTGAGTTAAAATTTTATTAGAGGGAGGAGATTATGGGATTTCTGAAAATATGGTTAAAGTTGGTAGGAGGAAATGCCTTAATTTTTTTTTTTTTTTAAATTCAACAGGAAGATGGATCTGAGGTTGGCGTTGGTGGTGCACAAGTAACTGGTTCTAATACCCGAAAGCACATACTGCAAGTCTCCACTTTCCAGATGACCATATTAATGCTCTTTAATAATAGAGAGAAATACACATTTGAGGTATGGCTTATACTACTACAAGTTTTGACCAATGCTGTTGTTTCTAACTCTTTGTTACTTGAGTCTTTTCTTGATTGGGTAAACTTATTTAAGTAGAGAGTTTGCAGAGCTTTAAAAATGAGGTACTTTTGTGTCCATTATCATACTCACAAATACTACCTTTTATATTTCTTTGTATTTATCTGTAGTCAGTTTTCTCCAACCACTCTTGGTGCCAGGTAGCAAATGATTAATGCTTTATTTCTGAGTGTTGCTTTGCATTTTAAAGAATTTTATATAAATGTAATGATGTGTTATTTGTGTTGAGGTTGATTTTTATTTTCATTTTAGATTGATCCCTAATGTGTATAGTGTCAGTAGTTGGTTCTTTTTACTGCTGAGTAATATTATAATATATGGATTTACTACATTTTCTTTATTATTTCACTTGCTGATAGCATACATTTTTGGGTTGGTACTAGATTTGCTCTGTTATGAATAGAACCATGGAACTGGAACGATAACCTCAGTCAGCATAGTCATTGCATTGCCTAATTTTGATCTTTTTAACCATTACTGTCACCATGTTAAAAAGCCAGGTATGGTGGCGCACACATATAATCAAGCACTGGGGAAGATGATCCCTAGGCCTATGAGAGACATTGAGAGCGAGGGAAGAGAAAGAAAGATGGCCACCTCCTGAGAGCCTACACCAAAGTTGTCCTCTGACTTTGACATGCATGCTCACCTGTACCTAGACAGAAACACACAACTCTGTGATTAACTTTTTAAGAAACTACCCCAAAATGTGCTCTAAATCAAGAGCTCCAATTGCTCCCTATCTTTTGTAGTCTAAATATTTTGGCCAGTTTTGTTTATATTTCATTGTATCATGATTTAGTCATAAAAGACTTTTAAAACATTAAAACATAAAAACACTTTTAGGTGTTTTTAAGTTATTTAAGTATATTATCTTAAGGGTTTTTTTTTAATATATGTTAAACTTCAGACATAATTGCCTTGTCACATCGTTTTTATTACTGTGACAGAACACCATGATAAGGCAACTTAAGAAAGCATTTAATTGGGCTTACGGTTCAGAAGGTTAAGGGTATATGATGGCAGAGTAAAGGTGTGGTAACAGGAACAGCTGGGAGCTCCAGATCCAAAAGTAGGAGGCAGAGAGTACTAATTTCTTGAAAACTCAAAGTTCACCACTAGTGAAAACCCTCCTCCAACAAGGCTTTTTAAAATTACTACATTTTTATTTATTTTATGTGCATATGGGTATGTGGGGTTGGGTCTGTGCATATATGCTAGGACGTGTGTATGTGGTATGTGCAAAAAGAACAACTTACACAAGACTTTTCTCTCCTACCATTCAGGCTCTGAGGATCAAGGATGGAATTCAGGTCATCAGGCTTGGTGGCAAGCACCTTTACTGCCCAGTTATCTCTAAGCTCAATTATATTAAATTTAACTAGTCTTTTTCTATACTTGTAAAAAGTCGCTTGGTGTTGAAATTGGTATCATCTTAATATTTTGAAGTAATGTATTAAATGTTTTGAAAGGCCTTAAAATTGTCTTCATAGTTATTGAAAGCCAATTTTTAACTATCAGTGACAGAGGAAGAAAAAATATGAGTTTGAAATTAAGAGCAAGAAGATTAAATTTGATATCTGCTTTAGTATTCACTGCCATGCTGGAAAACAGATTCAGAGAACGCCATATATATATGTTAAAAGAACGCTTTTAAACTTACATGGTTTAGTTCAGTGACTAAGTGAAGAACTTCTTTTATTATATTTAACAAGTAGATTCTACCTAAGAATTACACTAATTTACCATGCACAAATTATATGGAATTATATGGAGTCCTAACAATATTAATGAAGCAAACAGAGTATACCTAAAGTATACATAAAACTTTGCTACAGAGGTGGAATTCAGTTTGTTTTTTGTTTGTTTGTTTGTTTGTTTGTTTTTTATAGATATGGGATTACTGGCATGGTTTACCGTATCAAGTTTTATGTGGTGCCAGGGATTGAACCTAGGGTGTCCTGCATGCTAGGAAAGTACTCTGCCAGCTGAACTGTATATACCCACTTCCAATAGTTGTTTTTTGGTTTTTGTTTGTTTTGAGGGGCAAGGTTGAGGCAGGATGGCTCTCATGTAGCTCTGCCCATCCTAGAATCCCAATACATACTTTTTAATTGAGGTATTTTTTGTGTGAATATTTTATGAAGAGTATGATAAATACCAAGGTTGGTTTTTAAGGACTCTGACGTATTAAGAAGTATGATCGTATAAGCAAAAATACAAATTTATTTTTCCAAAACTACTATAGAATTGTATTAACTTCAGTGGTTGAAGGCAGTTTTCCTTTCCAACCAACATGGGACTTATTGATGCAAGTTTTAGGTAGTACTTACGTAGAATATTGTTCTAACAGTGCCGATTTTAGTTTTGTCATATACAGCTTTCTGTGTAGAATTCCATGCCAGTTTTTTTTCCCTCAAAACCTTTGGGTTCTCCATCTCAGATCTAAGGTGATATGAGAAGATTTGTGACACTTAATTTTTGTTTTACACTAACTTACATCTGTTTCTTCATTTAAGTTAACCAGCTCTTCTCTAGAAATTAGAGGAGATAACAGTACTTAATTTTTGAAGAAGCCGACTGTATAAAAGTCTTTTAGTTCTGTAGGGTGGGCCACATACCAAATTCCAAAATGAAGTGACCTAAAGCGTCTACTAACAATCTGCTCTCTCCGTTTCTCTGAGTTGAGTGCCTGCGGGAGCTCATTGGATAGCGGTGGCTTAAGCACCTTTAACCGAGGTACCTTTGTCTTAAGGTTCTTAACGCGGTTGCATTTAGATTCAGGTTGAGCTTAGAGAAAATCTAATGGTTTGGCTGGCCTTGACAGGTGCACTTTCAAGCTGTTTTGCACGTGGGCAGATGTGTTTTGGCTGTTGAAAGTCTGTAGTTTGTAGTTTCTGCTCATGTAGGACTTTCTACTTGATGCTTTGGTCATCTTTCCATCCTAGTGCGTCGTTTATCCTAGAGTGAGCACTCCTAGAGCTCCAAGAAGAAACTACATTATCTTTATGATAGTCTTGCTAGTCACATATTGTTCCTTCCTTACTTGCTTGGTCACCCAATCAGTCTGAGCTGGTGAGATGGTACAGAGTGCAAAAGTCCAAGCCTGCTGAACTGAATATGATCCCTAAGACCCACATGATAGACATTAAGAACCAACTTCAACAAGTGAGTTGGGGCACATGTGTGCACACAGACAGAGACCCAGTAAATATAAAAACATTTAAAACAACATTACCAAGATTATTGGGAGCTGTCTTTAAAATTGACAGCAGGGGTGATTTTGTAATGTCACATTTAATCCATAGTAATGAAGTTGTTCAGGTTTTTTTTTCCTTGTGTTTTTGAATAAATAAAGTTCACTTATCTAAAATAGTTATTAGAAGCATAGAATAGGGACTTACATTCTTAGTTTTAATAACATTGGTTTATAAAGCAATATGAGTAATAAATGGTATATTAATGCTTTATATTATATTTGACTCAGAAGAACTTTAAAAATGTATAACCTTAATGTCAGATATAAATAACCTTTTAACCTAAATGTCAGATGTAAATAAGTGCAGACAGCCGTTAGACATTATCCAGTGCCAGGTGTGGTGATGGTGATCCCAAGACAAAAGAGGAAGAGGCAGGCATTGAGTTCAAGGACAGCCTGGTCTACACAGAAAAACTGTCTATAGAGGGGAAAAAATCCATCTGAAATTAATATCAATCATCGGTGGTAGCATGTGTAATGCTGTAATAGAGGGAAATGTTTAAACATGCATAGGGAATAACTGTATAGGCTTAGTAATTCCCACATACTTGTTGACTAATAATAAAAAGGCATGTAGACAAATACAGCACAAGGTACAGTTGAAACCTGTATAAATTATTCAGATAGCTAAATAGACATAGAATCCTTGAAATAAAGCTGTGCTTGACACAGCTGTGTTACAAAAACTGAAAAAAGAAAGAGACATTACCGTTATAGATCTGTGTTGCATGTATACTAAAAGAGTGATGCACTGTGTCTAAGATACTTTCCTTGGAATACACAGAAAGATCTGTTGAGCATAATGAGTTAAAAAGAAAAACAGTTAAAATGTAATCAGAAAATTAAGCACTTTTTTTTAGTTGCTATACACCATTTTAAGGCAATAAAGCAATTTTTAATGAATTTAAGCGGATCCCAGAATTTATCTGGATAAGAAAGTACATAAGATTAAATAAAACATTTTTTGTTTGTTTTTTTAAACAGAGTTTCTCTATATATCCCTGGCTGTCCTGGAACTCACTCTGTAAAACAGGGTGTCCTTGATCCTCCTGCCTATGTCTCTCAAGTGCTGGCATTATAAAAGTCATAGATGAGGGACTTGTTTGAATTAAATAGAGTCCAGAAGCAAATTGGTTTATATGTTTAGATAACTGGGAAATGGTAAATTTATCATTTAAGTTAGTTTGAATTTTTTTGGAACTGTTAGAAGGCAATAAGGGAACTTTAGTATCATTATATGATAATCATATACAAAGGTAGAGTCTAGCTTAATGTGTAAATTCAAAACTTCATATGTAAATATAAAGATACCTCCTAAGAATATATTTTCTGTTCTTTTAGTATAACTAAAACATGTTGTAACGAACCATCTACAATCTAAAAATAGGGCCTATTTAGCTTCCTGTTAATTCATATAGTATTATAATGTCTGCAGTAGTAATATACATGTATTGGAAGCAAAGACATGTATAAATAGTATTTCACAGAATTCTGACTTACCTAACTGATGTTTTCATAGATATATGTGAACTAAGTCATATGAGTGTATAGTTTTCTTAGTTATTTCATTGACATCAGAACAGTGAGTTAAAAATTATAATTCTTTCCCAGATGTTTTTATTTTTCACAGTATGACATTGTATTCATATCATAACATATACAAAAGTTATCAACTAGATCTCAGAAGAAATGTTAACTTCTAGTAGTCAAATCCTATCTTGCTCCCAGAGGCAGTAAATATGGTCAGTCAAAATTCTAATGTTTGCTTTCATAAGGAAGACTTGAACAAAGTGTGCTATAAGTAAATTTGGAAGGAATATAATAAATATTCTTGAGACTGACTATTGTAGCAGTTTATTTTACCTGAATGCCTTCAAGTTTTCCTGGTGGTGCCTGCAGATGGCATTTTTAGAAAACACAATTGTGTATTTCTTGGCAGAAATGTCCTTGCCATTAACAATTTATAATTTGTTTAAATAATGAGATTTTAGTCATAATATTCAGGAGATTCTTTATTGTGAATTCTTTAATAGAATTACTGTTCTCCAGCTATTGCTTCATCGATTTATTTGCTGATTAACTAATGTACTTTTAATCTTTGGGAGAAAATCTAATTATGTCAAATCTAATGAAATTTTCAGGAAATTCAACAAGAAACAGATATTCCTGAAAGAGAACTTGTTAGAGCCCTCCAGTCCCTCGCCTGTGGTAAACCAACACAGCGGGTCCTCACAAAAGAACCCAAGTCAAAGGAGATAGAAAGTGGCCACATATTTACAGTTAATGATCAGTTCACATCCAAACTACACAGAGTCAAGATTCAAACAGGTACCTGGAATTAAGTTTCCTCTTAAATTAAAAAGTATGTATATTTAATATAGAAAAAATTACTCATGCTGATTTCTTCCTATTAAAAAGTAAGTTTCATTGTTAACAAAAATAATTCTTGTATTATGTTTGTGCTTGGTCCTAAGACAGGAAACCGGGTGTGTGGATACCTGGGGATAACAAAATGCAACTGAACCCAAATATAAATGAAACACAATCCTAAAGACTTGTTAGCACTGACAGGGTAATTTCTTTTTTTCAAAGCTGTTTTACAGATTTTTCAAAATTAGTTATGAATTAATCAAACTACAAAAAGTTTCATCTTTAGATATTTTCAAGTTTTGGAATTGTAAAACTAGTATTACCTTTAATTTAAAAGCATAAATAACACTGTTGTGAACAATTTTTAGTAAAGCCTTTTATGTTGACAGTGAAAATAAGTTGTTTTCTTACATCATTATAATTATGGTATTACATTTGAGAAAAATAATTTCTGTATATACTACCTATATTTGTATTATTCTCAGTTGTCCTGAAAGTTCCTTTTCTGTCTTAGCTTTTGGGACTGGGATTCTTCAGGGTTTCCACATTACCACTTAAATTTTATTTCTCTTAATTTATATTTTTCCCTTTATTTAATTTTTTCATTGACCATGTTGGGGGTAGAAGCAGCAGTTCTTTGTGTAGATTAATTTATTTGCTTTTACTCTTTTTTTTTTTTTTTCTTAGCAAATAATACTATTGCAGTTTTTTCTTATACATGTGTGTCTGAGTGACAAAGATACATGATTAGAAAGGATGGATAGATAGATACTTAGAAACATAAATGCATATAGTAAGATACTGGGGCTTTAATTCAGGGCTCATACACACTAGCTCAAGTGCTTCTAACACTGGGCCAAATCCCTAGTAGAAAGCAGTATTCTTAACGAAGAAACTTTGCCTACGAGTAGCTAAAGTTATGCATATCAGAATAATCTTATTAATTATAAGTATACTATCTCATGTCTATGTCAGTGTATGAGTCAGCCATACATTTGAGATTTTCTGGTTTGGTTCAGAAAGTTTCATGCATATCTCCTTGTAAGGGCAAATAACACAACAAATTTTTGGTTTTGCTACATCAGTTTATAGCATAGTTGTACATTAGTTCTCTATTTTGCCCCTTATTGGTTAGTATGAACACTATATGAAAGACAGAGTGAGACTTTCTTAAAGGCTGGAATACAGTGTGAATGTAATGATGAGATTATGAAAAGAAATTTTTTAGGTAATAGAATCCAAGGAGATATTGGCAAGGCCTACAGAGGAGTATTTTATTGCTATAGAATCCCTTTACTGATACCTCAGTGATATTTTTAATTGTTTAGCTGATAGAATCTTGACAATACCTACTCTTCCCTCTCTTACAGTGCCTTATGGGTTAGAGACAACAGCTACTTGCCTATCTGAATTAATTTTGCTGAAATAAAACTTGAAGCCATTATGGAAAAGTAAGAGTTGAGGTCTGAAAGCCACGAACAGTTTTCACGTTGTGTACTGCTAAATCCACTACCATTTTTCTTCCAGAATAGGAATTATTCTAGACTATGAATAATTGACTTTCAGCCTGGCATGTATGCTGTACAGTTTTAATCCCAGAAATCGGGATACCAAAGCAGGTGAATCTCTGTGCATTTGAGGATATCCTGATCTAAAATAGTGAGTTCCAGGCCAGCCAGAGCTGCATAGCAAGACCCTTTTAAAAAAATAAAAGACTTTATTTTCCCCTCTAAAACTGATTTCTAATTTTACAAAAGAATAATTTATAATTGAGGTGAACATGAATGTTTGCATATTGTGTATTTACTTGTATGCATACTCTAATTGAGGTGGATTTTTCTCTGAATATTAAATTACTATATTTTATTAAAAACCAAATTTTTAAATTATTTCTGATAAATGCCTTTATTTCTATTTTAGTTGCAGCCAAACAAGGTGAATCCGACCCAGAAAGGAAAGAAACAAGACAGAAAGTAGATGATGACAGAAAACACGAGATAGAAGCTGCTATAGTGCGAATAATGAAGTCTAGGAAGAAGATGCAGCACAATGTTTTAGTAGCAGAGGTAAGGACACCTGAAGCATGGGTCAGCGTCATTGTCACACAATATTGCTCACCAAGAGCAAGAAACTGTGCATACAGTAAACCTTTATAAACAAATCACCTGTATTTCTGAACATTAGTAATGGTTACCAATTTTTGAGAGCTTTTTACAAATTAGGAAACTAAGAACCATGAGGGGCCATTGACATAGTTGAGTAACAAAAGCCTAAGTTAAGAATTGAGAAGTAGAGCTAAAATTTGCTAGTAATGATGGGATATGAGAAGGATGAGTTTAGCCTCCTGGGTTTCTGGCTTGAGTGAGGAGACAGGTTGGGCCTCTTAACTACAAAGAGAATAGTGTGCTTCAGTGGTCTGTATCTTAGCTAATAATGGCACAGTTGACTTTATTGTACACTGGCATATGCAGGCGCAGTAGTTCATTGGGGTGTTGAAAGTTAGCTAAAAAGTGAGAAGGCCAGACATTGAATTGCGAACTCACATCATACAGTCAGAACTGATTTCATACTACATTGCTCAGGAACAGCGTGGGAAATTTAAAAAAAAAAAAAAATCTGTGAGGAGTCAGTCCCACAGTACCATATTTGAGCACTTGTTTTAAAGGGGTTCTTTCTGAACCAGCTGTGCCAGTGTCACAACACTTAGAAATAAAGGTCTTGGTCCATGCAGACCACTGAATCAGAAATTCTAGGATCAGCAGTCTTGCCATTAATTATGAAATGTGTTCAAATTTAATGCCTTTTCAAAGAGGGTGGGGGAGTAAAATAAGCAAAGCTCAATTTTACATGAAAGAGGAGGTGTGGCAAACGGTGGGTGGTCAGTAACTCTGAAAACCATCAAGTTTGAATGAATGACTGTGTGGACAGTCATGACTAGTTAACTTCACCGTACATTTTCACTGGCCTACTAAGAGTAGATGATTGATGGAGCACCTAGGAAGGATGTGGAGGTGGAAACCACCAAGAGTAGTTTGTACTTTGAGACGATGGGTTCTGGGAGCAAACAGAAGAGTTCTAGAGGACTAAGTGATGGGATTAGGATTCTGGAATTTATTTTTACTTCTAAATGGAAGATTGTTCAGGATGCTTGTACTATGGGGAAGAGATGGTAGGTGGCTAAGACAAAGGGGGTAGTGAAGTCTCAGAAAGTAAGGAAGACTATTAGTGGCCAGTAGTAGAAATAGTAAACACTAACTGAATCTGTCTTTTCTTGAGAACACAGTAGGGCTACAGTCTGCTGACTAATCGATGTAAGGTGGGAAGATGAGGAAGATGGGCAGGAAATGAGATGGCTTCTTGTCCCTGTCCCAAACAGGGTTCTGCGGCATCGGGGTTGGAAAACACAAGGAGCCCATCAGAATTAGAGATTGTAACAGCAGCAGAGTGGTGAATTTTAATTCATAAATTTGTGTTGGGATTTCCCAGAGGTTATCAAAGCATTATAAAAGGCCAATTTTAACCCAAGGGCAGCTATAAGCCACACATAGAAGTATAGCTAAATATAAATGATTTTATAAAAACAAGTATTATTTAGTATTTGACCTGTGTGCAGCTTGATGATTCCTAGTTTATACTGAAAGTGATTTCATCAAACAGTGCTTATAAAATAGGACCAAAGAATCCAGAGTTGAAGATGCTTTTGAGAGTTGAAGTGATCTTGAGTGCAGTTTAGATCCTATAAGGAAGGAGAATAAATCTAATCTATTCACAATCTAGAAGGTAGAGTTAAAGATTGGCAATTTCAAGTGGATCATAGCAAGATTGTTGTTGTTACTTATGTTAGTAAGTAGGTTTATCAAGTGCACTGAGAATGCAGAGGCTAAGGTAAGAAAAGAACTACCTGCCAAGAACAAGGTTTTTGATACTAGAATGGTAATTCTGGGATGATTATAGATTGTATTTGCATAGTTGAGTGCTCAGATTTCACATTTCAAAGAATTTCCAACAGTTGGTTGTTGTTGGAAAATAGCTTTGATCAACAAAAGTAAAAGAAAGTCTGGCTTATGCTGGATAATGGAGTCTGATGGATTATTGAAATGAGCATTAGCTTTGAGGAAAAAGATGTTTAGATTTTCGCTGGTTCTGTAACTAATTGTTAATACCAACTGTTTATTTTATAAAATGAAACAGCTTACATTGCCATTAAAAGCATTAGGGATGTGTGTGTGCGTGCGTGTACGCGCGCGTAGTTGTGATTGGCAACAGTAGACTGGTTGCTGTAGTTAATTTATTCCTGGTAGTGCCATGCTTAAGATCTGACTGTAGCTGGAGCAAAAAAATGACAGAAGTTACTCATAGTATTGGGTGCCATTGCTGTAAGGCATTTTATCTGTTAAGTCATCTCTTGCGATCCCAGAGCTGAGCTGAGATGAATCAGGAATTTGAACCCAGGCAATCTGGATCCAGAGCTTGTGCTTGTAAACACACTATGCTTCCCAGGTTCTGTGAACTGGAAAGGTAACCCAGAAGTTAGTAATATCATTAAAATGGTTAAACTGTCTGCTGGTGTATAATCAGACTAGTGATAGCTAACTAATCTTCTTTAGCTACCCACATTTTAACACATGGAAGTGTGTTCTAACCATGCATTACATTTTCAAGTAAATACTTTACAATTTCTGTACTTTTTCTTTTTTAGTTGTTTTATCTGTCTGTTATGTTGAGGCAGGGTAGCCCTGCCTCACATTCCCAAGCGCTGAGGTTATAGACATTAGTCACCGTGCTTGGTGCGGCTGTATATATTCTTTTAATTTAGTTGTAAAATCACTAAATTTTGTTATTCTTAGCTTTAAAATGACATGTCAGCTCTAGTAAAAGATGAGGATGTTTGTGTGTCTATGTGGAAGTGTTTTAGTTAAAATTAGATTTGTACTTTCTCTTTTTAGGTAACTCAGCAATTGAAGGCTCGATTCTTACCAAGTCCAGTTGTTATTAAGAAACGTATTGAAGGACTTATTGAGAGAGAATATTTGGCACGAACACCTGAGGATCGCAAAGTATACACATACGTAGCATAAAATGCATTCAGAAATTTGATTTATTCTTGGACTGTACTCTTCGCATGGACTGGGAAGTTCTTTTAAATCATTACTATTAAGACGACCATCTCTTCTGTTAAATGCAGTACATGTTATAGACCACTCAGATCAAGCCTCTACTCCCTCTGAGAGTTTTCAACATCAGTTGATTGAGCTTCAGGCTTTCCAACGTTATCCCTGTAGAGATCATCTTTACAGTTCCTCGGGAAAATGTGAATGTGCCGCGTTTTGTTTTCAATATTGTATGAAAACAGAAAAAAAATAAAACAAATTTAGAAAACACAGCTCATTAAAATAAAATTGTTGGATTTCATTTCCCCAGGTCTTCAGTGTTGATGTAAATGTGTTTCTGTAGTGTTGCTTATTATTAGCACTTTGCGCATTGTGTAAGTTGGGTAGCAAAAATGGCAAAAGAGATGCAAAATTCCCAGTTATCTTGCTCTGCTTGTGACTTTTCCTTAGCTGGTATTGTTTAAAGGTTTGATAAATATACAAAGACCCAGGCATACAATTGGCGCATGCTTTATCCTACCACTTGCACTTATTAGTCTAACAGCCTTATGACCAAGACCTTTGTTTGGACATCAGTACATACCCTGAGTTGTTTTTTCTCTCTTGTAATCTGAAGTTTTCCAAATTAAGTTCTAAGACGATTAGGTTTTGCTCTGAGTTATTTCTAGAGAAAGAGAATATTTTAGTATGTATAAATTGTACAATAATTTTTTGCTGTTGTACTTACTGCTAATAGTGGATTGTATAGGGTGGCGTTTTTATTTCATTTATTGTAGACAAAATAAATGAATTAAGTATTCACATACACACTAACTCAAGTATGTCAGAGCACAAAGGTGGCAGCTGGTTATATTTAATTCAGTCCCTTTGAAAAGCACATACATTCTACCCTTTGTTTATAAATATCATAGCCTCCATCCTCCACACACAGTTTAAATATATATTTTGGTGAAGCTGTGGTACACCATTGTCTGTTTCAAAATGCAATCTAAAGATGCAATAAATAGATTACCTTGATAGTTTGAAGAAAGTCTTCAGTTCTTGCAGCTGTGTTTTGGAAAGTGATTAAGCAATATTTTTCAAACGTGATGATTCTTGGGTATTTAGCTATCCATTGTCCTCTGAAGAGTCATTTTCATGTTTTCAAAGATGTGCTTTGTGCTGAAGATTTTTGTCCGTTACTCTGTGCTTCCAACTATCACTGAAGTTGTTTTCTACCTGACTGATCTGCCAAGGATTACAGTTTGCTTTAACTTGAAAGTATCTTTATCTTCCATTTTATTTAATTTTGTTCCATTTTTTTCTCTTAAAAGGTAATGTTTTAGAGATGTAATGGGGGAAAAAACCACTAGATTTCTGTCAGAAAAATGAAATGTTACTGAGTTCAAGTAACCAACTCTCCATTGAATATCAATACTGTTGATACACTTACTAGAATGTATGTCTCAGAAGATGGTTTCTGTTTAAATTTATGAAGTTACAATAATTGAATTCTAATATGGATTAAAAACTCCACATAAATATTTTCCCCATGCGTCTTGGATTATAATTTTCATCTTAGACTTTCAAATATGCTTTCATTGAATTTAAGCTTGTCTTTACCTACACTATACAATTATATGATCTTAGTCACTACGTGTTTTCCACCTTTATGTGAGGCTGAAGGTGTGGATGGTATGGACAGGTTCTCAGTACACTTTCCTGTACTTGCCCTGGTCCAGTGGAACACTAAAGAGTTGCTTTCTGGTATAGTTAGAATTTTCACTAAGGAAGCTGCTGTTTAACACTTTGGAAGGTTGTCAACAGTTGGGAAAGCCTTGAAAGCTTTAGTTACTAAAGTCTCTTAAGTCAGACATTAAAAACAAAATTTAAGTTCTAGCTCAAATCATTTAAAAATTGGTTTCTGTTATCTTCAGTGTGGCTGTCCAGATCAGGTGTAGTCTATATTTAGGGACATAAAGGTTTGATATTTGTGCTGGTAGATGCTTCCTTCTGGGTTAAAGTAGATTTGCTGGGCAGTGCCCACTCTGCTACCTTACAGAATTCAGGTGATGCATTTTGATACTTCTCCTTAGCAATAGATCATTGATATTTTTATCCACTTTTAAGGTTTTAGTTTGAAAAAGTGTGATTAGATTTTCTGTGACTTGAATTTTAGGGAAGATGGATAATTTTTCCAGCTACAGAAATGATGTCATTAATTGTTAAGTTGTAAATCTTTGCTGTTATTTTTTCATGGGACAGCATTCATTTTTAAATTGTCATTTAAATATTGAGATTTTATGACTAAGAAACAGCCTCACAAAATTTTAAAAAATGGTTGTCATTGCAAGGCTTCTTTGTGTCAGTGAATTTAAACAGGGAATGAGGCGTTGTAAGTGTAGGACAGGAAGACACCATTTCACACTCTGTAAAATACTAATATACTTCTGAAGTGAAACTCCTGAGTACAGTAAAACATTGTTGACTTTTGTTTCCTCAGTAGCCTGAACAGCTGGAAAGGCTTAGGTAAGAACCAGTGCTCTTTTGTGTACATTTACAGAAACTAGTGCCCTGACTGACACCTTAGGCTTCTGAATACTTTACTTCTCTGTTTGGGTCTTAATTTTAGTATGTTAACTATACCATGCCTTTTTGGGTTTAATTTTAGATATTCACTTTGAACAAATAATACAAGATTTTGCCCTTGTCTTTCTACTGTCCTTTGAGAGTAGCCTAGTTTTTCATGTTACATGTTTTATACAACATAAGGTTCTCTCAATCTTAAAAGGAAAGCATCCTTGTGTATCCTTTGTAACGTGTACACTATATGATACTTCTTTATTCAGTAAGTACTTTGTGTTCTGTTGATAAAAAGTGAAAAATCTAAGTGAAATTGTGAATTATTCCTAGTCCCAAGAGCAGAAATAGTACAGTCACATGGTATTACTGTGTGCAGACATTTGTGTTCTTTCTCTGGTTCTAGTTGTCATATCCTCTTGACAACCGTTAGACCAGTGTTCAAGGTAACTGCTGAAAAGTGGCCAAACCAGGATTTGGACATTGGGTTGGTTCTAAGATAGGACTCTGGAGCTTGTCTATGTCTCATGTTGCAAATAGGTAGGGTTTTCCATTTCGATTTGTTAATTGTGTACCTCATTTGCATGAAGCAATGGATATAATGTGAAAATGTATCTCTGTGGAATTTTTGCATGTTTTTGTTGGCCCATATTTGCTGATCACCAACATTAGGCAGGAAGCAAGGATGATGATGGCTGCTATTTTGGAACATGTCCATTTAAAGGAAAATATACTCTAAAAATTTTAGTGTGAGGGTTACAAGGTAAGTGGTTAATTTAAAATCTGTACTTAAAAAATGGTTTTCTTATTGCATGGTTTTCCATTCCATGTCAGTTTTCCAGAAGGTATAGGACACAAAAGAACTGAGCTTTACGATTGGTCATGAAGCTAACTCTTGGAAGAACTTGAACAAAACGTCTTGTAATACTCTTAGAAATGGCACATTTGTGAACATGACTTAAGTTTATTTCATCCTTGATATTTGGGTCTAATTTGATCCTGAGTGGGCCTCTCTGAAATGCCTTGAAGTATATGAGAAGCTCCACATAGTGTGTGCTATGTTTCTAGTTAATGAAGTCAAGTTTCAACATTCTAATAAAGTACAGCTCACAGAGCATAAAACCTTAATGTGCACAGTTCTTGCAGTGTGAAAAATTAAAATCCTGAGTCTCCAGATTGTTCTTCTGTTGTGATTCCTGAGTGAGTGCCTTGGCAGGATCTGATGTGGTGGATGTGGCACTCCCAAGTCCAGATAAGCAGCTAATGTCTGCAAGTCTTTGGAGCATTGCGCGTCCTAAGCTAAAATCTACAGTAAAACCTCAGACATTGTGGGGGAAAAAAAACACCCTGAAACACTAAAGGTGGCACCTTACAGTACCAACTCAATAGCTATATTTTGGTGGATTTAACACAGCTGATAATTGCAAAATCCACTTTGCCAGTTAAATGAACAGCACAGACACCTTGTTGCCTCTATGGGATTCTTCACTCTAATCAGAACATATGAAGGCAGAACACATTACCTTTTAAAAATTGATACAGCAAATGGTTTTAAATTGATGGGCAAATGTTAAAATAATTTACATACCTCTTAAACTCTCACAATCCACTTAAGTTGATCAGATTTTAGTGAAAAATTACCTTCAAAAGTAGCTTTTTCTCGCCTTTCTGGGATGGTGTAAATAACTTTACTACAATTTGTATGCATGGTGCAGAATTTTATGCAAATAAAGCATGCCAGCAATCTAATAATTTAAATGAATTAAAGCAAAAGATAAAAATACACAAACTTGCTGCTGCTTAGATCATTGGTGCCCCTAGGACCCATTTTACTGATTTAAAGCAAAATAAACATACATACCTGGGGGGAAAAGTATACAAAGTCTCACTCTAAAGCTTGTGTTTTCAATGACTTCATCACCATCTCCAGGAAACAGTGGCTTGTACAGAGTAGGCAGTTTATGCAAATTGAATTTGAATCTTAAGATAGATTTTGCTTGGCATATATCTTGATGAAAGTTTGTGTTGGCTTATTACTGTTCTTGATACTGGAATAGCATGCACAAGAAATTGTATGTATTGGTGTAATGATGTGTATATATACTTTTTTTGCAAAAAGAACTCAATTCCAGTTCTTTCAACACCTATGAAAATTTCTGTGTTTGAACCTAGGTCTATGAAAAAACAAGTAGCTTGATGTTTTAAAGTTAGAATTATAGATGAGACAAGACTGAGGGATTTGCTAAAGAGCATGATATAGAGTGAAATAAAATAATTTTCACTCTGTTACAATGTATCTCCAGCAAGAGGCACGGGATGTATGTAACAAAACATGAAAACATCGTGATTATGTCTAAATGAAGTGGGAAAGATCTTGATTGCGTTTTAGAACCCCTCATGAGGTTACCCACAAATGTTTATGCAACGTTCCTAAGTGTCTCAAGCAAAAATTTATTCTTATTAGTTAAAAGACCTCTATATTCATCTGACTTGAGCCCATTTGGAACGGAGTCCAGTTTCAAGCTTAGAGAAGAGTGTCCCACACTAAAAGGCAATTCAATCAAGAAGAGAATTAGCCCGGCCTTTGTTGGTATTTAAGCTTGGGGGAGGCAGAGAAGATGCCTTTGTGAAGGTCATGGTTTTATAGGTGCAAGGTGAGGCTTTAGACAACGGTTTGGGAACTATTCTTTAGGTTATTTGTGTTACACTAACTCAGTTTCAATTGCTAAAAATATTAATGATAAGCAAGTTTTAAGATCCTTTAATCTTTGTACTTACTAAAGCTGCTTAAAACAGTATGTTTCTTAAGTCAAGGGCTTTCATAACAAAATGTGTTCATGGTGACAGGTCACATTCATCCCAGCAAAGCTACTGTTAGTCCTCATTGGGAGGATGGAATCAGTCATGGCGCCTGCACAGAAGAAAGGCAACCTGTAGGCCTTCACACTAAGAAAATGAGCTTAGAAAGCAGCATTCAAAGTTCAGTGACTTCTCCTACAAGTCCAAGTTTAGGCAGCAGTGTTAGATGACTAAAAAGCAAGGCCTGTTGCATAGGTTTGGAATTTGTTACCCTAGAACCGTTGGTTTTGAACTGACTTAGTCTGGGTGGCAGAAATTAGGATTTGTATAGACAACTTTGCAGAGGATGGCTGTAAGTATAAACCATTGATCTGGTAATTGTCAATCCAGACAGCTTAAAAGGATTCTACTTTTAGTCTTGGGTTTAAAGATTGTCTACATAACCTAACATTAATTTCCAGAAGAATGGGATATTCTTGATTACCTAATTCCCCAGTATAAGTTCTGGGTTATTTTTCAGTAATGAGCATTCATAGAATTATCCAGTAAAAAGCTAAAATATGTGTTTGCTCCCTCATAAGTTTGGCACAAAGTTTGCATAATCTAAATATATAAAACCTACATAGTCTTAAATTCCAATTCCAGTTTTCAAGGTTAATGAATCAGACTCCCCCTACCTGTAACACCACCTTTCAGCCTCCAATGTTGGCCTTTCATGATGTGAGTGCAGTTCTCAGCCTACATGAAAGCACGGTCTGGTGTCTACTTGTATTCATGACTGTTCTCCAGCCTCTGGATCCAGTGGCAATCTGGGGCAGCAGGTGGTACTGCAACTCTCATGGGAGGGTGTTTTACATCTGTGGCCTCTTCGAAGGAATTGATGCCGGTTTACTAAGGAGTGGCTGATGGTATGCACTCACTGAACCAGCTGTTAGTATGGTACCTGCCAGTCAATTTTCAGTAACTGCTCACTTACCCATTAAGGACAGCAGCAGTCATTTATGAAACACTAAATAGGTTGGGTGCTCCCACTTCTATAAGGTTAGTAACCCTGCACCTGAGCTTAAGCTGCCCATTAGCCTTGCTAAATCATGCTCTGATCAACTGACCTTATCACCTAGAAATCATAAACTAATAGAATACCTTAATCACGTATTTTATTTTTAAGCTGGTTGGTGTAACCTCCTAAAATATACCTAAAGTACTGTTTTCACCACTTTTTATAATCCTGGCTAAAATATGAGGCATTCAATTAGATAAAAAGCAATTATACTGAGTCCAGTTGTGTGTCTGTGCTTTTCCTCTTGTATGTCAATGTATTTGGGCACATGGGTCTGGGTGTGTTTATTTGTGTATTCATGATGAGAAACTCAATCTTGAAGGCTAGTAAATAGCTGATGGGAAATTTATTATTATTATTATTTGCTATGTCTTACTACATACAGCTCATTCCCTGTCAGACAATAATAAAAGCCCTAGGTTTTTAAAAAATGTGCTAAGAAACTACTGTGAAATACCAACAAATTCTACTAAGCAAAAAATGTGTACAAACAAACCCACATACCTGGAACTTCACAGTAAATTTGTTTACTGACAAAATTATGTAAGTTAATTAACCACTGTTAATTGTATCAGCAAAATTTTATGTTTTGGATAACTCCTTTTGCTTAAAAAAGTACTACAAATGCAAGAACATAAAATGTCTACATCTATACAAAAAATGTTCCATTTATTGGTTACAACAAGATTTATATTCCTGTCATAATTTCTGATACCAGTTTTAGGCAGCAATATAACTGATTTAAAATTGTCTCTCTAGATTAAATTCTAATTCTTTAACATAAAGTTCAATCTAGATTTACAAGAATCTCTAAGAAGGAGGGAAATCAAAAGAAGACCATAGAGTGCAGGTGACTCTCACCAAGTCCTAGTTCATTATTTATTTGTCCAAGAAACAGTGCAGACAAACATCTATATTTTTGAAAGTTACCTTTGCTGGTGATGTGAACTCCCACGTGTAACTGGGTTATTCTAAAGCAAACATCCCCAATCTGTTACTTGGTCTGTGTTGTACATAGCCTAATTTAAAGGATATGAATGTAATGAAATATATTTAAATTATACTAACATTTGGTTTTTCCATGACGTTCATTTTACTTTATTTGTCAAGCACTTTCTGTGTTAGAATCTTAGGTACTGGAGACTCAACAGGCAACAAAGACAAGAAGAGCATAGTGTGATTGACAAGCGTGTGCAGAACTTTGTGGACATGCTATGAAGACAAATGAAAATAGGAACAGGAATAGCAAGGGGGATAGGAATAGCAAGTGGAAAGGGTTAAATTGTCACTTTAGACAAGATGACAAGAATAGGTAGGTCTTAATGAAAAGGTGTTGCTTTGAGATAGGCCTTGAGTAAGTCATGTCAGTATGAAAGAAATGTTCTGGGCAGACAAAGACGGGCCAAATGCAGCTGGAGAGGACTAAGAGAGACTGGCATCCCAGGTGCAAGAGGGAGGTGGGGTGGGACAGACAAGAGGGAAGCAGGACTCCAAACTACAGGACTGTGAGGTCCACAGGGAGGGCTATAGCATTTACTCCATGGCAATGGTTATAAGTGGCATGCTGCAGATCATTGTGCTTGCCGGGCCATGGCTATTGCCACAATCTGTTAAGGTGATTTTATAAAAATGTTTCTGAGTTTCTCTCTTAACCCGGCTAGCACGATAATAATCAATACTCTATTATATTATTTTAACAAGCTTCACAGCAGAATAACTGAACAATTATTAATCTATTCTTAACCCTCTAAGCTAATTTGATTTCCTCCTAGCGTGCATCCCAGAGTTGCTTGCACTTTGTATCTTCTTGTTCCAGCTCCTCTGTCCTGATGTCTCCTGGACATCTCCACTCAGCAGCCAGCAGGAAATCCAGCCCTCTCCTCTGCCCTGTTCAGCAATTGACTGTAAGCTGCTTTATTGGCATATTGGGACAATTGGAGAGCAATGTTTACACAACATTGAAACAGGAGATTCTCAGAAAAAGGATTGCAACTAGTTATGGAGTGGGAGGTAGAGAAATCAGCATTTGAATTACACAATAATCTTATGCCTACAACAATCTCATCGCTGAAGGCTGAGGAGTGCTGGGACCAGGTTAAGAAGTGGCCGTGGTGAGAGTGTGGATTCTGACCAACAGTACCTGGAATGTGGGAGAAAAAAGATGTCACTTAAAGGCTTTTGTTGTGAGAGGCAGTAAAAAAGTTTACGTTGATTTTTAGGAGGAGATGATAAGTAGGGGTTTTTTTGCACTTATTTATTTTCATTATTTATTCACTTTACATCTCAGTCACAGTCCCCTTCCCTCCTCTCCTCCCAGTCCCCATTCATGACCCCCTGCCCCGCTATCCATTCTCCCTCCCCTTCTCAGAGAAGGGGGAACCCATCCATGGGTGCCAACCCGCCCTGGCACATCAAGTTACATCAGGACTAGGCGTATCCTCTCCCACCGGGGACAGACAAGGCAGTCCACCCAGCTAGGGGAAAGTGATCCAAAGGCAGGCAGCAGAGTCAAAGACAGCTCCCGCTCCCATTATTAGGGAACCCATATGATGACCAAGCTGCACATCTGCTACATATGTATGGGAGCGCCTAGGTCCAGCACATGGGTACTCTGGTTGATGGTTCATCTTTGAAGTCTATGAGCCCAGGTTAGTTGACTCTGCAGGTCTTATGGTGTCCTTGACCCTTCCAGCTCCCTAAATCCACCCCCCCCCACACACACACACTCTTCCACAAGTCTCCCCAAGCTCTGTCTACTTCCTTTTTTGAGCAGTTTTAGATGCACAGGAAAACTGATCATTTTGAGAGAAGGGAATCAAGGAGTCAGTGTGGAGCCGTATTGTTTCTGTGGCTGGAGACCTGGAGACCATGAACTTTGTGCTGTGCACCTGGGGCCTAGGGGAAGGGAATGGGCCTCAAGCACAGCTGTAGGAATCAACAGTGTATGGCTGTCATTTAAAGCCCAAGTGCCAAAAGAACATTTTGAAGGCCTTGCACACCCACAGTGTGTTACTTTTTCCAAGTGCACTGGTTTCTTGGGTTCTTGAGTCTAACCTGACTCTCAGCTTTGTGTGTGCAATGCACTGATGAGCCACCACAAGGAAGCAAGGAACATTTCAGGTGGAGTTGCAGCTCTGCTGGCTCACAAACTGGCTCTCAATCAGGCAATAACTCCAGCACTAAGTGCCACAAAGTATAGCTTTCTCTAGCTGTGGTTTGGTTTTGTTTGTTTTATTTTTCTTTTCTTTTAAAGGTTTGTCGATCTTTATTTCTGTGATTCTGCACCATGTGTGTGCAATGGTACCAGAGGCCAGAAAGGGTCAGATCCGCTGGAACTAGACTTACAGGTTGTTGTTAGCCACCATGTAGTTGCTGGGAGCTGGACCCAGGTCTTTTTAAGGAACAGCCAGTGCTCTTAACGGCTGTGTCATCAGCCCTAGCTATGGTTTTCTTAAGCCCTTAATGTTGGTCCAACAGCTTGTTGGATACAACCAGTGTAGGCCTGCACCTCCAGCCAAAGTTGTGCTGCACCCCCCCCACACTTTGGAGCATACCTCACGTCTCTTGCTCAAGCGCAGGCACAAGCCCGCACACACACACACACATACACACAAACGTTTTGTGGAAGCCCACTAAGCAAGATATAGCCTCTCTAGCACCTGATTCCAACAATGTCTGCAGAGATATCCCAACCCCTTCTGCAGGCCCAACCCCTTCTCTTTTGATAAAAACTTAGCATTTAAAGAGTAGCACTATTAGGAGGTGTGAACTTGCTGGAAGAAGTGTGTCACTATGGGGGTGGGCTTTGAGGTATCGTATGCTCAAGCTACAGCTAGTGTGGCACACAGTCTCCTGCTGCCTCTGAATCAAGATGTAGAACTCTCAACTCCTGCTCCAACACCATGTCTGTGTGTGCATGCTGCCATGATGATAATGAACTAACCATCTGAAACTGTAAGCCAGCCCCAATTAAATGTTTCTCTTTATAAGAGTTACTGTGGTCATGGTGTCTCTTCACAGCAATAAAACCCATACTAAGACAGACAGCATCTGTTCAGACCTTGATCCCACTGTGGTGCCTATCTCTTTCTCCATACCTCCCCACAATCTAGCTCACCAGCTTCCCAGGGAATTGCTCCTACTTGACTGTGAGCAGGAATGAGCAGGTCCTTCTTCCATACCCTTTTCACAGAGAGATTTGAACCCTCTCATACTTGTGAATTTGTCCTTGCACACCCTGCTTAGAATACTCAGCAGAAGTCTCTTGTTTCATGGTTTTTCTCCCATAGTAACTTAAATAATCCTTATGATAAATTATTTAAATAGATGTTAAACTTGCTATGGATAAATTTACTGTTTGAATCTGTCTCCTATTATACCTAGACTGATAAGGGAATTGAGACTAGAGAGAACAGTTTCTTAGGGCAAGGCCTCTGAGGCACTTAATTGATAGGAAGTTGGGAAGGTCAACCAATTTACAACCTCAAATGCTGCTTTCCAGACCTTCAGTAATCTGATTCCTTACTCAATTTAGTTTACCTATTAATTTGTGTTTAATGAAAGCATTGACATGTAGGTATTCACAAACATTTACATTTCTTTATCTTAGCGGAAGCCTGTTTTCATGACATCATATATGCAATATGTTTTTATAATGAATTTATTCAATTGATTTATTTATCCCACAGCTAAGTATGAATTGTTTCCTGTGTAGAATGCAAGTCTCCTACGTAGTCGCTGGATAGACTAGACCCTCATGTTTTTGTAACTGATTTTCGTAGTTTTCAGAATGTCTCACAGTGAAAGATACTACCCCATGGCTTGTCTTTGCCTTGTGCATTTGGAGGCACAAGGGGAGAATTCATACCTCTTCCTTCACTGGCTTTTCTACAGTCTCCAATCTCCCTTGCCTCACACTCTTCCTGAAACATCTTCACCTCCATCTCCCTCGCCTTTTTGTCCCATCTTCCTTTCTGACTCTTACCCTTCCTGTGTCCTCTCTGAGATTTTACATCAACCCCAACTAGGTAAATCAGGAAAATCTTCCTGCTCAAGATTGTTGAAATTACACCCACTGCTCTGGGATTTCCATATAAACATCCTGAGGAAGCCATTATGCAGTGTATTATACCAAGTAAACTAATTATTTTTACTTTTTGTGAAAAACAAACATTAAAATAAGGTCAAGCTTTATCTTTTTGTTTCAAATGGGAACCTGAGGGATTTAACAACTTCTGTTTAATCATGAGCTGTGTGCAGATTAACATAACATCAAGAGAGGTACAGATTCTGTATTGTCTTCTCACATGGATTAGTTCTTTGCTCTATAACATAGAACATTATTTATGACATATTAAAAGACCAGCCATGGCTCAAATGGCAGTGGTACTTGCAACTATGTGTGATGATCTGAGTTCAGTCATCAGGACCTACACATTTGAAGTTGAGAACCAGTTCCTACAAGTCCTCTGGCTTTTCCATATGTACCATGGTATCTGTTCACACACACAATGTAATATAAAAAAAATAATTAAGGCCACCCTTTACTGTTTTTGTACAAGTCATTTAAAAAGGACCATCTAAAAGTATTTGACCACTAGATTAACTAATATCAAGTTAATCTATAGAGAAGTGGTTCGATTTTATTTTATTTGATTTTTAGAAGTGATTCTTAACCAGGGAGTTAAATGGCCATTTCACAAGGGTCACATATCAGATATCCTGCATATCAAATATTTATATTACAATTCATAACAGTAGCAAAATTGCAGTTATGAAGTAGTAATGAAAAATAATTTTATGGTTGGGTGTCATCACAACATGAGGAACTGTATTAAAGGGTCACAACATTAGAAAGACTGAAAGCCACTGGTCTAGAGTATAATTTTTATAGTTTAATTATTTTCATGCTGATGAAATGTATGTGACAACTTACTATTCTTGCATTTGAAAAACCAAATGCAATGAGAAGAATTGACTGGTTTAGCGGTAGCTGTCAATAGTCCCCTACATATGTGAGGATGCTTATACAACCATCTTACAGAATATACCAACCCTGAACCAAAAGCACAAAGAAGGTTACAATGAAAGCAAAGGAAAAAAATCAATTAAAAAAGGGGGCCAGACATGGTGGCACATGCTTTTAATCCCAACACTTGGAAAAGAGAGGTAAGTGGATCTCTATGAGTTTAAAGGTAGACTGTTCTACATAGTGAGACCCTGTCTAAACCTTCATCTTCCAAAAAGGCCAGTGAGATGCCTCCACAGATAAATGATGTCTACAGTGAAGCCTGATGACATGAGCTCTATCCCCAGGACCCACACGGTAGAAGGCGAGAACACAGCAGATGGAGAAAGCCAACTCCTGAAAGTTTTCTTCTCTTTCTCTCTCAAAAAAAATTTAAAACCAGGATTGTTTTCTTTTTGTCGAGTTTTAAGATTTCCTTGTGTATTCTAGGTCATTCTCTGAATCATGTGACTTGTCTTTGTATTCTTTTAGCACTCTGTGAGTTTTAAATGTTTGCAAAGTGCAGTCTTCATTTCCTTCATGGTGTGCAGTTGTTTTTATTCAATTGAAAAGCTCATCGCCACATCCAAGGTCAGAGAGGTTTCCTTCTGAGTAATTTCTAAAGACTTTATAGGTTTTCAATTTAAGTTCAGGCATATAACCTCCATTTGAGCTCATTTCTCTGAAAGGTGCAAGATTCTTTTTTCCTCTACTTTTATCCTGTCTGCCTGCTTGCTTGCTTCTTATGTAGATGTTCTGTTCCGGCTCCAGTTGATGGAAAGCATGTCTCTCTCCATTGAATTGCCTTTTCTCTTTCCATTGAACATATTTGACTGAGTGTATTTCTCAGCTCCCTATTTTCTCCATTGCTTTGTTGGTCTGTTCTCTGTCATCTTCACCATTAGAGGTTTATAACAAGCTTTGAAGGCAGGGACATGGGGCCTGTAACTTAAACATGAGGTTTTCAACAAATGGCTTTTTTTAGATGAACTTCCCTTTTGAAATTATTTTTTCCTACATAGTGACTATCATCTTGCTACATTTCATGATAAAGAAGGGAGCCCAGAGGACCTCTTTCTAGCTAACTTGTGCTTGATTACTAAAAATGTGGAGTTGGTGTGGGAGGGGAGGATCTGGGAGTACTTGGAGGCGGGAAAACAGAGATCAGAATATATTATATGGAGAAAATATTTCAATTAATAATATAAATATCCATATAATTACTAAAGGACATGCTCTGTGGGCTTTGTCTCTCACCTAGCCTTTCAGCCATGTATATCAGCCAACAGGGAAAGAAACCAGTCTCTCAATGCTAAAAAATGAGAACTAAGTTCCAGTTCCAACCAGATACCAGTCGCAAGTATCTACTTGAGTGAGACAAATGGAGCTGACCTATTTCCTGTCAGTCATTTTTGCAGAGGGCAGATCTCTTACTGTGTGGTTTCTCTCCAGCCATCATGGAAAGCCTACCACAGACCACTGCCAGCTGAGAAGGGGAAGACACATTTCCTGGCCTGGCATAAAATGTAAGCTGGGGGGTGCTGCGATCTGACCATGACGGACACTGCAAAGGTCAGTCTTCTACAATACATTTATGTTCCACCATCCTAAGTGGGGACACAGGGACAGATAAGAATCCCCTGAGCAGGATCTGCCACATGAAAACAATGACAAACTGAATGGTCAGCAAGTGGCCCCAGGACAGAATTAACACAGAAAGGAGAGAACAATAGTACAGTATTTAAAAACTGCTTCAGTCTCACTGACTCAGGGATATTGGAACAATAAACCAATATTGTCAGGGAAAAGGCTCCGGCTACAGAAATAAAGACTCTTTGAAAAAAAAAAAAAAAAGTCAAAATATTCCCAATTCAATAGAGACATTGAATAGAATATATATTCCCAAAATTGAAATAACGGCTTGAAGAGTCTAAAGCAGCAGGTTGGGGGTGCGAGGGTGGAGACCTAGAGAGGAAGAAGTCAGAAAAAGAGACTTCAGAACACCAGGAAACTAGCAGCAGACTCTACTTGTCCTGACGTCATCAGTGCCTCCTTTTGAAGCAGGTGGCTTAAGCCTCAGGCTCTTCCCAGACCTCTGTGGGAGCTGAGTGCTCACCACATTTCATCACAGGGCTTCCTCACTTAGGCAAGGCCTCAAGAGGAGGAACAGCAACACCTCTGTGACTCTCTCAGGCCCCACCCCCCTGTTTTGATCGGCACAGGACGGAAAGGGCAGGCAGGCTTTTAATGTACTTCTGCTTAATCCCCTCTTCCCCTCTGGAGTCAAGCTAATCTAGTCCTGGCTAATCTCTCCTAGCAAGCAGATAACTTTGTTGTTGTTGTTGTTGTTTTTAATGAGTTCTAGAAGAATCCCTGCAACCTTCTGGGCCAGGCCTAGCATTTGATGTATTAAACAGAAAAGGAATTTGGACGTTTGTCTTCAACTAACTTTCACACATATTTGCCTATTGTTTTACTGCAAAATCCCATTTAAATGTCAGAAATGGAAAAAACTCTATTCATCGTTACATTTCATTTCTACAAAGGAATTTTAATAGTTCCCATTTCCTGGCTTTTCTTCTTGGTGGTGGATGACAGCCTTGAACTCATATGTGGGAAGGCAGAAGAGAAGGGTACAGATTTTTAAAATACTGTTTCATGACACTTAAAATTTATAGTGGATTCAAAACTTATTTTTAAAGGTAGTTATGAGGTTGATAGAAAGCTAAGACTATTTTTAACAAAATTTGATATAATATAAAATAAATATTTTAGTAAAATGCTCACAGCTCTACTTCAGGGGGCAGTGAAACAAGGATACATATTAATAAACAAAAAGATAACAAGAATTAATTCTGCAAGGATTATGCAAATTTTGCAAAGAAAGATGATTTGGAATTCTATAGCAATAGTATTATTAGCTATTAATAACTTGAAATGCCCACCGCTTGCCAGCGAAGGAATTTCTGGATTTAAGGCTTTTATTTTTAAGTAGGAATCAGATTTAACACTCAATATTAGGCTGTAATAAAACAGCCACTAGATGAATCAAAAGAAAGGAAAATTTTATAACAAATATAAAACTAGTAATTAATAAATATAAATTGTGGACTAAGCTATGTGTTCGCTTTTGGAGAAAGTTAAATCCATGAGAGATGGATTTTTGCAAAGCCTTTGAGCTCATCTGAGAGAATGAACTGAGTGCTTTCACCTCTTCCCTCCTGAGATCGCACAAACATAGAAAGAGTTTTTCTGTTTCCTCCCTGTTAAAACTGTCCAGAGTAAGTTGAGAACAGACCTTTGTGCTGGGAGGGGAAGAGAGTGTGAATAGAAGTTGACACATTATAAAGCTGCAGCGTGTTCCCCAATAGAGCTCCCACAGAATCTAGGCAGCCAGGGCCCCCCTCTAGAAGGGTGAGAGGAATGGGTTTCCTTCAAGGTGACAGACACAACTTTGACGTCAGGAGCATGCTAAAGCCATGGCCCGACCAGAGCTTCTCAAAGCAAAAGTCATGATCAAAGTCACATTCAGAGCTTCCAATCTGCTGCTTGGTTCTCTGTTTTTACACACAAATATGAATATCAACCTACATAATATACAGAAAAGAATTTTTAAAAAATGACCTGGGAGCAGTATAATACTGCAACTGTTGCACAAGTGCCATAGAACAATGTTTGTCTTCAAGGAGGCTGAAACAAGAGGAAAGTTTTAAGGATAAAAGGACGATTACATAAGCTATTTACACACACAGTACTTTCTGGCTTCAAGGATCAATTATAAGGGGTGTGTCTACTTTTAAACAGATGCTGGGGAAATGGCCTTTACAAGATGGCTGTTGTTTTGTTTTGGAGTGTTGGGTATCAAACCCTACCTTGAACATGCTAGCCAAGCCTCACCTCTAGTTCTTTTAAATTTGGAGGAAGGATTTTTTTTTTTTTTTTTTTTTGAGGCAGTTCTGCAACTTTATTTGACATTCAGTTTAGTTCTCATCCACATTGACCGGCTGTAGATTTTTGAATGTGGTCACCAGCACATAAGTTACCAATGTGTAGAGCTTGTTTGGGAATCCTCATCTTCATTATGTTTTCTGGACAAACGTACTCGGATGCGATACGGAACATTCCTTATTCCTTTGGCCCAGACAGCTTTATTGAGCCTTGTATCTATGCGCACATCTGGAGTCCCCATCTCTTTCATGGCAAACTTCCGAATTTCTTTGAGTGCCCGGGGAGCACGCTTCTTGAAGCCCACTCCATGGATGCGCTTGTGGATGTTGATGGTGTACTCCCGGGTCACCACCTAATTGATGGCAGAGCGGCCCTTCTTCTCGCCACCCTTCTTGGCGGGAGCCATTCTGCCGGGGCCAAGCTGGAAAGGTGGAGGAAGGATCTTATGGAGCTGCCCATTCTGGCTTCAAACTCCTGCTTCTGCCTCAGCCTCCCAAGGAGCTGACATTACAGGCAGGTGCCACCACACAGCCAGGTTTATTTTTACGTACGGTTGTTGTGGCTTTTCTGCAAGGTTCTGTTCTGGCAAAGTCTCTTGTGATAGCTGCTGTTCTTAGGCAACCACATGTAACGTCTCTTCCTTTATAGTCTTCTGGCATTATTACTTCTTTTAGTTAGAGCTGACGTAAGGAACTCCATTTTGATCCTGACAACTTTCACATGAGAAACCAAGACATAGAACAGTTGATTGCTCTGATTTAAACACTGGACTGCTTGCTCTAAAAATAATAAATAAATAAGTAAATAAATAATAACTTTTAAAAACTCTTGTAAGTTGTTCTCTGACCCCACATGCATTCCATAGTATGCACACAAGTAAATAAATGTAGTTAAATTAAAAAATATACAGTACAAATGAAGCAATAGATTATTAAAAATAAAACAGAAAGCACAACAGCCCCACTCCCAAAGCACTGGACAGTAAAGATGCACTTTTAAAATTAAAAATACCATCATAGAAATGAAAGACTCAACAGAAGAATTAGAGGATAAAGTTGAGAAAGTATACGAAAAAGCAAAATAAATGAATAAATAAAATATCAAAGCCTTGAGGTCTGGGATAAGATGTTGGATGCCTACATTAATTCCAGGGAAAACTGGGAAGGAAGCACATCGGGGTAAAATAAGGGGAAAGCTAACATCAAAGAAATTTTTCCTCCTCCTCCCCTTCCTCTTCTTCTTTAGATTAGGCCAGAATGATGTGGATTTTCAGGTGGAATGGACCTCCTCAGTACTCAGAACAGGTCCAATACAGCATTATCATGATGAAACAAAATTTCAGACCACAGAGTAGGATGGAAATATGGCGCTTAAAATGTAGAGAATGAGGGCAGAAATTCTGAACTTAACAAGATGGACCACAGGAGCCTGGGTAAGCCAGGTTCCTGTATGTGTCTTCATGAGACCAGTTAGACAAACAATAGTAAGAATCAGAGAAAGATTTACTCAGTGTGGCCACATTGAGAGAAGGAACAAAGACATCCAACGATACCCAACCCCTGAGTCATCTTCAGGGTCCTGGATTGAGGCTTATGGTTAGGCAGAAGGCAGAGATATGCATAGCTAAGCATAGCTCAGCATCCTCAGTCAAGGAATGGTCCCTTGGTGTCCATCACCCATCACTGACTGGACTCCACCATTTTCTACAAGATGGTCTCAAAAGTTCTAAATCTCTTTCAAGGAGGCATATTCGAACTCCGACTGGCCCAGTCTTCAGCCTTTTTCTTTTCCCAGCATGAAATTCTTGGGGAATTCCAATTTCTTGGGGTGCATTGTTTCAAAAGTCTGGGAGCCAAAGAGGGAGGCAAAGCGTCTCTGGAATATTCTCATTCTTCCCAAGCATGCCAGTTACAAAGAGGCACTAAACTACATAGTAGTTAGACATTATGTAGTCCTAGAAAAAGAATTTTTGGATAAGTGTAAATCATTAATACTGGCGGGAGACCAAGTAAAAGACAATTAGAGTTAATTTAAAATGTAACATAGATTTTTTTTTTAAACCTCAGTACAAATATCTTCACAATGCCTCTGCTTTTGTTGTTTTATATGTGGTCTACTCCTACGCTGTTATCCAGATAAAAATCTCATATCAGGATCGGCTTTTGATGTTACTCAATTGTGTACATACAGTTTGAAGTCCTTCACACTTCAAATCCTAGTACTTGGGACGTCAAGAAGAACTTCCACAAGTCCGAGGCTGGCCTGGCCTTCATAATATTAGGTCCTCAGGGCGACATAGTGAGGCTCTGTTTCAAGAGAAGACAAAATAACAACAACAAAAATGAGCAAACAACTGCAGACGTAGCAAAAATTAGAAAAATATAATTAACACTTAACTTTCAAGTAGAGAATTCTGCCACATAGCACCCCAAGCAATATAGGGAACAAAAACAATTTTTGCTTAAAACCCGGAAATAATGCGTTAGTTCACTTGAAGAATGTTTTTTTCCCACTGAGTCTTGTCAGTATACACCTAACCTCACTTGAATAAAGCAAAACAGCCTTCCTTAGCATTGAAGAGTTTTTATACATTTTGCACACACAGAATACACCCTTGAAAGAACATTGATCATTAACTTACAGCTCAGCTCTGGGTGTGACCTTGTCAGAGCATAACTTTTCTATGTGCAACTGAAGTATGGAATTTGGACCAGCAGATTGGACTAGTTAAGTACTCACTCTGGGATTCACCTGTGTATGCTTGGCCAACTTTAAAAAAGCATGCTTGTCTGTGCTGTTGGCGAAGATGGCTTTATCCAGTTTTGCTGGATGACACCACCACCTACTGACATATACAGGGCAGTCTGATACATTTACCTACGCTGTCTGAACTCCGCAGGCCTTGAAGTCTCACTCCAGAAATTCCCATAAATCAGCGCTTGAAGAATCCACCAGGGGTCAGCACATCAAGTGTGAACACCCCTATGAATTGAACCAAGAAAAAAAAAAGTACAAATACATTTTTAAATTGTAATATATATATATATAGTGGAAAAGGGCATTTTCCCCTTGCAAGTAAGTTTGTTTGGCACTGCTTTGGGCATGCCCCTGAGGACCAGAGACTCAACAGTTACTATCTCTGATTTCACAGCTGAATGACTCCACCAGTTCTCCTTTCAATTAAATTATGAACCCCCAGCAAAGACAGGCTATCAAAGAAGAGAACTTCGAAGAGATAAACTGTTTTAAAAATAAAATAAATGGCTTTGTGGACCAGAAGTTGACGAGAAATGCACGGTTAAACACAGTGAACAAAAAGGACCTATCCTGATGTTATCAAAGAATATTCCTCACCAGGAAGAGAAGCACAACAGAACAAAAAACAATGAGCAGAAGCCCAGAAACTTATGAAATATAAGCCAACACTTATCAACTGCTGACTGTAAAATAGCAGCAGCAAAAAAAACAAAAAACAAAAAAAACCCCTCAAATTTTGTTTTGCTTCAGTAAGTTCAAAACTAACTCTAGATATTGGTAAACTGAAGTGATAACGTGAATTAAATGGTGCTTTTAGGGTGTTCCAAGAGCTCTTTTGCTACTGTTCAAGACAAGAAGAGTTACTAGATATTTTAGATTCTTTGGAATGTGTATGTTAATAAGGAGAGATAAGCAGTGCAAGAATGAAAGCATCACCTGTAGGGATGAGAAAGGGAAAACACAAAGTTTTACAATTTGGTGGACTGTAGGAGAGGGCAAAGAGGAGAATCAAGAGAAAGCAAATGACAGTCAACAGAAAGTCAAAACAAGAGAGAGAATCATCGTAAATTAATCAGTAAACCAGCACGCTCTGAAGACAGAATTAGGTCACTATCAAGAAAGAAGTCAGAGACTTTAGGATCAAAAAATTTTAAATCTTGGCATGTTGGCTTGGTGCATTCAGCTTAGAATAACACTATGTCATAACCTGGGTGGCTTACAAGTGACTGCATTTGTTTTTTTTTTATGGTTCTGGAGGCTGGAATGTTCATGGGTCAGGGCACCAGCAGAGTTGTGTCTGGTAGAGGTTCTCTTTCTGGATCACAGTGAAGTCTCCTGGCTGTACCTCAGGTGATGGATAAAGATGGATCATCTCTGCAAGGACAGGAATTGTAGCTTTCCGAACCCATTATCTCGATGGGGCCCCACTTCCCAACACTGCCACAGTAGTATTGGAGAGAACATGCAGGTGAAATATGACATTCAGACCAGAACAAGTAGTTTTCTCATGCAAGACACACGTCATAGTAAGCCACCAAGATAAATTAAAACAGAGGGTTAGAAACTTGTGCCTTGAAAACTATTAAATAACAACCCTAAAATGCTAGACTAGCAATGTCAATTTCAGACAAACTATAACTTATGGGAAAAGATACATTTGAAAATAAATAAATAAAAGGGACTGGAGTGCTTGTGAGCACATATGCATGTAAAAATTGTCTTTGGGCTCTTGTAGAGGACCAAGTTTCAATCCCCAGCACCTACTCAGTTGCTCACACCCATCTAACTCCAATTCCAGGGGATATGAAGCCCTATTCTAGACTCCTCCAGTAGCGCATACACATGGTACACAGACATGCATGCAGAAAAAACATTCATACACATATAATATAAGAACTTAAGTAAAAGAAGGAGCAGAAAGGAATAAAATACTGTGTGTGGGGGTGTGGCTGGATTGGGGCGAGGGTAGGGTTGTCTCTGCAAACACCATGGCCAGCCGAATGTCCATGGCAAGAAGCAAATACGATTCAACACAACTCAGTAGCCAGTATTGGTTCAAACTTCTAGAGTCTGACCCTGGGCAGTTGACTTTAGGCAAATTTTAGCACATCACAGTTTGGAAAGAAGTTTCCCGTGGTATTCAGCTCAAACTGCATGTATACAACAAAGCTTAAGGTGTGACTACACGGAAACTCTTTGCAAAGTACGTGTGACCTCTTCCATATAGTTAGGTTTTATAGATTGACTACATGTGACATCTTAAAGGTCTAGGAAAAGATTGGTGTGGTTTGTCATACAGTTAGGACAGAGATCACAAGGCTGTTAACCATACCCATTTCCAGCCTTCTGGGTGGAAAACGTGTTTGCATGTCTTTCTTTGAAGAGACAATACTGAATGTTTAACATTCCTGCTTTCCCCAGTGCTTATCTGTGCACACAAGGACCGCTTGTGCCCTTTATATAATATGAAAGAAAGAAACTAGGAATTATAATAAAAGGCTAATTTTTTTTTACTAAAATAAGAAAATGGAATAAAATAAAAAGACACAAATAATACTCATAATAAAATAGAATATCTCTAAGATTTAGTAGAGTTTGAATATGTATGTATTTATGGTTTGAAATAGGGCTCCACTCTGAAGTCCAGGCTGGCCTCAAACATGTAGAAATTCTTCTGCCCTCAGCATCCCAAGTGCTGGGATTCCAGTTGTTGTGAGCCATCCCACTTGGCTTTGTGGAGGTTTATAAAAGCACGCCTAAACAACTGAAACTTTGCCGAAATAATTGCTTTTCTTTAAAAAAGTATGAAAACCTATGAGCCTCAAAAAGACAAATATTCTCATTAAAATGACAGTTATAATAGAAATAAAATCAGTAATTGGAAGGTCCTGTTGGCCTTCTCTCATCCCACAAAAAGACACCAGATCAGATCATTGTACTTACAAAGATCATTTACTTATTTCAAACCACTTCCCAGAGAAAAAAAAGGGGACGTTACCAGCTAATTCTATAAGGCTAATATAATCTTGGTACCCAGGTGGGAGATGGTATAAGAAGAGAAAGTCTTAGGCAAATTACATGTATGATTTAGATGCAAATATTCATAACTAAAATGCTAGCAAATGGACCTCAGCAGACTGTATGTTTAGGAGGCCACATGAAGATTTTATTGCCTCTTTGGACCTGGCTTCAAAGTCATATGTCGCTGTTTTTTTTCTTGTTGACACACTAGCCCTGATTCTGCATAGGACTTGCCTATGGCCATAAAAGGCAAGGACCACCTTTTGAAAATTAAGAGCCTACGTACTTCATTAGCTTTTCTAAAAACTACTATTGCAATTTGTGTTGTTGTCGGGTTTTTTGTTTTGTTTTGTTTTGAGACAGGTTTCATTTAGCCCAGTGAGAGACCAAAAGATTAAAAATCAGCAGTTATTATTGAAGTTTAAGGCCTGAACTAAGGCTAGCTGGGTGGCGAAGTCCAGCAATGCCCCGAGGGGAAGAACCTGCCTTACTGCATTCTTTCCCCACTCACTAGAGATACAGTTGCTAGGAAACTGGCCCATCCCACTAGGGAGGGACACCAGATCAATAATAGTTTGGGGACCTTCCTATAGCCAATAAATTCAAAATGTAGCATTTTGACCAATAGATGCTTGCCAGGCAGGAATCGCCCCTGCCTTGGGCATGCTGGGAGGGACCAGAATCTTTAAATCACCCAACTACCCTGAGCACGGGGCTCTTGGCTCTCACCGCTTCCACGGTGGGTGCTGTGAGCCCCAGGCTGCAGCTTGAAATTTGTAATTTGCAACGGACTCGGCTCCGGATCGAGATTCGCGCACAACACCAGGATGGCCTAGACTAAATCAAGATTCCTGGGATTATCGGAGTGTACCACCATGCTCAGTCTATCCGGTGCTTCCGTATCAACTGAGATACATCCCCGCCCTTAAATTCTTAACATGTTTAAGATAACCATTTTGTTTTGAGATAACTATAGAGTCGTCACAAAAGAAATAACGTGTTATATACATATCATATAATTTAAGAGATAATCACAGGTCCATTTACCCAGCTTCCTCTTTTGGCAGCATATTGCTAACCTATATAGCGCGATATCATAAATACCATAACTAGGACCTTGACATTGACACTGTTATAAGTGGAAGTGTTCTAACACCTTGGGCTTCCTTCCTGTTCATTAAAAAAATTAATTTTTTTAAAATCCTGTTTTGCCATGGGTAACACCATTGATACCCCAGGCGAGCAATGGAAAGTGTTGGTTTTAGTCTTCAGTTGAGGGGAGTATCAAAAACAAACAAACAAACAAACAAACAAAAACGTTCATAGCACTTTAAGTTGGCCCAACCCTTGTCTTCACCTGGAACTTGGCAAGCATTAGATGGGTAACCCGATATATGATTTGCTTCTGGAGGCCTTACAAAGGTCCTATCACCAGTGGTCTGACTGCCCTTTCTGGGTGGAGGGCTCCTATTTTTGGAAGGGAGATCATCCAGGGTGAGAACACAGCTCCCCAGCCAGAGCTGGGAGAAGCCATCTGTGGGCTTCTGATCTGTGTGGGAGGCTAAGTCCCTTTCAATTTCAAAATGCCACAGCTCCTAATTCCTTTCATGCCTTCGGGTTCTGTGCCCGACCCCCTCCCAAGCACAGCACAGCGCATGCTCCCAACTCCCTTCCCCCGCGTGTTGAAAACGTAGGGGCACTTTGAGAGAACAACCCGGGTGGTCCTCGTGTCGCTCTAAGAAAGTTAATCACCCCCACTAAACCCGGCTAGGACTTTCATTCGGCGAAGCTTATCCTCATGAAATGAGTAAAGAGTGAAGGCAGCTGTCTTCAGCTCGGTGCACAGCAGGCTGGAGATCCTCTCCCATGAATGACGAACCACCGACCTCTGGCTGAGCCTCACGGACCCTCCGGAGATGACCTTAGAAATGAGAAAGATAGAGCTGCTTGGGTCAGATCCGTAAGAGAGATGAAAAGGATTGAAAGCCTCAGCCTCTAAGATCTTTTTCTTAGATCCTCGTTCGGAGTCAGCGTCGTCCATTCCATTCGCAGCCGGGGAGACCGCTTTTGCCATCCCTTGTCCTGGCTAGGTGCGGTCCGCTGACCAGATTCCCTAGGGAAGGGGTGGGGGTTAGTGAGAATGGGGACCGCACTCTAGGACTGTCGCGCCCAGCTGTGAGTCTCTGCAGCGTGCCCTCCAGCGTGCAAGCACCAGTGACCTTGCTGGAGAGGACGGAGAGAACAGAGAGAATGATCAATGAAAAGGGAGTTCTTAAGCGTTGCTTTCTGATTTTTGTCTTGTGGAGAGGACGGAGCTGCGGCCAACTGCAGGATAGCTCAACTCGTAGAGACACGGAGCCCTCGTCTCGGAGGTGACTCATAGGCTACTTGTGGGCTCAGTGAGTGGTGGAACCATCTTCACACAGTTCTCCGAACAGGAGGAACGGCATAACAGACGGGGCACCTGTGGGCAACCTGACCCTTCCGAACGACGTTTTTTTTTTTTTTTTTAATGTTTGTTTTGGGTTTTGTTTGTTTGTTTTTTTAATTTTTGGTGCAAAGACTTACAGGCTTTTCTAGAGCAGAAAGGTCTCCGATAAAGCTGCATTGCTTAATTAAATGGCAAAGAGAGTGCTTCATGCCGTCGGTAAGATTGTGAGAGCCTGGCCGGGTGATGCTCCCCCTTCATCCTGGCATTCAGGAGGCAGAAGAAAGAAAAGAAAGAAAGAAAGAAAGAAAGAAAGAAAGAAAGAAAGAAAGAAAAGAAAAAGGAAGCTAAATTCTAGTACCTAACACAGCCTAGGGGGAGTGTTAGTATAGGATAAAAGGGCAAAGGAAAAACAATCTGACCTGAACTTGACCCCAAGACAAAGGCCAAGAAACAGAATCCTACTGATCCCTGATCCCCGAGCTTGCCACAGAAGCCCACCAAACCTCGGACAGGAAAACCCACCAATCCCTGAGCTGTTCCTCATCCTGGAAAGCTCTGCCTCCTCCCACCCCCACCCTCACAAATCCAATATAAACTCTGCTTTCTGCTCAGTACCCTGCTGCTTCCCCTGGAAGCAGAAGCAGCCACCCTCCTAGGTTTTCCCTCCCAATAAATCTCTGGTGTGAGGTTTGTTATATGGTGTGGCTTTGTGGTATTCCCTGGCGCCTGATTACCAGAGTGCCTTTCCTATCAGAGCTGTAACACTTTCTTCGGAGCAGAGTTATAACACTTTTGCTGGGGAAACTCTCTCGCAGCAGGAGCAGAACTGCTATGTTTGCATGGGAACCCCAGGGCGGTAACACTTCCGTAGCAGAAACCTTTTCCCTTCGAAGCTGCTACACTTCAACACTTAGTATCTTTCTTGGCATCATCTCCTAGAGGAAGTCTTCAGATATAATTCCTTCCCTAAAGGTCCCGCCAGGGATTGGATGAGCAGACTCCCCAGAGCCCTTGGATCAGCTTTTTTTTGGCTCTTGGTCCTGTTGCAAGGGGGATGCAGACCTAGATTATGGGGTAGGGCTCAACAGCCTCAGGAGGTTACCGAGGTGTTAGGACACTGACAAGTGTGATAGAGATGATGCACAGAGCGGACCAGACACTTGAGCCACCCTTGGCCTCCAGAGAGAAAGTTGCAGGGCACCTGGAATCTGCTGGAGGGACTGAGTGTGAGCACAGGGGCTTGCCTGGTACCACTGGGGTGGGCAGGACCTCATGGTCAGGGTATCATCAGCTTTTCCTCAGACCTTCCTCTCCCTCCCTTGCCGGTTTTCCTGACACCTTGGTGCGTCCTTCTTGGGCTTTGAACTTCCTCCTGAGTTGAAAGGTGCCTCCTCCCATCTTCTAGGACACACAGTGGCCACCCTACACAGGACAGAGAAGGACAGAAACTGAGCTTCTGGCTCTTGGCCACTACAGCCTGACCTCTGTTCCCACCCTGGACCTGAAAAGACCCAGGAGCTGTTCAATATCTCAGGAGGTGCCTACCTGGCAGCTGCCAGCAGAGACCCAGTGGAGCTGGCTCCTTTGTTTGGATGGGTTTTGGAAATCCATTCCAGGCTCTCTCTGCATAGCTCTGGCTATCCTGGAACTCACTATGTAGATCAGGCTGGCCTCAAACTTACTGAGATCCATCTGCCTTTGCTGCCCAAATGGTGGGATTAAAAGCTTCACCGTGCCTGGCCTTTTTGTTGTTGTTGTTGGCTTGGCATTTTCGTAATTCTAATTTGTTCTACCTCAGAATAATAAAGGTGAGTCTGACGATATGGGCTTTTAACTCCATCTGTTCATCTCTTCATGAGGTCAAGTTTGAGGCCAGCCTGGGCAATCTAGAAAGACTCTGCCTCAAAAAACAAAGAGGGATGAGGACATAGCTCATTTGATAGAGTGAAAGCTTGGATAGAATGCTTTAAGGTCAATCCCAATCACACTGAAGAAAAAAAAGATGTTTTCAAGCTATATTTGTAATTCAGTAATGAAACACATGATGAATTAAGGCAAATGAATATAAGTGGACACTTCCATAGGACTTTTCAGAGGACCCTTTGTAATCCAAAGTCTATTTGGATGTCTGATAGTTTCCAATTTGTTTTGCCAGTCTCAAGGACAGTGTCTGTGCTTTCCTGGTTGTAAACGTGTTATTGAGTATGTGGGGGTGGGGTGGGGATGGAAAAATGGAACCTGTGTTTCCAGCCTCTGAAATCCTCGAATCATGGGCAGAAATAAGAGAAAGGAAGAATAATTAAACAATAAGTTAATATTGCTCTCATTCTGTTCTCAGGTCCCTCAGGATGGGATTTACATGACAAAAGTTGAATTTACATTTTAAAAGAGTCTTTTAGGCATTTTGTAACTAAATCCTCTTAGGCAGAGGACATACAAATAATTGCCTGGACTCACAAAACAGTGTTTATTTGGTTTTCTAAATCTACCGGAAACGGAGGAACATTGCTACAATAGGTGATGGACACCATTGGAATACAGCTCAAAAGACTTGAGTAGTAGGAGTGTGTGGGAGCAGTAGGGCCTAGCGGAGTGGGCTGTGTGGATAAAACCTTGGCTCAGGTGAGAGGGAAGAGTAACATGGTCAGGGCAATGACCTTCATCTCTAGATGACCTGCCTATGGATGGTGTGGAGGTGGGACACGGAAGACCCCAGTCATCAATCCAAAGAGGGACGCTTAGTTACGCTGAGGAGATCGGGATGAACAAACAGGCCTTAAAGCCCCTGACAGGAATTTCAGTGTGATGGAAGGGTGGAATGGTCAGAACAATGACAAGCTTCAGAAGAAATTCAGTGAGCTTTCTGTGGCGGCCGAAGAATTTCCAGTGTGGGAAGTGAAAGGACCAGCGGCTCTGCTCCAAATCGCTTCGTAGTGTGCAGATCGGGGGTTTCAACTGTGCCTGAGTGATTCCAGTCTACAAAACAGCTCCTCTCGAAGGCTGTACTCTACTCTCGTACTGTATAAAATAGTGGTCTCTCGGTCTCTGCCTTGATGTCTCTGTCTCATACCTTAGTGGACAGACGTAGACTGCTAGACAACTTCACTATAATTTATCTGAGTGAACTGGCACAGATGTCCTAAAACCCTATCAGGAAAACTAGGCCAAGAACTTATCTAACATACCAGACTGAGGGAAGGATGCAATGCCCTCCTCCCCTGGACACCATGAGCCTAACAACTGTGATGGTAACAGTTCTCACCAGCTTGTAACCTGGCACCTAGGACGTGAGTCAAGGTACCGACAGGCAGAGAACTCCTGACTCCCCCCAGGACTTCAGTTTGGCTCGGTCTGCAGTAGTGATGTGACCTGCTTGAATCATTCTCCGTTTATATGGTGTTCATTTATCTCGAGCTGCTGTACGCATCTGTCTAGACCAAGTCTGGACCTTCACCTCCGTGGTCTCCAGGATCCCATACTTGGTTCTACAGCTCTAGTTAATCCTAAACTTGATTAAGCTCTTACCTTGAACCTTGGCTCTGCAGCAGTGCCTCCAGCAAGCATCCAATAGGGTTCATTATCTGACCCCAGCAGAGATCCCTGTAGCATGTCTATCACCTTCATCTTCTGCCCTCAATTAGTCCTCTTTGAAACTCCTTTCACTCTATTGTGGTACCATTTAGCCATCCCTAACCTGTGTGTGCACAGTCCCATGCAGCGGAGTTTGAGTGTGTGTGTGTTTGTATTTACCGTGTGGTGTGTCAATGCTAGCGGTCAGTACTGGAACGAAAAACCTGTGCTTTACCAGCCATCAAGGCAAAGCAGGGCTACTCAGCCAATTGCTGCCAATGAAACTAACGTAGCTTGTGGATTCGTTGTTATTTGATACGTTCTAACACACTGTGGAAAAGACACAAATGTGTCCTGCGTGTTTCTGACACAGCACGCTCATGACAGCTCCATTCTCGGTGCCAGTGTTGAGGGAGAATGGATGTGTGTCTTGTTTGTGCAACTGAACAACTGGCATCTATCCAGTACAAACCATGAAGCAACAACTGATAAATGGCTTATTCATACAAATAAAATATTACAACCTATGAACACAGGGATGTATCAGAACCATGTCATAAAAACAGGCCTGTGAACTTTCAGACACACCACAACAATTATCCTGGCATCTTACCCTGGCCTCCCTTCAGCTCCCCAGTCTTTGCAAATCTTCATCAAAAGTATTCAGACAAGACACAGAAAGTGCAGTGTAGAAGACTGATGGGGCTTACTCCAGAGTAAAGTGGGGTACAGCTAGGCCAGAGAGTGGACAGTAGTAGTTAAAGGGTCCATATCAGAGGGAAACACTCTCATGGGAAAGGGGGACAATAGCCAGAGAGACCATTGTGTCAATCTACAAATGAAAAGGCAGCTTCCTGATGGGTGTTTTCTTCTCCACTTCACCTACGGACTGACTAACAAAGGAAGGAACAATAGTATATTTTTGAGGGGACAATGCATCTTTGATCTTTATCAGAAAGTCCTCAGCTATATAGTAATCTTGTGATCTTTGGGGAAGTTTAAAATGTCATGTCTTCACTGGGGCCAGTGATGAAAATCAATTTTTTTTTAAAGATTTATTTATTTTATTATGTATACAGTGTTCTGTCTGCAGGCCAGAAGAGGATACCAGATCTCATTATTGATGGTTGTGAGCCACCGTGTGGTTGCTGGGAATTGAATTCAGGACCTCTGATAGAACAAGCAATGCTTTTAACCTCTGAGCCATCTCTCTAGCCCTGAAATCTATCTTTTGACAAGAAGAATAAAGTCCTGCACTTTCAGGTGCTCATTTTACAATCTCTGATGAAGAAGGATCTATCCTCAAGAACCTTCAAGCCTCCAGCTGACCCAACATCATACAGAAAGAATATTATATTTATTTTTTAAAAAAATCTGAAAATCTGTAATTCAAAATGCATTTACAGGGTGGGATTGGGAGGGAATGAGGGTGCGGGACACAGCTGGGATACAGAGTTAATAAAATGTAACTAATAATAAAAATAAAAAATAAAAAAATGCATTTACAAGGCACTCACAATGATATCAGTAAGTGCACTGTTTAGAACTCACAGTCTCATATTGGAAAACTCAATGGAGCTCCGTCGGGTTGATGTCCTACACTGAGCTCATGTTATACTTGTATGGAGTACAGGGTATGTATACAGTGATGCTCAGAGTTCCTGGAGCTCCAGGGCCCCTGGGTGTAGGTCATAGTACACCTACAGAGTTTATTTAAGGACCAGACTGCATATGCATAGAGTTCTCAGTGCATCTTTCATAGCCAAAATACGTACAAAGTAGAGCTCATACAGTCCTGCACAGAGCTGTAGTCCCTTATGTAGGCCTCACAGCGAACCTATATTGCCCTCATAGCGCCATGTGTAGGTTCAGAGGGAGCTGTTTACAGCTCATACTGCATCTTCATCGCGGTCATAATGCCATAGATATCCAGTGATATCTATGAACTCATAGTGCCCTCGACAGAGCCTAAGTGCCCTGCACCGAGCTCACGGTGCCTGTGTCCGAGCCACGTATAGAGGTCACAGTGTGTGTGTGTGGGAACTCCTGCTTCAATAGTATGGGATCATGGTTGGCACAGGAAGGACAGAGCTCCCAGTCTCCTCTGCACAGCTCACAGAGCAGTTGTAACAACAGCTCACAGTGGCCTCAGAGGTCTCACACTGCACTTATACCCATCCCATAGTGTCCTTTATAGAGGTCATAAAGCCATTTATGGAACTCATAATGCCATGTATATTGGCTTCCGTGACCTGTTTAGAGCTTGTATTGCCTTGCTTATGGCTCACAGCATACTGTGTAGATTTCATAACGCCCTTTATGGGGATCACAGTATTCCTAAGTGGAGAACATCATAATGCAAAGTTATTGAGCTCACGATGTCCTATATATAGTGCTCGTGAAGCACATTTTGTAGTAATCATAGTTTCTATTATGCATTCATCATGTTCCCTGTGTGATGTCATGTGTCCTGTGTAGCATGCATGATGCCCTGCATGCAATTCCCATGGTTACTATATAAGCTATCCTTTGCTGTATATAATTAATTTTGTCTGTGCTACAGGCTATAGTGTTCCGTATAGATGTCGTGTTAGACTATATTGGGCTCATATTGCCCCTGCATAGAGCTTGTAGTGCATCTATATCTCGGCAGAACATTTGCCTAGAGTAGATAATTTCATTTCTGCACCTCATACTTGACCATTTCTAGCTGCTTGTGCATCAGAATGAGAGCTATAATTCCCCGTATGAAAACTGTGGTACCATTAATTCATCTCGGATTATGCTTTTGTTTGGATGCATCATGTATGTATTTTCTGCATTGGTATACATCTCATGATACAAATTATAGCTGTCATCCTGAAGATGCCGTCAGGTTGTAGATAGAATGACAGGGCCTGATAGCTTGGAAGTGTACCCAGAATAGACTTCGTGAAACACTGTGTGCATTTATAATCACTCTAAGTACTCACAGACCCCTGGGTTCAGCTCACAGTTCGCACTGTAGACCCCACGGTTTCCTCTACAGAAACCATATTGCAGTTCCTAGGTGTCACAGCCCCTGCTATAGTCTCCTGCTGCCCGTGTGGCCACGTTGCGCGTACACAGCACACAGCTGCTGAGTGGAGCAGCCCGCTCAAGCTCTCAGAGCACCTGCGCAGAGCAAGAAGAGCAAAGGATAACCTAAGCCTTCGTGAGTTTATAGACCCGGAAGCCGCTCTACTGCCTCAGTGGCTCACAGATCCTGTCTGCCACACCCCTCCTGCTCTCATTACCTCACCGTTGATTGCAGACTGTTCTGGCTGGGATTGTCTGCTGTCTGAGTTCTAACCCAGAAAAATGGAACTCTTTTCTCTTTGCCCTCTGTCCTCCAACACTAGCTAACATCCCGTGCCTGCTTGCCCTGACGCTCTAGCAATTCTCACTCTCTCTGAAGACCCTTCCTTGCTCCAGGAGGCTGCACGCAGATTTCATTCCAGAGGTTACCTGCTGTTTTGACTCAAAGCTCACCTTCTCCCAGCAGCTGAGTTCTTTAGCTTGCCTGCTGTGTTGTTTTTACTCTCAAACTCCAATAAAAATTTCCTTGAGTTTTTCTTTTAAGTATGTCTTTAAATTCTGGTGTCTATGAGATTAGGAGCCTATAAAAAGGGACATTTTATCATCTGCTGCACTCTTTTCTGGAAACACTCTCATGGACATACTCCAAAATCATGTTTTACCAAATCCCCCAACAATCTGTGGCCTAGTGAGGTCAACACTCAGTAACTTCAAGTCATGGATTTTTTTAAATGTATTATTCATTTATTCATTCACCATCCACAGAAATGGTATAAGGCAAGAATTTAACCGAAAAATTTTTTTTTGCTGTTTTTTTTTTTTTTAACTTTTTAAATTAAAAGATGCTAGTTATTGCCCTCATGGCTTCTCACCAAGACCCAGCAGCATTCACAGATCCCATAAGAGAATCTCAGCTGGTATATAAAGCAAGCATCCTTTTCTCTTTCCTTGAGATGGGGGTCTGTTCTGTTCCTGTCCCTGGAATGGAACTCTCCACCGCCACTCTACTCCACTGAATTCTCTCTTTCCTGAGTGTGGGGTTGTCACTGATGTCAGCTGTCACTGTAGGCTCCATTTACACCTCTCTAGAAGGACTGGCCCCATCTGGTCAAAAGGATACACCATGGAGTCAACCTAAGAGATCTTTCCCTCACAGGTGGAATGGGACTACTTGAACTGATCAAGCTGGGCTTGGAAGTGAGGTTCCAGGGAGAAGGTGCTGGCCTTAGCATTCTCAAGGCCCCGAGTTTATCCCAAGGAGCACAAAACAAACAGCAACAAAACAACTGACATGGAAAGGCAGCAACTGCAATAGCAACTTCTTCTGTGAAGGTCCATTGCACATTATGAAGCAGGCACAGGCATAGTGCTACACTAAAACAAACAAACAAACAAACAAACAAAGAAAACCACAAACAAACAAAACAAAACAAACAAGCAAAAACCCTTTCATTTGTTTACTGACTTTTTTTCAACATAATATTTTTATTGATTATTTGGGAATTTCACATCAGGCACCCTGATTACACCCACTTGTCAGTCCTCCCAGGTCCAACAATGCTTATGTCCTCTTCTTGCCAAAAAGAATAAGAAGATGAAGAAGAGGAGAAGGAAGAAAAGGAAGAGGAGGAGGAGGAGGAAGAGGGAGGAGAAGGAAGAGGAGGAGGAGGAAGAAAGAGGAGGGAGAAGGAGGAAGAGGAAGAGGAGAAGGAAGAAAAGGGAAAGGAAGATAAAGAGGAGGGGGAAGAAAAGGAAGAGGAGGGGGGAGGAGGAAGAAGAGAGAGGAGGAAGAGATGAGGAAGAGGAAGAAGAGGAGGAAGAAGAAGAGGAGGAGTAGGAGGAAGTCCAATTTGTGTTGCCCATACACAATGGAGGATGGTCAAATTCCCAATGGTCAGCCCTTAAAGAAAATTGAGTCCTTTCCCACCCGCACCCCACCAGAGACCATCAATTGTGGAGAGCCATGCTAAGGACTCAGCATCCTTATCACAATTTTTAAGAGTTCACTTCAAATCAATGGTTTTCTCTCTAGGCTGTTATTTTTTGGAGGAGGTTGTCACAGAAACCTTCTATGTCTTTCTCAAGTGAGTCTGAAGTCTTCAATACCACTGCAAAAGTAGCTTTCTTGCCCTTTACAGTCAGGGGAGTGTAGATCATGAACTTCCACATGGTTTCTGGCGTCAGTGTGGGCCAGGGACATGATCATACACTCAGACGCAGCACAGACCACGAACACTGAAACGGTCTCCAGGGAAATATGAACCATGGATACCAATATGATCCCCGGTGGCAGCCTGGCCCATGGACATCAGCATAGCTTCAGGCAGCAGCCCATACCATGGACATCCACGTGGCCTTTGGTGGTAATCCAGCCCATGGACATCAACACAATCCCCAGCCACAGCAGGAACACAGACCCCAACATAGCCTTAGGAGGCAGCACAGGCCATGCATCTCAACATGGCCACCTCAGCTCACAGTCCACAGACAACATGACTTCAGTAGCTGCATACACCACAGATATCTGCAAGGCCCTCGGTGGTAACACTGGCCACTGACATCCACAGGAACCTCAAACTTCCACACAGCCTGGACCACAGATACCAACATGGCCTCCAGGGCAGCACAGACCAGACTCTAGAGGTCTTTTGATGAGGTCCGATTCACATAACAAGTCATTCTTCATCTTGGATACCCTGTTTTGCTAAGAGCCAGGGTGACTGTGAGGCTGAGCATCGTGTTTGGAGGCTGAGTTTGCGCAAGCTCCAGGATGCTGCGCATCGCCCCGTTGGCTCTACTCAGCAACAGCATGTTCCCTTGGACCACGGCAATCTTCTCGCTCGTCTGCCCCTGCCATCGACTCTCCAGTTCTACCTCTCTCCACCACCCACTCACTGCTCTGTTTCTCCATCTTTTCCACCACTCCATCACATATTCATTCCTTAAAGGTTTCTGAACCACCACAAACACTGGTCCATGGTCGAGACTCCTCTCAGATATCCTGCTCTTGCCCAGAGTCAGGGTGATGTGGTGAGGCGGGTGTCTGAGGGTAGGTTCTGTGTGAGCTCCTGCCCGTCCTCTCACTTTAGGTTTCAAATTCTCATCTCCAGGGATAGATAGCTCGTGGATAAAACAGAAAGACAGAGAGAGAGAGAGAGAGAGAGTGAGTGAGAGAGAGAGAGAGAAAGAAAGAAAGAAGCCTGCTGGTCTCCAGGGAGCTGGGCCGGGTTGGGACCTCTAGAAGGCCTAGGAAAAAACACCCTCACCTTAGGACCCAAAGCCTTGCCTGCTGCACAGATGACTGGCTCCCAGCCCTTTATGTCTACAACCCTGAGCCTCACCAGGCTTGACCTTTGTGACAGCAGCCTGTGGGCAGTGGCACTGCTGGCAGCTCTCTATCTCCCAGCAGGGCAAGCAGCATGGGGCTGCAGTCACAGTGACTCCATGCTGGGGGCAGCAGGTCTTTGGCCGGCTTGCCAGCAATAGCCCTATTCATTAACGACCTGCTTCTGCAGGAGCTTCAGGCTGCCGCAACATCTCCCAGTCATCAATGTGGCAGCCCCATGGCTCATAAGGGATGACCTTTGTTTTCATCCTAACCTTCTTTACATGTGGATGGTGATTGTCTTCCATGTGCAAACAGCGTGAACATTTCTCAACGCAGAGATCTCTAAGGGAGGGCTCAGGATCATCTTGCAGATGGCTTGCATGTGAGAATGCATTTATATACCTTAGTCTGGTATGAAGTAGCTCTGTCCTGGGGTGATGGAGCAGTGAACTTTCTCAGCGCTCTGACAGAATGCCCGACATAGACAAACTTATGGTCTGTCCATTGTGGCAGCAAGGCCACAGTGGCAGAAACAGCTCTGTCTATGGAAGCAGGAGAGAGATGTGGTGGCTTGTTCACCCAGAAGCAGACAAGAAACAGCTCAGGTCAGTACCAGGATGTACATAATCTCCAAAGGTCTTTCTGACCTGCCTCTGCTAGCCAGGCTCCACATTTTAAAGTCTCCATAGCCTTTAAAATAGCACTACTATGTTGGGACTGTGTGTTTAAGATATGAGCTTGCCTGGGTATGGTGGGACCCTCTCTGTAACGCCAGCTCTTGGGAGGCAGAGGCAGAAAGATAACGAGTTTAAGGCCAGACTTTGTTACCTAGTGGGTTCAACGGCATCCTAGGCTACATGAGACTCTCTCTCCAATAAGCAAACAAAGACAAGCCAGTGGAAGATATTTGAGATTCAAATCACAACAGGTAGTTTACAGGTCAAGAAAAATAACACAAAGGCGTATGATGAAAGCCCCAGGAAGGCTTTATGGGCCAATCTCACTCAAAATTGGAATGCTTATGGCTCCAAGCGACTGAATTCCTTATCTCTACTCACTTGAGTATGTTTCTTGCTGAGTGCCTTATTTCTTTTCTGCCTGGATGGATTTAATGAACTAGCCATGAAGAATGTTGAATGGAGTCATGACTTCCTCGTTTTTTGGGGATGTAGACCTTATACTGAGGAATCCTCTAGATAGCTGGCTTCACCAGAATGCACAGCGTGTTTGCTCCTGAACCTTAGATTCTTCTCATAAGCGATTAGCTGCAAGCATTTCAGCTCTAGTTAGGAACATCACACAAAATGCCTTAATTTAATCTTTTTGCCTATGCAACTATGACTTAGGGCAATATTTGAGATTTGGTTTATAGACAAATACCCATCCACTCTGTGTTAGCTTTATGAATGTTATTTTCTGAGGCAGCTGTGTTACAATCAAGTGTAGCCCATTATGGAGCCTGGAGATACTTTGTTGGGTAGCTTCAGAACATCTTTCATTTTTTGATGAAACCAGTGTCAAATCTTTTTTCAAAGATTTTATAATACTACGTACTTAGAGATTTTCTTATACACTTGAAATTTTTTTTTAGCAAGAGGATGGGAAGTTACTTTGTTATTAATATTCCAGAGAATTTTGTTTTGTGTGACATTTTAAAAAGGAAGTAGGTGATTATTGTGGGTTGGGTCTACACTAGTTGGCTTCCCGGTACTTCCTAAGAGGAAGGCCCTGAGCAATGGGGTCGTGAACTGTTATTTAACCATGATTATAAGTAGGTAGGCCCAGACACATCCCTTTGTGAGCTTCCATTTCAGTTAAGCAGAGCATCTCTTATACTCCTTCATTCAATACGCTTACAAAGAGAAGGGTCACACACTTAACTATAGAAGCAGTTCCAGGGCTGGGTGATGTTTGCATTTAGTCGGATAAAGTTTAGCTTTGAAGAGGGTGATTAGTCCTTCTTATTTAAAAATCAGATAAATATTGGCATGGCTTTTCTAGTCAGGTATGAGGTACAGAAGAAGTACAGGACATGCGTGTTCCAGCTCTAGCACACCCTCGGGGAAGGGGGGCTGACTAATGGTGTTCTGCACTTGTCAATTTCAGGTCCCCTGTGCAGCTAACAAACAGCTTGTAGAGTGTCTGTTACAAAGCATCAGAATTCCTAGCTAACTCATGGTTCTCATCTGTTGGCTTCTCACACTATTTATTTATTTACTTATTTTCCAAGCCTAGAATGTTCCAGGTGTTAGAGCGCTTCAGAAAACAAAAACAAAAACAAAACAAAAAAACCTTAAGAGACGGGTGTCTTGGGGTAGTTGTACTAATGGGCCCAGTGCAGTAATGGAAGGTGACCATGGTGAGATTTGTAGACATCAGGGAAAGGTTTTGGAGGAAGGATTACTTATACTGATTCTCTGAGAAAGAATTGAGTTCCCCAGGCACAAAGTGGAGGTGGGGTTCAGACAAGGGCATCACAGAGCGGGTAACCAGTGAAAGGCTAAAAGGGATGCTGTTTGTTGGGGAAGCTACAAACAGATGCTCGAAGCTGGAGGCCAGCTCTCTTTTTAGCCTGAGTGAAACTCACCTATCAAATGTGCCATGTGTGTGTGTGTGTGTGTGTGTGTGTGTGTGAAGGTCTTGGGTGTCCAGCCAGGACACTGGATGTGCTCCACAGAGCTCTGAAGGGTTTAAGTATCTGTAATTCATGTGAAGATGGCTGTGGTAGGCGGGGAGGAGGCAGAAGAGGCCTGAGGTAGAATTAGAGATGGATAAGGTAGCGAGTGGGCAAAGGCTAGGTAGTTGTGGGCACCAGAGAGATGAACCCCTTAAATTTTGGGTGCTTATATTTCCTCATCTTACCACAGAGGCAGGAGCACAGCCCTTCATATAACAGTGTGGGGTGCTTCAATGATTTAATGATTATATGAGAAGTATTTGCACCAATGTTTGGCCCATCATAAAGAGATCCTTGTTACCATAAACCAGCTACATGAACACATATGAACTCTGAGAGTGTGTTCTTGTGGTCTGGTAGAGAAAAATTTAGAGGACAGGCCAGTGAGAAGGTGTTTGGAGGTCACCAGATGAGAAGCCAGGCTTGTTCTTATTTAATGAGCACCAGCATGTCCTTTCAAGACCTTTGTAGATCTCAGAGGACAGAAGGCACCTGTATTAGTTACTTGTGTCCTTGCTCTGAAAAAAAAAAAATTGCTCACAGTTGGAGAGTGCACAAGGGAGGCATGAAAGCAGGAGCATCAGGCAGCTGGCTATATTTACCCACCACTAGGAAACCGATAGAGATGAGTGCTGGCATTCAGCTGGCTTTCTGCTTTTTATTCCATCCAGGACCTAAGCATCAAGAGTGGTGCCACCCAAATTTAGGGTACAACTTCTCATCTCAACTAACCTAACTTAGATGGCCCCTTACAGACTTCAGGAGGCTTGTTTCCATGGTGATTCTAAATTCCATCAAGTTGAAAATCAGTATTAACTAACACAGGATCACAGCCTTATTGTCCATGGAGGAGGCTCCACTCCAAATACAGCCCCGCTGGGCATTAGGGCTTCAGAGTGGAAACTTTGGAGGTGGGGAGACAGTTATGAGGTCCACAGTGCCCATCAAGCTGGCTAGGATGCTGGACCCCACCAAGCATGGCAGATGCTGAGTCTGGACCTTAGGCTTATTTCCATAAGCCTCTTTTCTGCACTTGGATTTCATTGCTGATTAGCTTCACACAATGTATCTTTATTGTTTTCTAGGCACCTCATTAAGACAGAGCCTAACTGTTTTCCAGAAAAATCCCAAGCCTATGTCTCCTGCTGTATTTCAGAGCTACTCTGATCTCCACTTCACTTCAGTCTGAAATAGGTTTCAATCAGGCCCTTGCTGGGCTCCTCCCAAGAAGTTTCCTGTGAATGAGCAAGAAGGGCCTGGCTCTGTAGTGGTCTTGCCTCACAAACAACCTGGAAGCATGGATACCCAAAACAGCACTGTCTACCTCTCCTGCATATTTTTTCCTCATTGTTCTTGGGAAAAGTTTTAGAATTAAGCTCTTGATTATTGAGATTTTGGTGGGGAAAAGATAGGGGAGGTCAGTTAGTTGAAATTCACCTACCTTCAAAAAGCAATGGTCTTTGAATAGATGCCTGTATTGCAGATGGTCCCAGGGTGCCTCAGAAACTGGAGGCATGATTAAAAGAGATGAAAGGAAACAGTGCCAAAGAGCTAGAAAATCTAGCATGTGGCTTGAAAACAGGATTTCAAACTTTGTGAATTCCACCTTCACAGCTGTGTGGCCTGTCAGATCAGCTACCGAGGTAAATACATTTGAAAGCTAGCACTGACATTTAAGAGAAAAAAAAAAAAAAGTTTAAACCCGGAGAATGAGAGAATCTGAATGGGTTGACAAGTTTTCTAGAAGGTAGTCAATTTATACTTAATAAGTTGGGTCCTGTGTTGTTTGTTTGATGTGAGTATTTGTGTAGTGTGAGCTGTGTCGATGTACATATATGTTTGGTGTGTATGCTGAGAGTACGTGCGATATGTATGTGCTGTACATATGTTTGGTGTGAGTACAGGTATGTGTGGCTTATAGGCTTATTGTGAGTGTGTTGTGTGGTATGTGTGTTCTGTGCGCATGTGTGTGAGTATGTACTGTGCGCGTGCATATGTGTGTTTGTGTGAGTGTGCATAATGTGAACCTGTGCTGTGTGTTTGTGTGTGCCGTGTGCATCTAGTGTGAGTGGTATTTGTGTGTGTGTGTGTATGGTATGTCCATATTGTGTGCATGTGTGTGAGTCTTTGGTATATATTTGCTGTGAGTGTGTGTGATATGTACACGCCATGTGAGTGTGCTGTGTGTGTGTGTGTGTGTGTGAGAGAGAGAGAGAGAGAATGTATGTTTACGGAGGAGGAGTGCTGTCACAGCTCTGCATAGCTGATAGACCAGTTAGCCCCGGGTGTCCTCATAGGTGGGAAGTGTCTTCTCAGTTCTCAGCCTCTGTGTGAAGCCCGTGCCAGTCTTTAAAAGCAGCAGTTGCTCAAGGGCTCAGGGGCCTCAAGGTGCTGTCAGGCATGCCTTTGAAGGTGGGTGTTCACCAATTACCAAGCAGGTGGACTATTGTTTCTAAAAATTTTCGCTTTTCCTAAGCATGTTTGCTGTACTGTGACTAGACTATATGTAGGATGTTTTTTTTCTTGAGTGTCTCTGTAAAAGCAAAGATAAAGAGAACGGCAGGAAGTAAGCCCTTTCAGTGAGAATGTGGTGCTAATGAGGGCACAGTCCCCCATGACCAGAACTGCAACTCCATCAATGAAATGCTGACCACCCTCCTCCCTGCTCACTGTCACCAGCTAACTCACACTGAAGGCTGTTTGTCATGGAGAGCAACTGGGTTAATCCCAGATCCCCAAACTTACCTCTCCCATCCTGGTGATAGGTTGCCATGACAACCTTGCAGTGTGAGGGCTTTTAGTTCACAGAGAACTGAAAAATAAGCCTCATGAACCAGCCCTGTCTTTTACCTTGTAAATGACAAGTGCCAACTGTCCCAGCTACCCCTCAGATGGACATAAATAGGCCATGGCTGTGCTCACAGGAAAGAGGGAGCGCTGGAGGTCTGAGTGACCACAGGAAATCCCTGGCAGTTCCTGTTGCAAAAGCATTTCACGAAAGAGTCAGTGGCTGTGGCCCTGGGTGTTGCTCGGCTCTCAGCACTTCCAAAGGACTCAGGAAATACTCATTGATAAAATAAGGTACAAGCCAAGTCTGACCATCCTCCATCTTTCAGCCACTGGGGTAAAACATGAAGTTGGGGTAACCTGGGGAGGAGGTTGCTAACAAAGGCTTTTTTTTAAAAAATTTTTATTTGTTTGTTTTGCATTTTTGAGCATGTCTTAAGTATGAGAAAGATGTGCCTTCTAAAGAGCTTGCCTCTGGCTCCCTCTCCCATTTCTTTCCCTATCATGTTTATTATTACCGATCACAACTCATTCCAGAGCCCCAAACCCTCAGCCAGATGAAGGACTGTGGAAGACCTTTTCTTTCTATGTGTAGTGTATATATGTATGATGCTTGTGTGGAGCCTCAAGGACAACCTTGTGTGTCATTACTAATGGACTGTCTACCTTTTTTTCCCCTTAAATATTTATTTATCTATTTATTAGGTATTCTGCCTGCATATGTGCCTGCAGACCGGAAGAGGGCACCAGATCTCATTATAGATGGTTGTGAGCCACCATGTGGTGGCTGGGAATTGAACACAGGACCTTTGGAAGAATAGTCAATGTTCTTAACCTCTGAGCCATCTCTCCAGCTGTCCATCTTTTCTTAAAATTTTGAGACAGGCTCTCTCACTGACCTGGAACTGGCCAAGTAAGCTGAGTGGTGGGCTCTGGGGCTCACTTGTCTCTGCCTTCCCAACATTAGGATTATAAGAATGTGCTACTGTGCTCAGCTTTTTTTTTTTTTTTTAATTGGTGATAATGGCTGAACCCAGGTCTATAGCAAGACCAGTCAGACCAGATGGTTACTGACTGAACCATCTCCCTAGTCACTGTTAGAGGCATTTTAGAAACTGATCCTACACAGTTAAGCCTTTATCAAGTTAGTAGTCTCTTTGCATATATTTGTAAAACATCCACATATATTCGCATGTGTGCAGGCGTGTATGTGTGTGTGTACATTTGGAGGCCAGAGGTCAATGTCAGACACTGGCTGGCCTGACAGCTCCAGGAATCCTCCTGTCTCCACCATCCCGGTGCTGAAATTACAGGCATTTGCCACCACCCTTGGGATTCGTTTTTTAATGTGGGTGCTGGGGAATCTGAACTGTGGTCATCAGGCTAGGGCAGCAAGTACTTTACGGATGCACCATCATCTCCATGGCTCCTAGTAATTTTTACTTTCAAAAGATTTCAAGACACATCTGTAAAATATTCTATTTCTTTAAAGGGCTACCCCTGGTACTAGAGTAAATGAGTATGATAAACCAGTTAGAGGGGTGCCACTGAATAGTTATTTCTCTCAACCCAGAGACATCTCAAGCATTTCTCTTTGGCCAATGAGCAGCTACGTCACTTAGTCTACTATTAGTGCTAATGTTGATCATAGATATAATGACAGTTCTCCTTTATATACTGACTTTGTCTCTCTAAACAGTAAGGACATCATTCCTACTCAATTATAACACCGTTATTATCTTTAAAATAAGAGTAGTAACTCCTTAGAAGTCTTTAACAGTGATTTTTATTTCAAATTACCCCATTGTCCCTAAACATCACTTATAGTTGGCCTATTTGAACCAGGAGTCAGTCATGGTCCTGTGTTTAGTTGTTCTGTCTCAAGTCTCTTTACTATAGAACAGTTTTTTCCCCCTGCCTCTACCTCCCTGAGCTAATGAAGTGCTTTATCTGGCTGTTCTATAATGCTTGGTTTTGTATGCAGTAATGGTAGACATAGTATCTGGTCATCTCAATGCCATTTTTATTCTCTGATTGATAATTTTCATCTGTGCTTTACAAAAAACCCAACCTCAAGAGTAAAGAAAACAAAGACCCTGCCCTTGGGCTGGGGGTGTAGCTCTGTTGGGAGACTCTTCATGCATGATGGCTTAGGTTCAACTCCCTGTACCATATAAACTGTTGCTACACATGTCACTTCAAGAGCATCTTTGTGACTCTTAGTGAATTCAAGGCCCACTTGGGCAATGTGAGATCCCATCTCAAAGAGACAAACAAACCAACTAAGCCCTGATCTTGACTTGAGTGTGGCTGGACACACAGGAGATCTATAGGAGAGTCCCTGTGGGTTGACTTTTGAAGGTATATAGCTCCTACCAGCTTTTGAAAATGTCTTTCTTGTAAGTGACTATGCTGAGTGGAAAGATATTTGTGAGAATCGCTGCCACTTGTTTATATCTGACCTTTAAAAAAAATTCTTTTGTCATCTAGAAATGAAACTTAGAGAATAGCCCTCTGTGCAAGTATTCTAGGACATTTGCCTTGGTGTTGTAGATGGGGTCTTTATTCACACGAAAGGAAACTACTATTAAAGCTTAAATTTCTCATGAACTGTTGAGAGACTATCACCCACTAATTAATCAGTATTGGCTGGGTGTTATTTCTATGACCCATGGTGCTTCCACTAGACTATATCTCATCTCCCATTGACCGCAGGCCACCCACCTTCCTTCTTAGCTTTGTGTCCTCAACTCAGAGTCAGAAGATTGGTCCCATTCAGCTGATGAACTCAGTCACTTGTTGTTTCTTCCTCCTCCCACCACCAAGCTCTTCCAACAGGCTCTTACCCTGCTGTGTCCTGGGAGCCTCTGGACTGGCCAGGTAGCCATGAGTAAAGACCTTCCCTTCTTAATCATCAGGTATGCCTCTACTGAGCAGGTTATGTCATGTCTGAGTTTATATGCTTCAGGGTCCCCACATGTGGAAAGGATTCACTTTCCTATGAACAATCTAAACATGTCTATTTATGATAAATAAAGAGTGTGCTGGTATGAGGTTGTTTGGTTCTGCTTGGTTTCAAAAAAATATGGAGCAAGTAGATACAGTAGTACTGAAAGAAAGTGGAAATTCAACACCACACACACACACACACACACACACACACACACACACACACACACAAAACACGTGATGCTTGCACTAAAAATAGAGATGCAGGCTTACAATCTCAGCTCTCAGGAGAGCTGTAGGATCAGGAATTCAAGGTCATCTTTAGCTACAAAGCGAGTTAAAGACCAGCCTGGGCTATGTGAGATCCAGTCTGCAAAAAAAAAAAAAAAAATCAATCCATCAGCGAATAAATAAAAGAATTGCACCATTTTGTCAGGTCCCAGTGCCAGGAACTTGGTGATCCATTTTTGCGGTAACAACACAGTGGCACCAGAGAAAGCTGTATGGCAGCCCCGTGTGCAAGCAGGGCAGCACCTTGATTGTGTATAGGACACAGCGGAGATTCCTACTCAGATTTTCTTTTATCTCAACTATCTTCCGAGTGTTCCAACTCAACTTTTCAGCTTGTATATTGTATGTGTTTACACTGGGTTACTGAGCCGCCTCCACTTTTCGGGTGTGTGAGCCTACAGAACTGAACTGATAGATTTAGAATAGATTTAGAATTTTGAGATAGATGCATATTTAAAGAAAGACTCGGCATGCCAGGCAGCCACAGAAACCACGACTTCAATTCGTGTCTTATAAAAGTTCATTTATGAAACTCAGTAGATTCCTGCCTGTGCATTTTTTTTTTAATCCAGTGGTGTGAATGTGTAGGGTTATTTCTTCCTTCTTCTTTCTATTTTTGCTGTGTGGTTGGCACAGCCCAGGCCTTTTGAAGCAGCTGGGATATAAATATAAAATAGGGATGGAGGCCTATTAGTGCAGAACAGCTGGCTAAGCATGCCAAGGCTCTCAGCTCCGCAGGGCCAACCAACTAGCCCGGGCATGCTGGTTTCGGTCTGATTGAGTCTCTGGCTTTCTGCTGAGCAGGCTTTAATGGTTTAAAGGTTGGCAGAGCAAGCCAGGTCTCTCGTCATGCATCCATCCATCTCTATTTGTAACCTACACAATAATTAAAGCCAGACTTTTTTGTTGGAACCTCATCTTTGGCGGCATTTGAAGTGCAGTATTATATTATCTGGCTATTTTCAGACTCTTTTGAAAGGTACGCATTATAGGCTAGTAAAACGTTTAACTTTTTTTTTCATGGTTCAAAGTCAGTTAGCATCATCCTAGCCAATATAGATAGATGTGTTGGTTTGTGAATTTGAGCCCTTAGATCAGAAAGACACTTGTCTAAAAGCAAGGCGAGCTCTCCTCTCTAGCATTTACACTTCCTTTGGTAAATTATAGAAGGACATTTGTTAGGTATGTGTTTTGGAGGAGTTGCTTCTTACATTTCTTAGAAGGGAATTTGCTTGTGTGTGTATGATAGTTTACTTGTAATTCAAACATGACAAATAGTATTTAAAAAAAAAATCAGAGGATTAGAACTCTCGTCCGTAAGTTTCAAGTAAAAGTGTCTCTGGATATATTTAGTTCACTGCATACTGCAACACAGTTATGAAGTGTCGTTTCTAGGCACTATGCCAATGGCTGTTTGTAGTTGTGATCTTGCTCCCTGCCCTGCACAGAAGTGATGGCTATTTTCTTCAGTCCCAATCTGTTTGTAGAATTTTTGTATGCATTTCTATAACATTGCTCAAATATTATTTTGGCTTCCAATAGGTAGATACCATATGACTAAAATCTCAGTGCTTCCATTTTCCCCATCTGTTCCTCAGTTTCCTCATTTGTAAAGTGGGGATAATGAGAGCACCTACATCAGAAGGTTGTTACAAAGATTAGTTATGTAAGTCAGTGTTTAAAGCAGTTCTTATCTTCTGGCTAGTAATTGTCCAGATTTTCTGGAACATTCTGAGTCATGTAATTTCCCTAGAAGCTTGTTTGCCAAAAACCTTCCCATCACACCCCAGTGAAGTGTGCACTTCATGTAGAATTTCCCATTTGCTGGGCACGGCAGCACATTTCTTTAACCTCAGCACTGGGGGGGGGGTGGGCAAAGGCAGGGGATTCCTATGAGTTTGTGGCCAGCCTGGTCTATGTAGTAAAGCTCCAGGACAATCAGGGCTACATAGAGCAGCAGTTCTCAACTGTTGGTTGTGACTCCTAAAGGAGTCAATCGATGCTTTCACATGGGTTGTTTTTCAGATATTTTTATTATTATTCATACCGGTACTAAAATTACCGCAATGAACTAGTGACAAAACAGTTTTATGGTTGGGGATCACCACAACACGAGGAACTGTATTAAAGCATAACAGCATTAGAAAGGTTGAGACTACTGACATGGAGATACCTTATCTCAAATGCAAACAACCAACCAACCAAACAAACAAAGAAAAACACACCATGGTACCACCATTAACAAATACAAGCCAATTTCTTCCTCCATTATTCGCCTACCTAGAAGAGTCTTTGAGCGTACTGTTTGTTCCACATCCCAGGATGTCCTTCCCTCTTTTTCTTGTGCTCCTTTCCAAAGATAAGAGTACAAGCTCTCGTCTACTGAGACACTCACCTGACTGTATTGGTTACTGTTACAATAAAACATAATGACTGAGGCATCTTCTAGAAGGAAGGGTTTATTTTGGACTCATGGTTCTAGAGGGCTAAAGTTCATGATGGCCAGTAGCCAGCAGATGGCAGACCATGTGGCAACTATAGATGGACGCTGAGAACTGGGGGCTCATACCCCACCAGTGACATAGTTCCTCCAGTAAAGCTGTTCCTCCAAATCCTTCCCCAAGCAGGAGCCAATGAGGGACCAATTGTTGAAGTGCTTCAGACTTAGGGAGGACATGTCAATTAAATCACTATGCTAGCCTCTTGGAGCAGGTCATATCCAGTGTCTTGAATTTAGCACAAGTGCATCTCTCTCTCTCTCTTCCTATACATATTACTATACATATAAAATGAGAAAGACAGAGGGCACTGTGTAGTTGGACTGTCCTGGAACTTGCTACGTAGCTCACAGAGATCCACCTGCCTATGTCTTCTAAGTGCCCAGATTAGAGGCATGCATCACCACACCTGGCTGCTGCTTCATATATAATTATGTGATGGTTTGGTTATTATTTGTCTTTCCCCTCATAATGTAAACTCTTGAGAACAGGGCAGTTTCTTTTTTGAAACAATTTATCATAATATTCCCATTATCAAGTTTTGTTGTTAAATTACACTATAGATACTTAAAGGATGTGTGAAAGAAGAGCTTATATGGTTAGTCTATGTTCATGTGTTCTTGAATCAATTCACATATCACTTATTGCCTAATTATAAGAGCTACATATCATAAATGCAATAAGTACCAAGAATGCAGAACTATCTAAATGTAGACGGAATCTCTGTGTCTATATAGAAGTATCCTCTGTCAACAAAATGCTAAGGACTATAGCTGAGGCAGGAAATAGGAGATGGAACATTTGCCAGGCACAAAGGATTCTGGGATAGAGCCAGGCACAGCAGATTCATCCAGGAGGACATGAAAGAGGACAGATGCATGGCTCCTGAGCAGAGGTAACCAGTCATGTGGCAGAACTTAGATTAGAATAAGTTTTGAGCCAATCAGGGAAGGAGCCTAGCTGTATGGCCTATGCATTTGTAAATATATTTTGAGTCTGAGTCATTATTACAGGAGCTTGGGGCCATGAGGACCCCCCCAACATATAAATAAGTGAACCCATTCCTATATGCTCATCTCACTTATACAAATGCAGATTACATCCTGGCAGACATTTTTCTCCTGGATGTTTAATAACTCATGCACACATTCACGCGCATATATGTAGTTTCTGTCAGAAACCTGAATTGAAATACATATATATATATATTTAACTCTGTTCCACAGTTTATAGGTCTACAGACAGTCGCCATTAAAATGATTACAGAATACTTTATAAAGGTCTAAAACAAAAATATGAGCGCCTGTGGGCTTCCCATCCAGCTCAGTGTAGAACTCCAGTATGAGAATCCCAGTCTATACACTCCTGAACTAACCTCCATTTTGAACTTGGTGTTTCCCGCTCTCATAGTTATATACCTATACCTACCTGGCTCTGTATACCTAACTCTACACCTGAGCACATGCAAGTGACTATAAGGAGACTCTGTGGATTATAATTAGAAAAGAAAGTATGATGGGAGAAGAAGGGACCCAGAGAGAGTGGGATAAGAGAGTTGCAGGAGATAAATGTGATAAAAGACGCGTGCATGCATGAAATCGTCAAAAATAAAACGGATAACCCAGTTTCACTCATTTCCTTCAACATACAGGCTTTTGAGAGGGCCTCTGGGACCTGAACCTGCTCCTCTATTGCCGTGTGGTCTGTCTTCTCTCAACCCTCTTTTTGTGGCAATCAGTGAAGCTCCAAACAGCTTTGATCTTGCCCCCCCCCTTTTTTTTTGTACACACATGTAAAGATTTCCCCAGAAATTCTCTTTAGGAGGTCAAAGGTTGGAAGATATGCTCATGTTCAGCCTTACTAGATACTGATGATTTCTGTGTTGTTTCATATTTTTTATGCTTGGCTTCATAGTCACCCACGGTAAGCATGTACACTAATTAATTCCAAGGTAGTCCATGAAAATAATTACGTCAGTGTAGTCACCTGTTTCCCACTGTGCATAAATAGATTTTATTTGGCGTTAACACAGGCTGAGACACTCCAAGGCTCCAAGGCTTCTGGGTTATTTGAACTCATTAGATACTCTCCCCTGAGTCAGGTCAATTTTCACCACTGTTACTTTTTCCTTCCACAGATGATGAAATCAGCCTGAGGGATCTGGAGTTGCAGAGGCAAGTGGGAGGGTCCAGGCCTCTGGCCTCTAGCTGAGAACTGCAACTGGCTGGGGCATGGGAAGTGACGTCACAGCAGCAGAGCACAACAAAGGGCCGGGAGGAAACACATCGTCTTTGTTCGCACCTGTGAAAACCAGGGATTAACTCCTGAGCTGCATGGTCCAGGAAAGTGGGAAACAGATGGCAGTTTACTAGGATCCCGATAGCATTGTTTGGGGCTGAGCAGGAAGTATTCCTGGGGGATCTGGGAGGGAGGCTCTCAGTACAGAGCCAAGAGCTGAGGGAAGGTGATTATGGTGACTATTTACACCGTTTTTCTTACAGTACAGCCATGAAGGGGTTTTGTGCTGTTGTGCCATTGGCTTTGTGCTGTTGTTCCTGCCAGGGTTCCCAAAAAGCCAGAAGCATGAGCGAGGTGTCCGTCTGTGTGTGCGTGTGTGTGTGTGTGTGTGATCTGGGAGATGCCAAAGAGTCCTGCATCCATGACAGAGCCTTGCAGTGCTCTTCCCACGGGTACAGAGTGAGAGGCTACCAGCAGGAGGTAAAGGTACGGGAAATCTAATCTCTCCCCAGCACCTCTACTTCAGATTCTGCAGGGTGGGCTGCTTCGATTTGCCTGGGTCTCAGGCCTGTAGGGAGACAGCTGCTGCTTTTGGTTTGCCTAACTGGGAAGGAGGAGTGACTCAACAAATGTGACAGTGTCAAAGTGACAGTCTGCCAACCAAAGCCATGTCCTGGGATCCTGTGACCAAAGACTCAAGCACCACCCAGTTAGGATGGCACACCTCATTCCCTATATTTATTTGTCCTGAGGTACCACATACATGTCTCTTGTCCCTTAAATGGAGTGTGCTCACGGCCCATCTTCTGGCTCTCCATTCTCTCTCTAGGTGATCATATCCCATAGAGATCAGGGTTTATTCGGGACTCATTCTCTGCTTTGTCCCTCCACTCTGAGGTGGTAGTGGACACCCTACTCGGAGTCCTACAGACATCTTCTCAATATGTTTGTGCAACACACTTATCTTCAGGCCTGATTGCTCGCTTTCTGCATTGGTCCTTATTTGGGTCTGACAACCTCACCCAGACACCTGTGGACACCACCATGGGAAGAGTAGGCAGATGATACTCCACCAGCTCACAAGCCTCCTTGCTGGGCTTCCGTATGATGGCAGGTGTGGGTAGCACTTGGGAGGCAGAGACAGGATGATTGTGAGCTCGAGGCTGCCTTGGGCTACATAGTGAGATCCTGTCTTCACAGCTCTCCTGCCCAAGATGACCCTTGGTATGGTTCTGTTTGTGTTAGAATAAAGCCCAAACTGCTCCTTACAACGAACGCTCTTGGCTTCCTTCCAGCCATAGAGAGCCGCCTGCACTTCTAGTCTGCCACAGTTCTGAGACTGTCCTCTTCCCACAGGCTCCTTTCCACCCTCAGTCCAAACCCAGTTTCCACACCTGCCTGCACTTATCAAGGCTTTCTGCCCCGCACCTTGAAAAGAGCTCCTCCCATAGATCTCCCTTGATCCTGACACCAAAGGCTCCAGTAACCCAGTGGAACCCAGGTGACTGTGCCTTCTGCTCTGGGGGAGGAGCCAGTCTTACAGTGTGTGGAAAACAAAACAAAACAAAACAAAACAAAACAAAACAAAACAAAACAAAACACACATTTATGATAGATTAAAGATGGAAAAAAACATCCTCAACGTTTTCCTGAGTCTGGGAGTGAATGGAAATATTAGCGTTTCAAGGTATCACACTATATTTATGAGACCTAAGGACGGGACAAATCCGGAAGGTCTTATAGGTCCTAACAAATTTTCCTAAGTAGTGCCGAGGGACGGGCTGGCCCTGTGTGGCCAAGCCAGCAGACCTTCTAAGATGCTGCTGGGTTTGTCTGAGGAGCACAGCAGCATCTGACCTTCCTGCTTCTAGTGGACAGCGCAGCGGTCGCCAAGTTCGGGAGGATCGCCGTGAGTTCCCCCGTCTGAGGAACCGGGATCTAACCCAAAGATCTATGAAGGCGCCGCCAGAAAACTCAAAGTGCGCGCGGACACTCTCCAGCATGGTGTGGATTTCCAAGACTCTGTTTGTGTTCTGGGATTCTCTGAAGAACTGAACAGGTTATTGCTTCAGCTCTCCCTGGACCACGGAAACAAGATAAGAACAATGCTGAACGAGCTGCCACCTCGTCTTCCCAGTGACCATAGTCTTGAATGGCGGCTAGATATGCAGCTTGGAAGCAGAAGTCTCCGGCGACAGATGAAACCAGCAGTGACTGTAAAGCTGCACCTGGATCATAATGGAGGCCACGGCACCCATTTTTCTGCAGACAGACGGAGCTACCCTGCTTCATTTGGTTCAGCTGCTGGAGCAAGCGTTTGGGAAAATGAAAACAAAACACTGCAGGAGAGTAGTCCGAAGCATCAAGTTTAGGGAAAATAAGGCAGAGGGCTAAGTATCAGCCAGTCAAACCTGAGGAAGTCCCTGAATGTTCATCTGTGCTCTCCACGGGAGCATTGTGCAAAAACCAAAGCTCACTGCGGGGCTTAACTAAGATGTGGAGACGGGGACAAGGGGGTAGGATGACACCTTGCTCCAGGGTAAGGACCTGCAATGACAGTCAGTCCCTGTGCTGGCTGACCCCCTCCCCTGCTCCTGACTGCAATTGCTTGGCACTTTAGCTGCCAACAGACTAATGAGGTGTTTTACAAAAACAAACAAACAAACAAAAACAAAAAAACACAAACCACAAAGAACGTTGGATGAAAGGCTAAACTTAACCTCTTCCCACAAGAACTTTGTGGTTTGTGTTATATAGTTTTAACCAACTTTTAGCACCTGTGAGTTGATGAGTTAATCTTTTTGACTCAAGGGTAGGGTTTTTCTCTTCAAACATTTAGAGTTATTTATGCTATTTTAAGAATTTCAAAAGCTCTTTCAAAAACCGGAGTCTGCTCTAGAGTGACTCAGAGGAGACAGCTCTGTAAGAGGAAGGCTGTGGGAGAGGAAATGCTCCTATACTGCTTTCAAATGTCAGCATGTGCCATGAATTAAGCCATGGCTTTCTTTTTAAGTTTGAGAGCTGTAATTCTTTTAAATCCCTGTTAACGATTCCCAGAAAGTTAAAGCAAAAATGAATCTGATTACTAAGTTACATATGGAAATTTAAGAACAATCTGTTACAAACTTTATTTCTATAATTTTCTAATAAATTTCTAATTCTAATCTATACTTTTCTAATAATTTTATAATTCTATTCTTAGTATTAAAAAATTCAGTGGGTTAAAACTGTGGGTAGCTCTGAGTGGAGATGATTGCTTTCCATGGATGGTTTTGGCTTTAAATTTGGTTATTGTACCATTAACAAGTGGTCAAGTCCGTAACCTACCACCTCAGCTTCCCTGCAGTCCAAAAAAATTAAGAAACAGAAATTAGAAAAGGAGATACAAAGTTAATAAACTATAACTAATATTAAAAAATAAAAGTTTAATAAAAAAAAAAAGAAATTAGAAAAGGAAAGTGGATTGATTGACAGTTTGGCCAAGTCAGGGAGAGAAAGAATCTATTTCTTCTCCCATGTGCTTGTGAGGGTTTCACAATTTATAGAAAACTATGAATGAAACCAGACTCAGCTGTGAGACTCTTTCCCGGGGGCCTCTGCTGCTCTGGTCTTGGTTAAGGAGGGGTAAAGTATCTTTCTTTAGAATTAGAGTACCCAGCCTGTTGTCAAAGCACAGGGTCGTAGCTTTCACACTACTGAGGGAACCCATGTATATAAGATGTAACGTTAGAGGAAGTTATCACTTTCAGTGAACATTGGTTTTGACTAATTAGAAAGTCACAACACACTTTGAGCATCAATAACTTCCTTTTAAACATATTCATATTTAGAAAACGGTGCACACCCAGACCCAGTGGCAGCTCAGTTACAGAACAGCATTTTTTGTTTGTCGTCTGTGGAGCTAGGGGTTGATATATTGTTTAGATGGGCCTCTCCTCATGTGGCCCAACTGACCTTGACCTCACAGCCATCACTCTGACTCGGCCTCCTGAATCTTGGGATTACAAATATTTGCTACCATGTCTGACTATGAAAGGATTTGGGAAGAGATTAGGCCGTTACATCAAAGGTGTGATGTTCTTTTCATGACACTCCTCACTTCAAGAAAAAGGAGATCATGGCTGGCCTTCCTGGCTCTAAAGAGGTAGCATTGAATGTGGGCTCTTCTGATTTTGGGTTCAAATCTTCCTTCCGACTTCACTATGTGAGTTTGAGCAAGTTTCTGGATTTTTCTTCCCTATGCCTCCGTTTGTGGTCAGCAACTGGGGAATAATTACTCTCTTCTTTGTAGGCTTGTTGGCTGATTAAATCAATTCACAGTTTATCAACAGATCCTCAATAGGAAGACACTGATATTACTGATATCGAAAGGCTCATTGTCTACAGAATTTGCATGAATCAAAGGAAGCTTAATACCTAATTTCCTAATACCTTTTTAAGTGCACCCAGACTCTTAGTTCAGCCAGACAAACAGTTTTCAATGAGGCCAACACTATGTACTCAAAATATCCCCTCTTTGTGACTTAGTGTAAAATGGTCAAAAAAATGAAATTAAAGAGATGGTGGCAGAAGGCTCTGGAAGCTGACAAGACCAGGGAGTTGTTTTAAAGACACCATTCTATTCAGGTGGCCTGGCAGGCCACTGTAAACATCAGGATATTTCAGTAGGAAGTCAAAGCCCATTGTGGTCCACCAAATGGACGTCTCTTCAGTGTAACAGAGCTACAGATTGCTATCAGAGCACAACAGAGACTCCTCCTGTTCCTTTCCGTCTGGTCATTTCCTCTCCTGAGTTGAATTGTAAGAACCACCCACTGGGGTGGTTCTCAGCATTATAGGTTTTTAGGTCAAACAGAAACCCTAGGGGATGCCTGAAAAACCAAGCAAACAGTTCCGTCTGGGCCGGGATGACAGGGAACGACTGCTGTTGTGTGTAGCAGAGTCCACGCTTGAGTGACATTCCCTGCTGGAGCATCGGAGGAAGCCGGGAGCATGTGTGATCTGGCGAGGAGCTTGGTTCAGAAGTTTTTTTTTCTAGAGGCAGAGGGCTCCGTGTGAGGCCTTGGTTCTTCTTAGAAGGCGGAACAGGGGGCATTGTCGGGGGTCATCATTACCATCTTCAGGTAGGCCTGCCATGGATGAGGCACAGGAGCCTCTAGCCTTGACTGTGCATCTTCTTGCGGACACTGGGAACGGCTCGCTTTTGCAGCAGGCTCTGGACCAACTCCTGGATTGTATCTGCCCAGAGGTGCGTCTCTTCCTGGTGTCTGAACGGGCCAGACCAGTAAATTACCATGAAAAGTACCATCCCCGGAGGGTCCGCTTCCCAGGGATGTCGGTTTTGCTCTTTCTTCAGGAAAGCCTGGGACAGGAACGGCTGTTTCGAGTCCTGGACTTCCTACAGCATTCACCCTGGCAGGGTTTTCCTACCCAGCATGCACAGGGGAGGCCTTGTCCTTATCTCCCTGCCAATCAGGAATTCTACAGCCTGCATAACCAGATGCCAGTGTGGGGCGTGAGGCCGGTGCACTGTGGCTCTGACATCCTCAGGGTGACACTATACTGCAGTTTTGATAACTACGAAGATGCCATCAGACTCTATGAGATGCTCCTACAGAGAGATGCCACGGTGCAAAAGAGTAACTTCTGTTTCTTTGTCCTCTATGCCACTGAGGGCTTCAGCCTACAGCTCTCCCTGAAGCAGCTGCCCTTGGGAATGTCAGTGGACCCCAAAGAGTCTTCTGTGCTGCAGTTCAGGGTTCAAGAGATCGGCCAGCTGGTACCTCTACTACCCAATCCGTGCGTTCCCATCAGCAGCACCAGATGGCAGACCCAGGACTACGATGGCAACAAGATTCTGCTGCAGGTATTTCGTTTCTTACAATTCAGGGGTGTACCATGGTTATCGGAGTTGGGGGTAGGGGGTCAGAGCCAGGGCCCTGGAAGCTCAAACAAGCTAGACTTGGCTATCCATCTTCAGTGGGCCAATTAAAAAGACGAGTAATAGTGAAAGATAGAGAAAGGAGATGTATTCAAGAGAAGAACAGGTGAAGTGGTCCAATGTCACGCTACCCCTGACATGGAAGTTTAGGTTTAAGTAAACGCCAAGGAGGATGGCCACTCAAATAAGCAGGCCTGGCGCCCAGCCATCACCCACCTGCCACTGTCTCAGCTCCAGCCTCCTCTGCAGGACAGCCTGGCCAGTTGTCAACACTGCTTGCCACCTCTTTCTGGGCGTCAAGCTTCCTTTCTGGCTGACACCAGGACCCCAGATTTTCCCTCTCTGCAGCATGAGATTTCTGGGGAACTTCGGGTTTCTTGGAATCCAATTGTGTCATTAGTCCGAAAGCCAAAGGAAGGGGCACATGCTTTAAAATAGCCCCATTCCTGTCAGCACAGTCACTCAAGCACATGGGAAGGTGTGGTGTCATATCTGGATGGACCTTAGAGGTGATTTAGTCAGAGGCTTTCCAACTTGATTGTGTATTAAGAGACTAGGGAGATTTTAAACTTGTCCATGTCATGTTGCACCCCATGGCTACAGTCTATTAGACTAGCAAGTCTGCGGAACCCCAGAGTTTCTTAAACAAAAACAAAACCAAAACCAAAAGCTCATTGTGTGATTCTAATATATACTGCAATCGACAGTCACAGATTTTAAATTATACAGGCCCCTCATGTGACATGTAAGAAATATCTGATTTGTGTGAACTCATAGCTGAAAAGCCTGAGACTCAGATGATGCTCCCTCCCCAGAATGCCTTTCGCCATACCTGTCACCCATCCATCCATACCATGTCCACTCCGATTCAATAATATTATTACTGGAAATTTTAGAGCATTTTGCAACATGTTACAGAGGTAATGGAGGTCTCCTTTTGGGATTTTAATTCTTGCTAATAAAAGAAATGGAAAGACAAAGAAGGAGAACAACAAGATTTTAATTCTTGCTAATAAAAGAAATGGAAAGACAAAGAAGGAGAACAACAACAAGCGTCAGCAACAGCTCAGGGCACACAAGGTGTAACTCTCAGCTTGAGATGCTGTGTGGGGTCCCACTGATGTGTGAACTGTCGCACAAGGGCGAAGGACCTTAATGAAGATTAGTGTGGAGGAGACAAGTGTTGAATGTTTCAAAGTTTGCTTGATAAGAAAAGAATGTTTATCACTGGGAGAATCATAATCACAAGTTAGTCGCTCCACAGATAACCCTCCAAAGGGCTTGGATGAAGGCAATGGGGACTGAGTGTGTCCATTGCTAAATCCAGGGGGCCATGGAGAGATTATGTGGAGGAGGAATGCTGAGGAGTCCTGCATGAGCTAGATGAGACAGAAGGGAGCCAGCTACTGAAGGGAGAAAATGTGTTCCCAGTGGAGTAGACGATACGTGGAACAACACTTCCTTAGCAGGGCACATACAGCACATTGCCTGAGGCTGCATGCAGCTGCAGCAAGGGAAAAGATATCATGGAATGTGGATGGACCTGGCCAGGCCATCAGAAATACGATCCGTGCGAGCATCAAGAAGGAAGACATCTTTTCTAGTTCACGTCTATGAAGGTAGTAACTAAACTACTGCTTAGACTATGGGAGACATGTGCCTTCTTGTGGGAATGAATACTTGATAAATAGTCTCCATTCTAGCTTTAGTATAAGGTGTAGTTGCTGGTGGAGCCTATGAACAGCACTGATGTATAATTTGTGTTATGAGAATTAAAGGAAAGAACACACATGCAAATGCTCTGTAACGTAGAAACTTCTGGAGGCCATGTGCTAGCAGAGCTATTGCTGCCTGTGTATGTCAGAGGGCTGTTAGCTGTCCCACTAACTGATACTGTTCATAAAACTTCTTGCCATCACCCCAACCCAAAACTCCATACCCACTAAATTGAATTCAGCATTCATTCATCCTGCTAGTACCAGTGCTGGGCAACCTGGCCTCTATTCTATCTTCATGAATTTACCTGTTTAAGGCATTTCATATAAGTGAAATTATGCAATACTGTTTCTGCAGAAATAAGTAATTTGTTCACAGACTTTTCTTCACATCTGCATTTCCAAGCTGTACTCACACAGACTTTAGCGTCCCCTCTTTTTTTCTGCTCCTGTGTTTCTGTTCTCCATCCCTACGCCTGACTCACCTGGGTGACATGCTCACTCCCACGCTTGCACTGACTAGGTACCTGGGTTATACTGAGCTTCACAGGTGTGGCTTCAGGGCATTGGCTGCCATAGCATATCAGCTTAGCTTTGGTGATTTGTCACGGGATTAAGGAGTTTTAAAACACAGTTAATTGGAAAAGATTTTCCACTCTTTAGTAAGTCTGGTGCTATTGGAGAGCCCCTTCATATTTATCTAGTCTCTCTCTCTTTTAAAACAGGGCTTCTCTGTGTAGCCTTGGCTGTCCTGGACTTGCTTGGTAGATCAGGCTGGCCTCAAACTCACAAAGCTCTGCCTACCTCTGCCTCCCAAGTGCTGGGATTACAGGCATACATCACTGCGTCTAGCTTCTCTAGTTTGTTTCTACACCATCATTTCCCCCATCTTGGAGAACGTCTCTGGTTACCTTTGTGATAAACCACCGGTCAGTGAGACACGGTGTCGTTTCCCATCATCGGTACCAGCCTGCTCTCAATAGTTGAATCATTCTTCTCTGGGGCATTTTTTTTTCGAGTTTTTCAAGCTAAAACTCACAAAAGAGTGATGAGTGTTCTCCCTGTTTTTCATAGCTGCTAAGGTTCACTGAACTTGGGAAAACTTTGGTCTCAATTTGTGGTGCTTCAGTTCTTAGAAAGATGAGCTCCCGGTGATCATAATTCCAATAAATGCATTTCCATTTGTTTTTTGGCAAGAGGAGATTTATTCCCCCCCCCCCCAGGGATTTGTCCCAATCATCCAGAATTGTGTTTCATTTAGAAATTTCTTGTTCCAACCACCCATACTGCATTTCTAGATTGACAAGGGTTGTCTTCCATATGGCCTAAAGATCTGAGGCTCTTCTCTCTCTCTCTTTCTCTCTTTCTTTTGTTCCTCTCTCATCAGGAAAATAAGGAGGTAGAACAGAGTTCCTGTGAAGAGAAAGATGACTTCAGTGGGACAGGTGATTTTGAGGGTGCTGTATTTGAGGGGCTGGTGCATGGACAGGAGTTGGATTGGTAGATATGAAGCTTAAGAGACAGATCAGAGTATAAGATATGCCTCTGTGAGCATCATTAGTTGGATGACTAAAGGCGTAAACGTCCAAGGTTGGGCTAGGCAGTGATTCTGTGGGTCATGTCTCCTTTAGGAAAACCTCTATCTCCAAAATATATTTCCATTACAATTCATAACAGTAGCAAAGTTACAGTTATGAAGTAGCAACAAAAATAATTTTATGGTTGTGGGTCACCACAACATGAGGGGCTGCATTAAAGGGTCACAGCATTAGGAAGGTTGGGAGCCACTGATCTAGAGTTAGGAGAAGGCTCAAAGGGGCTGGAGCCGTGGCTCAGTTTTTAAGAGCACTAACTGCTCTTTCAGAGGTCACAGGTTCAGTTCCTAGCATCCACACTGTAGCTTACAACCATCTGTAACTCCAGTTCCAGAGGATCTGCCACCCTCTTCTGGTCTCCACGGGCAAGAGGCATACATGTGGTACGCAGACATACATGCAGGCATGTAGGTCCACATGGAATACAAAGAGAGCTCAGGTCATCTCTGGACCACTGTGACATTACATGGATCATCCAGGAAAAGGACATCTTCGTGGGAACTGAGAAAGGCAGAGGGAAAGGGAGAGGTGTAAAGGAATATGTTAGTCTAGAAACCTAAGGAGAACCCTGCAGAAGTGAAGGGATCACAGAGGAAAGTCTTTCCAGGAGCTGCCGACAAAGCTGACTGCAGATGACTGTGGGAACAGCCAGTTTGTCACAAGGAAGCCATAAGAAGGGGCTGAGCAGGTAAAGCACAGGTGGACAGATTCTAGAAACAAATGTTTGACTGAAGATCAGTAGGAAGAAAGCTAGAGGGGGAGAGAGAAGATAGGAGACTGAAGAAACCCTATTATTATGGGAAAGGAATGAGAAGAAGGAGGGGGAAGGAGAGGGAGAGAAGAGAAAAAAATTGATTTATAGGCTGGGGCTATCAATCAAAGTTGATAAGGATGGAGAAGGCAGAGGGTAATGGAGTTCACAGCACAGACAGGGGCTGGTCACTTCCCCATGAGCAGGAGGTATAGAGTTGCAGGTAAGATTGATGGTGGAAACTTGCAAGCTGTAACTAAGGATGGTGTTTGCTTTCTCTGTCACAGTGAGGACTTCTCATGAGACAGCAGTGGACAGAAAAGGGAGGCTGTGCCTCTAAAGCTTTCAGGATGGTTGAATGGGTACAAAGCAGCTGTGCTAACCAGGGAGGGATAATAGAGGGAACAGGAGGTCAGAAGGACGGAAGGCAGCCACAGCCTCCTTGTAGCACCAGCTTTCAGAGCCATGGGGTTTTCTACACCCTGCACCCAAGTTAAGCCAGTGTGGATGTGTGGCTGGCAACCCAAGGCTGGAGTATTTGGTGGAAGAATGGCAGGAAGGGAGTGGTGTGGGGTGAAGAGAATGGCAGAGGAATGGTTGAAGCAATAATCATCGTTGGTCTTAAATTGGTTGTAGGGAGACAGGAGAAGACAAAGAGGCAGAAATCTAGGGACGTGTTGGTGTCAAAATTCAGGTGTAACGTGAGACTGGGCTTAAATCCAGTGCTTCAAAGGCAGAGCATTTTATAGTCGAGAAAACCCACAGGAGGCACCAAGGTGCTAGGGAACCAGAACCAGGTGGAGGGCATACTGGGCTGGTTCAGAGGGGCCCAGTGAATCTAGAGGCTCAGGAGACTGCTGATAGATGCACAGCTGTGGCCTCATACTAATTTCATTCTAATTTGAGATTAGCCTGTGTGGTAAGCAGAAATAGGCATCTATTTAATTTTTAAAGCTGTATTTGTTTATTTATTATGATAGATAGATAGAGAGAGGAAGAGGAGAGGGTGAGGGAGAGCAGATGGTGAGCATGTGGAAATCAGAGGACACACACACGCACACACACACACACACACACACACACAAACACACATGCATGAATGCCATTATGATAGGCACTTGGAGATCACAGGATTATTTGATGGAGTCTTTCTTTCCTTCCTGGGCTTGGAGTATCAAATTCAGACCATCTGGCTTAAGCCTTTACCCACAGAGCTTTCTCACTGGTTTTCGCTCTTTCGTTCTTTGTTTCTATTCACTGCACATAGTAATGAGGTTCATAAAGACACGTCCTTACAAGTAGATTATGTACTTTGATCATGCTCATCCTCTCTTCTTTCTCCATATGCTCGCCGTTCCCATGAAGTCCCCCATACAATCTCACTTCTATTTTCCTGTCGTATTTACCCAGGAAAGGTGCTAGTTAGTTTTAACTGTCAACATCACTTAACCTAGAATGAGGAATTGTCTGGATCAGGTTGACCTGTGGACATTTCTGTGGTACTGTCTTGATTGTTAATTAATGTGGGAAGAAATACTCATGGTGGGTGGCACCATTCCCTGGGCATGGAGGCTGAACTGTATAAGAGAAGAAGAAAACTAGCCGATGACACAGCAAGCAGTTCAGAAAATGGTGTGGCATGCACTTATTTCGCTATGCTCTTGACTATAGCTGTGATGTGGCTCGATGTTCAAATTTCTGACTTGATTTCCCTCAATGATGGGTTGTAGCCTGAAATTTTAAGCCGGATAAATTCTTTCCTTTACAAGCTACAACAGAGGTGATTCTAGGACATATGATATTGTATGTACAATATAATGTATTATAATATCCTTATTACATATTATATACACACATATAATACAATGTATAAAATATATATTAGGATTCACAAATGAGAGATTCATGATATATGTTTTTTTGAGTCTGACTTATTTTGCTTGATATGATAATGTGTAATTGTGTTCATTTCCTGCAAACAGCTGACTAGAACTCCATTGTATGTAAGTGTGTCACACTTTCTGTATCCATTCATTGAATGGGCACAGGCTGATCTTGTAAACTGACTATTGTGGAAAGTGCTGCAAAAGACATGGATTTTCAAATAAGCCCATGTGATACCACTCTGGGATGCGTATCTGAAGAATCCTAAGCTAACACATCAGGGGCTTCTCTTTCTGACAACAGTTGCTAGAAAATACAATGGGACCTGCAGAGTCAAATGTAAGAGTCTGTTTCTCCAGACCGGGACCTCTCACATTATCCCCGCATGATTTCTGAGCATGAATAAGTCCATGGCAGCTTCCATTCCTGGAAGAAAAAGATGTCTTTTAGGTCAAATATGCAGATATATGTTCAAAGATCCTGTAAGAAGTAGAGATGGTAGCTGGGTTCTTTGCAGGCTTGAGCGGATTCTTCAGTGGACTGGTAGATATGGGTAGTGGGTTTTGCTCTAAATCTTTGAAAGGATACACAGAATAGTTTTCTGTAAAGAGTGAAAATTTGGATTATTTTAGGATTGTGATGAGGTAGGAGACCTCACTTTTTATCGTATACACTTATATAATTACATTATTTCTATATTCTATATATTTTGTATGAATAAATATTACTACTTGTATTCAGGTTGAGAATTCCTAATACAAAAGTCTGAAGCTGGGCCTGCTTTCCAGGCTGAAAACATTGAGCTTCAGTGTGATGCCCCGTGATGGGGCAGTTAGATTAACTGTGTAAAATTGCTTCAAGGCTGTGCCTAAAACATATATGTGAAACATAAATGAGTTTTGCCTTAAGATTTTGGACCCATCCCCAAGATATCTCATCATGTGTTATGCAAGAATTCTGAAAAATGGGGAAAATCTTGAAACACTTGTGGTGCCAGCATTTTTGATAAGAGATAGCAAACCTATAATAAGATTTTTTTTTTTATTAAAAATCACAAGCAGGTGAAAGAGAAAGATAAGAAGGGAGGGGTGGGAGAACAGAGAGAAGAAGGAAGGAAAGGAGGGAGGGAAAACAATGAAAAGAGATGGTAAAGTAGTATTAGGGACATAGTGACCAGCAGTGTGGCAGGATGTCAGCTCTCCACAAGACGCTCCCCAGACACAGCTCTGCCGAGTCCATGGAAGTGGCTTCCAGGTTTAGAAAACACAGTAAGGAAATGGAAACATTTAAAGTATTCATGCCACATCCTTATCTGAATTTCTGGGGTGGGGTGGTAGGGCTTTTTAAATGATCCCCAGGTGGTTGCAGTGTGTGGTAATGTTAGAAGACAAAACTGTCTCCCATGGTTTGCCAAAGGGCACGTGTTAAGGACCAGCAGACATCCTTCCAACAAAGGCCCCTCCGTGCTGGCAGCAACTGATACAGGCAAGGGCACCATGCTCAGATGACCTCCATCTTGGAATTTCACTGGTGGATTGAGACTGAGCATCTAGATGTGCGCAGGCCTTGGCCCATAGATGGAATCTAGGCTGGTGGCTTTTTAGTTTATATTTTAGAAAGGCTGCAGACCTGGAAGTGGGAGTCAGAACTGAGGAAGACCCAGCAGTGAGGGATTACCTATGTGTTACAGCCTTCAAGCGTCTTTAGTAAGATGCTTCACGTTTTGGGCTACCAGGTGAAGAATTTTAGAATGGAAACTTTGAGAGAGAGAGGAAAAAAAAGAATGAGAATCACTGACACATTGATCTAGAGAGAGATCGGACAGTTATGGGCCAGGAACTAAGAATAGATTTCCATTTTTAAGCAATTGGAAAAGAAATATGAAACACGTGAAAATGACACAAAATTCAAATTCCAGGGCCCACAAATAGAAATGTACTGAAATGCAGCCACACCACTTATTTGTGGCTCTGTCTCTGGCAGCTCCGCTGAGCTAAGTAGCTGGGCTCGTATCTACATGGCTAGACAATCACTATGTGACCCTTTCGCAGGACATATTTGAAACTTCTAAAAGGAGAAATGGATGTCCCTGTTATTTTAGGGGGTTGGTTTTGCAGTTTCTCTATTTATATCACAGAGAAAATTTGGAAGAGAGCTTGTATGCCTGTCATTTGCAAAAACATACTCTGTGCATGCATTCAGTCATTGACTCATGGCAGACACCCCACGCCCCACCCCACGCCCCACTTTTGCCTTCTTGCTTTGGGAGACAGATGTATGGTCCTCTCTTTTCCTCTTCAAATTTCTTCTTCAAAGACTATTTTTAGGGTGGTGGCAGTCACGTCGAAGTCAGCTCGTAAAGCGTCAGGAGTTCTACCTGACCCCACAGACACACAGCTTCCTTTTTTTTTTTTTTTTCTTTTTTCCTATCAACCTCTTTGAAAGCTCTTTAGCTAGAGGTGGGGCCCCCCTCATGTGCCACTACCCCGTCATCCCTGCTGGAATTTTGACTACCTGATTTGTGTTGTTGTGAGTTTTTGAGTGCAGCAGCCATGTCCTGCTCATCATACAGCACTTCGAAATACTCCTTCTTCTTCAGCTCTTGGGTTTTTTTTTTTTTTTTTTTTTTGTCCCCCAGCTTCCCTCTTCCATGATGTTTCCTGAGCTTTGCCTGTGTGGAAGGAGGGGCTTGACGTAGGGCTGAGCTTATTCTCAAACATTTTGATTATTTTCAAGTCTCTGCCTCTCAACCACCGCCCTCTGCAAAACAGAAGCTTTCGTGGTCAAGGTTGGGAGCAGCACCAAACTACAGGTATAAACATAAATGCTTAGAAGGAAGTTTGACAACAGGAACATTTAGCAAAATAACAGGAAGATCTTTCCTAGGGCCTTTGGACTCCCCAGCAAGGCCATGGGCTTGGACTAGGTTTACGGCACCAGGTGTAAATTCTGTCCTGTGGAGAAGGCCTGAAGTCTGACTGTAAATGGTTGGTTTCCCCCATAATAGTCATACCACTATTGAACCGGTGGGTGCTAGTGCTGGACATGACTGATGTCTTCTCTCCCCGCTGGCCTGTGTAACACTCTTCGGCACTAGCCAGTAGGCAGCAGGGTCCCTCTGTGTCCTGCAGCGCAAAGTGTGTGGCCTCTCTAGAGATAGGGTCTTACTCTCTTGATAGGCAAACAAGAGCGATGGCAAAGCCTGTGTCATTCTAGGCACCTGTGGGGACTCCTTGAACAATAAGTCAGAGAGAAGTTACTAGACACCGAATTCTGTGGTGAAAAGTGTCGTTTCTAGGAATCATCTTGGGTGAGTGCTGGGTTAGAGATGGGAGGCTAACATCCCAGGGATACACAGATGGAAGGAGCTCCATCCCGTGGAAAGAGAGGGTAGACACTTGTAGAATGGACACTTTGCTTACCAGAATGCCATTTGTGTGACTTAAAATGCTAGGTAGCTCCGTACCCCGCACACCTCACCCCAGACAATGCTAAGCGGTGTATAAATGGAACCTCAAGAAATTCAAAAATATTTGCTTTACAAAGTACTAGCCTATTACCCTGCCTGGGGTGCCTGCATATCTTAGATATATCCAAGAGGGGTACCAGTGTTAGCATGGTCTAGTAGAGGTAGCACTAGCACTGAAAGATTGAATCCTCATTCCCTTCCTTATCTTGACTGTGGTCACAGGGTTTGCTTATTGTCTGCTGTAAAATATCACTTAAATCATCTAGTGAGGTCACTGAGCAACACTGGTGAATGTCTGTGAGTGTTTAAGCAACTGGATCTATCGGAAAGTGTGGTGGTGATGTCAAGTGGTCACTCCCAAAGTCATGTCGATGTCAAAAACTTAGGTAAGTCCGAGAATGAGAGTGAGCCGTTGATCGTTGCAATCAGATTTATGTCTCGCTTCCGCCCAAATGGCCTGAGTGAAGTGTGCTGTGGTGTGTCACAGCAGAGAATGGACAATGTCACTTGGTGCTTCTGGAAGTCACTTGGTGGAAACCATGTTTCATTGATTCTTCCTTTTCCTGTCTCGTAGGTCCAGCCGAAGCCGGGACTTGGTGTTAGGAATGGCGAGTGTCCCTTCCTGAACGGCAGCTTGAGAGGTGACAAGCATCGACAGGGCTCCAGGCTGAACTCCGTCTCCACACAGAGAACCCTAGAGCCAAGGAGCCGGAGGAACAGGGACCGGAGATTCAAAGTCCATTCTCTGGAGCTGCCGCAGCCCAGCGGCACATCAGAAAACTCCAGCGACCCTCTGTGGAGAAGCCCTGGCTGGTCCTCCCTGGCCCACAGCTCAGCCACAGGCACGCGGCAGCACCGACTGTCTATTCCCGTGGAAGGCGAGGTGAGAAGGATGGGCCTTAAGGACAGCAGCTTGGAGAAATTCGAGGCGGAGACGAACGTTGACACTGGCTTCACCGTCGTCAATTCCGAACCCAGGCGATCTTTTCCGAGCAGATTCCCCAGGGATCCTCAGAGCAGCCAGCCGGCAGCCCACTCCTTAGAAGTAAGCACTTCCCCAAACCAAAGAGTCTTTAAGGATAGACTCTGCCCTCTTCCTGGTCAGAGGGACTTTGGTGCAAAGAAGCTGATCTCAAGATGTTCCCATCACCTGCCTGTCCAGGGTGAAGAGAAAGAAGAATTCTTTATATAGCAGAAAACAAACGTGTTTCTCTAAGACACAAGAGCATTGTATTAGCTGTCTTTCTCACTGAAATGACAAAATATCCTACACAAGCGACTGAAGGAAGGGTTCATTTTGACACGTAGTTTGAGAGTAAGGTCCACTCATGGCTGGGAAGTCACGGAAGCGAGAGTGTGCTGGGACTTCAACCCATGGGAAGGTGTTGGTCACATTCAGGGTGGGTCTTCCTTCCTCAGTTAAATCTTTCTGGAAACACCTTTACAGGCACACCCAGAGTCGCGTTTCCATGGTGAGCCTACCTCCAGTTAAGTTGACAGTGTAGATTAGATCAATGATTCAGCATCATTCAGTTTCTCCCTTATCTGAGCGCCCCCCCCCCCCCAAAGCCTAGGCTCACATTGCTTTCACTTTTGGTATTAAAAGTCTCCGGGGTGCATTGTCTTCCTCTGTGGCCTGGTAAGGCTGCTCCCCCCCTCAGGGGGAGGTGATCAAAGAGCAGGCCAATCAGTTCATGTCAGAAGCAGTCCCTGTTCCCCTTACTAGGGAACCCACTTGGACACTGAACTGCCATGGGCTAACAGACTAGGATCAGAAGGAAAAAAAAGAAACCCCTCCCTTACCAGTGGACTTGGGGAGGAGAGTGTGTGGAGAAGGGGGAGGAAGGGAGGGATTGGGAGGGGAGGAGGGTAGGGAGGGAACTAGGGGGGGATACAAAGTAAATAAAGTGTAATTAAAAATAAAAAAAGAATAAAAGAATTGGAAAGAAAAAAAACTATTTAGAAATGAAAAAAAAAAGTCCACGGGGGTGGGGTGGGGTGGGGGTGGGGGGTAGGGTGAGGTGGGGTGGGTGGAGTGGGCAGGGTGGGCGGGGAGGGTGTGGAGGGTAGGGGAGGTATAGTGTGTGTGTGTGTGTGTGTGTGTGTATGTGTGTTTGTTTGTGTGTGTGTGTGGCTGACAGTTGGGCCGGCCAGCTGGAAGGGAATACAGCCAGGCAGAGGAAGGAAGCCCAACACCTGAACTCCTCGATGACACACTAACCCAGCTTCAAAAGTATTTCAGCACCTATCAGGGCTTTGGCACTGTGTGGAAATGTGTTATGCAAATCTGCTTAGTGTGTGTAATGTGGTTTTAATTTTTACTCGAGGTTTCCTAGCTTCTCCCCCTGGACAGTATGGACTACTTATTCTTTAGTGCTTTTTAATTTTTATGTGACCTCCTTTGGTAAGTAGGCCCTGTTTACTATACCCTCTTGTGGTTTCGCCTTTAAAGTTCTTTGCATCAGAAATGAGTGAAAAATGCAAAGTGTTTTAAAAATTGCAAATATTTTTTCCCCGTCCCTGTTTAATTAGTAAATATACCTGAAGCTGGAAAACTAGGATAAAAATGAAAGCTAGACTCTGAGATGTTCCCTCTCTTCTTTCTCATTTGTTTATGTCCTACTCTGAAGGGGTCAGCAGTTATTGTTAAAAAAATCGAGGAAGACACAGGATGAATAGAAAACTCCAGATCTTTGCTGAGCCTGCTGAGAGGTTGTGCTGACTCTACTGTTAGAACAGGACCAGTACTCTAGCTGTATTTTGGGGGCTCCCGGGGGGCGGGGGGCTTTCTTCTTCACTCATATATATGTTCACTCAATAAATATTTTTGCAGGCCATAAGTATTCATGGGTCTGATACTTAAACATTTGGTGATCATCAAACCCAAAAAGTATTAATGGTTTTGGAAGTTCAATAATCTACTGAACCAGCTCTTAAAAAGGTGTTGAATTTCAAATTTATTCCAAAGCCCAGGCCCATATTTGCCGCCGCGTAAAGATGCACTGAACTGTCTTAGTTAACTTATCTCCTTGCTTTGATAAAAGACCCCAGCAAAAGGAAGCTAAGGAATGGAGGGATTGTTTTGGCTGGCCGTTCCAGGTTGCAGTCTGTGGTGATGGGGAGCTCCTGGCTGCAGGAGTTTGAGGTCTCTAGGCATATTGCATCTGCAGTCAGGAAGCAGAGGGAGGGCTCATCCGGGCACCCACTCTCAGGCTGAGTCATCTCAATTAACCTAATCAAGACAATTTCCCACAGGCACCACCAGAGGCTTGATCCCTAAGCATTCTATCCCAATGAAGCCGACAATATTCGGCATCTCATAAGCACTCACAACCTGTAAGTGGGGCCTGGGAATATTACGAGTTGCGATTTGCAGTCTTGAAATCAAAATGACAAGGAACAAGTTCTCTGTTGCCCAGATGCTAGAGTTTGGGGATTTAAAAGACTGAAAATAAATGGAGGCTGGAGAGATGATGGCTCAGTGGTGAAGAGAGCTTGTTGCTCTTCCAGAGGGCACCTGTTTGGTTCCCAGCACCCACACCGGGCAGCTTACAACTGCCTGTAACTCCGATTCCGTGGGATCTGCTTCCCTCTTCTAGTTTGCACAGGGACATGCATACATGTGGTGTACATTCACACGGGCACACATACACAAAAAATTAAAAAATTTAAAAAATATTTGATTCTGTGACCATCCTCTCGGATGGGCGTTATATGAGACTCTACCTGCTTATTTAGCTGCAGGCTTTTCTTCTCTCCCTTTCCTTTGTCCTGAGCTAGATCTGTCAAGGCCTGAACACTTACATCCAACTGGAGAGAAAGCCTCGCACAGGCACAGATGGGTTTTGGGGAAACTGGGGCAATCAGGGACCGTGTGCTCTGCTGAGAACACTCAGAGGACTGAGGAGAATTGCAGATGGATAATGACAGGTATCCTTAACTGTTTTTTTTTTCTGTCCATTAAACATCAATATATTCTCATTGTATGTTCTCTCTACCTAACAGATTAAACTTTAATCTTACAAAATAGAATGAGGAATTTAGTGTTGGTATGGCTTTTTATAACAAAAGTTTTTTGTTTTTTTTTTTTAAACTAATTTCAATTTGAGTTGCCTATAGAAGCACAGCAGGGAGAAGTTTAAAATTTTCCTTGTACGTTATCTCAATTTCTTTAATATAAAACGCAGGTGAGGATATGAGTCCACAGAGATCATAAAAAATATTGAGAAGTTCAAATATGCACCTTACAGAATTGACTTGTAAAATAATGTACTCTTAAAATGTCACCCACTTTCTCACATTCAATGGGAAAATCCAATCTACATGATGAGATGGAAATGTCAGTGAAGCCGGTTGGGATTTAAAATTCTCCCTATAATAGGTGACCTTGAACACGGCGACTCTTTGGTCCTCTGGTGTCTTATCCACTGTAGCAGATGCTGTTAGAGAAAGCCCAGGTAATATATGTGAAAATATTCAGACGCTATTAAGTGCCGTGAGTGCACTTTTTATTATTGTATTATGTTTTATAGTTTACTATACATTGCAGTATTGATGTGATTGTTCCTTCAGGTCCACAGTTTAAAAAGGTATGAGAGAAGTGTTAGTAAAATCAACGAGATCATAAAAAAAGACAAATTTACTTAAGATTTTTAAACTATGTATGCTATTTGTTTTACCTAACAGGAAGATGATAAATGGTAAATAACAAAATTCATCATAAAGTTCGACAGATTATGTACAGCAGAGTAAGTTATGATCTGAGGGCGGTGGTGTTTATAATCCCAGTGCTTTGATGGCAGCAGAGCCATAGCTCACACAGAGTTTTCGCTTATTAGACCTATAAATATCATTACCATGGCACAGTCCATCTTTAGAAGTTCCAGAAACCACCCAGGGCTGTCTGCCTTTCCAGTACCTTCTCAAAGCCTTGTATTGGCTCCTGTCTCCTTCCCTTTCTTCCTTCTCTCCAGCCATTACTCTTTTTTTCCCCTTCTATTCACTTTCTCCTCTCCTTCTCTCTCCTGTGTGCGTTTCTCCCATTCTTCACACATTTTTATGCCTCTTAAGTTTGTATGTTTGTTTTTGGGGACCCACAGGATGAAGGATGAAGGAGAAGGGGGTTTGTCTCATAGTGTCTCTCAGGTTGGCCTCAAACATAGGGAAAAAGGAACAGAACTGTCCAGCATTTCTTCTTTAAGGCTACTAATTGCAGCATCAGGCCGTCCCCAAGACCTGATAACCTCCAAAGGCTTTACCGGATTCTGTCACAATGGCCACCCATCCAAAGGGGCTTGTTAGAATCCTTGTGCGGCTTGAACTTAACATCTTTATATGCATAGTCCTCTCCCTCTCTGCTACTGTGGCACTTTGGAATGTTCTCTTGCTTTATGCAATGATCCAATTAAATAATCCAATTAAGCATGACTGAATTTCAGCAGGGTTTCTAGGAGTTCTTAAATTTTCTTTTTTCATTCATCCTATTCCGAGCTTATCACCAGAAGGTGCTATGGTGCCATGCCTCTGACTTTTCGTGCTGTCTGAATGTGGGTAAATTTTCCTTGTATTAGATATTTGAAAACTGGTTTAAGCTGAGGAGATGGTGGGAGGGAGAGCCCACCTGGAAGATGGAACTGCGAAGTGGAACCCACGGCTTAGCACTTTCTCCACAAGCGTGCTGCTTGTTTGAGGACATCGGATCACTGCTGGCGGTGAGATTATCTCTGATTTTCATAAGAGCTCCCAGAGGCTGGATTCCATACTACCAGACCATCATTTCTGCCGTGTAATTAAGAGCAACAAAATTTATGGACCAAATATTTTGCTAGATGCTACCCTAGGAATTAATAATGAAGACAAACATAGCTCTGTGGCCTGGCTTTGTCCTAATTGCCCATCTAGATATAAGTACCTGGGGCTTCTCCTCTGCTCTCAGTTGCTTCCTCATACTGAATTATAGCAAGCATCGGTTCACATGTGCCCAGAACCTTTTTTTTTTTCTTCTGCCCAGTTCTCCCTTTTCAAACCAGTCATTCTGTCCATTTTTTAATTTCTCAATTTGGCCACGAACAGTTGTGGCACAGAAGGGAGCCTTCAGATGGTCCCTGGACTGCCTGTAATGACAGGAGGCTAAAAGCTGTTTGTAGTTGCCTTTGGTCTATATTAAAAGAACCTTGGTGATTATGCGTTGTTCTCTAAGCAATGGCCTTACCAGCCCCAAACACCTACTGGGAAGACATGTGAGCACAGTGCTTTCCACACTTGGCAGCTACAAAGACAATCAGGAGACCGCACCAATGCTCTGCTCCGAGGGTCTGTGAAGGTCCGCACCACTGGTATTCCAGCCAGCCTCAGCTCTTCTGAGCTCTCCTATAACACAGCAGCGCTGGATACTTGGGAAGGGTTGGCCTGCTTCTGGCCTTGGGGATTTGAATTGATTCTTGCAGTTTCTCATCAGACATTTCTCACCTCTCTCTCTCTCTCTCTCTCTCTCTGTGTAAGAAGGTAGCTGGTGTAGCCAGAGAAGCGGGCTACCACAGAAACCCTTTGCAAAAGTGCAAAACACAAATACAAATACCCTTTGCCGATTTCGCACTATAAAACAAACACCAAAGACAAACCTGCTGTAGGAAGGAAAGCCCAAGGAAGAGAAACCAGGTTGGGATTCTGTTTCCCAAGAGACCTCTGTGGGTGACTCAGCTTGTCAGGAGGCCAACCCCTGTGCTCCCAGGCACACCCATGTAAGTCTGGCAGAGCCAAGTCACTTAACACAGTGTTACTTTTTGTGAGGACTTTTGGTTCAACTGAGAAGAGGAGGAGAGGCAGTTAAGGCTGCATCTTAAACATTTTCCCCTGTTTTGTTGTGAACATTAGGAATGATGTAAAGATGCGAGCGAGTCCCTGACAGTCATTATTAGGTATGAAAAGCATCCTGGTGAGTGAGCATTGGCCTCATGCCCTCATGCTGTGGGCAGAATACATCCATTCTGTGTTATGCCCAAGTAAAGATGGCAAGTTCTGCGATCGTGGGCGGTACCACAGAGACATTTCTGCAGGAAGCTCTGGGAGGGGATGAAAACAGAAAAGCTGTATAGTGAGGGCTGGGGGTGGATTAACTAACTCAATTGATAGCGTGCTAACCCCGCATGCGAAAAGCCTGGAGGCAGGCAGATCAGAAATTCAAGGTTATATTCGACTACCTCGTGAACCAGAGGCCACTATTTGGATAGAAGAGACCCTGGCTAAGAAAAGAGAGCAAGAAAGGCAATGATGGAATGAACTCATGTGCCCTTAGCTGTCACACAACTGAGGGAAGAGTCTCCTGGGATGGATACCTTAAAGTTCATTGTGAAGACTGTCCCAGGACCTCAGTGTTGAATGAACAGGTAAGCAATGCCTCCTTCATCCCACGGCTTTCCTTCTTGAACTTTCAGCAGCCGTGGCCACCTGCAGAAGTTTGGGTTCATCATTACCCTTTCATGGAGCAAGGAGAGGGAGGAGGGCTCAGGAGGCCCCACACCACACAGATACGAGAAGGCCAGTGAGACCAGTCACCTGCCATAGGCGGAGAGCTCTGGAGCTGGGAGTGACAGGGTACCAGTCTGTCTTGTGTGAGAGAAAAAAAAAGGTGAATGTCTCTATCTGGCGATGCCACTCTGCAGACAAGGGAAAGCTGGTGTGAGAAGGAGGGAGCCTGCAGCACAGAATCAAGTCCCTAGAGTAAGAGTGGGAAAAGAAGCCAACTCTAGCTTTCCTTGGTTGCCAATGGCCATGCAATAAAAACCTTTGTTTAGCATGACAGGAGCTGAATCAAGGTCCTCGCTGCTTAGTTCATGGGTTGCCATGGGGAGGCATGCGGGACCTTGAGCATCTTAGACGTGGGGCTTAGCAGTCACTGGCAGAGCCAGAGTTTATAGGCAACAGGCCTGGAACTAAGGCAAAAGGAGGCTTGTGTGTTCATGTCCATCTGCCGTAGGATGCACAGGTCCTTGGTAAGGTAAGGCTAACCACGTGGGTAGGTAGTCAGCATGTCTCAGTGACTAAGACTCCATAGTTTTTAAAGACATGCCTACCGTCATAGCCATGAATGTTGAATTCCTGAATGGTCAAAGTCCTTGAAGACTACGCCCCTCCCCCCAACACCAAATCATAATATTGAACAATTAGATTCTCAAGTTGGATTCCTTCAAGCAGCCATTCCCACTTTAGTAAAAAAAAAAAAAAACGAAGGGAGAAAAAAAAAGCTGTGTAAATGTGACAGCAAATGGAATTCTGGGAGAGAGATTAGCATGTCTTGTGCACGGGAGCTAAGGCAAGATGTATGCCATTTCATGTGAAAGAGCTACCCGGAAACCTGTATCTTGGTCAGTGTTCTATTACTGTGTAGAGACATCATGACCAAGGCAACTGTTAGAAATCATTTAACTGGGGGCTTGCTCATAGTTTCAGAGGGCTAGTCCAGTGTCATTGTGATAGGAAGCAAGCAGTACGCAGGGGGACCCAACAGTAGCTTAAAAGGACATACTGGTCCATAGGCAGGGAGTGAAAGGGAGAGGGAGAGGGAGGGGAAGAGAGAGAAAGAGAGAGCTAAGATGGGCTTTTGGAACCTCAAGGCCCACTCTCAGTGATGCACTTCCTCCAGCAAGGCCACACCTACTCCAACAAGGCCACACCTCCCAACCCCTCTCAAGTAGTGCCACTCCCCGATGAGCAAACATTCAAACATGTAGGCCCATGGTGACCATTCTTATTCAAACCATCACACCTGGAAAGGTGTTATTTGGGGGTGTTGAGGAGGTGGAGCTGCGTTTCTAGACGAAGTTAACAACATGGATCAGACAAGCAGTGACCAGCTTTGAAATGGATGGCATCCATACATAACATCCGTCATTATTCTTCAAGCATATTGGTGATGGCTGACGGGAGATGCAGACGCAAAATACAAGAAAGCATAGCTGCCAATGTTCATTTAGTATTACCTCTGGCACATCACAGAGGACAACGTGCTTGCCTTCCAAAACGTCCTTCGTCAGGGAACAGACAGGATTCGACAAGCTCAGGATCTTTAAGAATCAGTGTCATTTGTTCTTGTGCGTTTCATGCCTTGCTGTTCCTGACTAGGTGATTGGCCGCTGAAGGAGATACCTTCCTAGGTAGAAATTCCAGCACTCCTACAGCTCCATGCTGAACAGCTCTTTCAAAACTCTACCCATGGCTGTTTTCAGCGCTCTGTTAGAACTAGAAATTCTAGAATTTACTCTGTGCCCATAACTTAAAGCGGAGCAGCTTGAGATTGGGGGTGGGGTGGGGAGGCTGAGACAGAAGGATTCCTGAAGCTCCCTGGGTAGCCAGTCTAGCTGAAATGGTGAGCTCTGGATTCCGTGAGAGATCTTGCCCCAAAAAGGAAGGCGGAGGAGCGGTAGAGGAAGATCCGACTTCAAACTCCAGCCTGCAAGTGTACATTGCACACAGACACGCTCTGCGTTACACATACGTATGTGCGAGCGCACAATCGCGCGCACACGGTGGTGAGGCAGTTTGTAAATACTTACTTGATTTGGCATTAGCAGAGAATGTAGATTTTATTCAAGCCTCTACACCGTAAAGACAAATTTGGAATACGGCGTGTTTGATAGTAAATTCTGTAATTTACTCAGTAGCAAATAACTCAGTAGTAAATTGTGTGGAATGCTCAAGCAAGCTCGGTGGGTTTTCCCTCACTCGCCCCAATGCACTTGGCAGAACGTTTGGGTGAGGGGATTATACCCGAGAAGCAGCAGTGAATAAAACCAGCTGAAAAGCGTGCCATTTGTCTGCAGTGACAGCCTTCCATCAGAGGCAGTTCCAAGAGCCCAGGTGAGATAAAGCTGCATTTACCCTGAGAAACTAGCGAGCTTGCCGCCTTGTTTGAAAGTAATTACAGGCATAGCAGGGTACAAAGATCCTTGCTGTCGTGTTGTCGATCAAAATCATCATTGTTTCTGCCACGTGGGATGAGCTCCTACCTGCATGGAGCAATTCAGAAGGAAGGTACAGAAGATGGGGAATCAGGAGTACGCCTGTTAATTCACATCAAACCACTAGAGAATTCTGGCAGGATCAGATTCTGGTAGAAAATTAATGTTAATATATTCTTTTTATGCATCACATACTCACTCTTAAGTGGGGGGAAGGTGAGCCCTGGAGGCAATCAAATTACATAATAGAAGGATAAGAAAACCTGAGTACTTTCGCTACTTTCCACAGTGAGCTGAACGGCATGTCCAGGTAGCATCACGTTGTCACAAGGCCAGGAGAGTGGGCAGCCAGACACAAGGGGCCTACAGATGTGATGCTGTTTTTACAAATATAAACCGCATCATTCCTCTCTCAGGGGGCTGTGTGCAGCCAACACTCACAATCCCATTGCAACAGAGACGTCCTCTCAAGTGGCAAACGGCTTATCTAAGTTAATGAAGAAAGCATCACTTCAAAAAGAACACGTTTTAGGTTTTTGTAAATACTGAAAGACTTAGTCGTAGATGACAAAGAAACACTGAAAAGAGGAGGGAAAAAATAACCATCTTGGATACCCATCTTCATCGAATTGACTCTTCCCAGATCTTCTCCACCAACCACAGTCTTTCCTGGAACACAGTCTGTTTCTGTGGAACACGTATGTGATTCTTCAAAGGGGTGATGAGACCACAAAAGTTATTGTTTTAATGCTAATGTGTCTGTGTCCCTGCTATAGCTTTAGTGGGGTAAGGCCCCCATAGACTCATGTCCCCAACCCAGATGAGGGGGAAGCAGGTCGCTGCAGCAGGCCTTCATAGCCCCTATTATATAAAGTCACCTGTTACAAAGGAGCCAGGGCCAGACTTGTCATTTCTGGGGAAATCCCAAAGGTCATGACTTACTGGGGTTGTCCAAGCCAACACAGCCTGAGATCAGGACAGTAACCCACTCAGGAATTGGCATGGTTCTAGTTGCCTAAACTAAGTACCAAGATCTTCAGGAAGAACCATATAACAATCAAGAATCTAATGGAATGGCAGCAGAAGGTTCTCTTCTGAGATCCCCGGCCTTGTTATCACCAAGAAGATGGCTGGGTTTTTAGTATCCGGCATGATTTCCTTCCTGTTGGCCTTAAGTCTAATCAGCTGTTGTTTGCTGCCAAGATATGTGTGCCACTATTCAACCATTAGGTATGTCTTGCCATACATACTGGCCATTGTGGTTCAGGGGTATCACAGCTGGATGGGGCTATTGACTGCTTGCATAGCGCCTTCTGGTGCCGTAGGAGCTAAAGTTGAGGAAGGAGGCTTCCGGGTTAGATCCAGCTAGAGTATTCCGAGTCCTGTATCTGAAGGGTGTGGTGTCCTCAGCAGGAGGGATGTACCTTCAACTTCTGAGAGGCGGCCAAGGCCAAGGGCAATAGCCCGTGTTGTTCAGGGGAGTCGCTTGGACTATCCTAACCAACAACTCAATGGAAGTTGCTCATATCCGGCCCTGAGATTTTTGTTAGTCTATGGCTCTCATAGGGAGCGCGGTCAGCCCAACCATCACGACTTCACTTTATGTGTCTGTATAATGCAACATAACATAACATACATACATTTATGTGGACTGTATATAACTTTATTTCAACAGACCAACGGGTGATTCCTATTTACGCCCTAAAACCTAAGTGTGGCTCTCTCCACAGCCCCGCCCCAGCCAAGAATCTTCTCTTTGCAGCAGGTGGAGTCCGTTAAAGAAAACTGACCCACCTGATTGTGGGGTGCCCAGCCCCAATACGTATACCTACAGCACAACTTCCTGCACCGCAGGCTCCGGGAACACATCTACGAAGAAGGGCAGAACGACGGTAAGGGCCAGAGACCAGGACGTCTGTGGTAAGACTGTGTCGCTCCTGGCACCCCAACAGTATGGCTGCTGAAGCAAAGCCCGGACCATGGAAACACCAGACAGACATGGTGCACGGGAGGAGGAACAGAACTACAAAGAACCAATGGCTGCTGACAGAGCGATGGTTTGGTCTTTAACAGAGTGAGTTCCCTGGCTATCCAATGCAAAACACAAGCTCTGCTAAGTGGACTCAGCAGCCGGCACTTGTGTATTCACGGGTATGTGTAATAGAAATAATCTGAGGGGGGATGGGAGGTGTTGGAGGCGCAAGGGGAGGGGGGAGTGATGTGATTATCCTTTGATTAAACTATTAAAAAATCAAGAGTCCATGGACTTCCTGTAGAGCAGTGTTCAGAAAATATTTATCAAACGTTTTCAATTTCGTTGAAAAAAAAAAAAAATGTCTTGGCCTTTGCAGGGGAAAGGGTGTTAGAGTCAGCAAGGACCCGCTTCGCTTTCTCATTGCGTAGTCGCAAGTTCCCAGGGAGCCCCAAGCAGCATCTGCAGTAAATGAGCGGGATCCTATCGCCACCTTGTGGGCAGAAGTGGAAGTGCTTTTATTCTGAGCGTTGATGTAATTCGTTAACTACGGATTCTTTTCTGTCGTTTGCTTCTGATAAGTTCTTTCATAGCATGCTTTGCTTTTCTACCCATATTTACAATAATTTTTGTAAATTACCAAACACAAATTTAATTTACAAAGGGCAAAAAAAAAAAAAAAAAGGACCCACTCAGGTATTAAAAGCCGAGGTTCCTTCAGCCCACATCTATTCTCGCGTGAACTAAATTCAGTAGCTTTGGTATCTATCGCCAAAATTAGCGAGATATTTGCTGGATGGAATGAGAGGGACTCGACCTGCTTAAGGCATTGTTTCACAGATAAATATTTTAAATTTTTCTGTGATTGGCAGTCAAGAAGACGGCATAGGTGCCTCTAATTTTGAATCAGCATTTTTGGGACATTAAAATCATATTTTGAAAACTCTGTGTAGAGAAAACACTCCCAACCACTGGAAATAAAAACAAGGGCTGATAAAAAACACCCCCAAATTTTTATTGATCTAAACTAATATAAGTATTTTTAAAGCTTTTCATTTTTTAACTTTTTTTTTTCTTATTATATTTGGCTACATAAAGCCGTTTTCATGCAAATATGTAATATGCTTTGGGTACATTTTCTTCTTCTTTTTTAATGCTTTATAAAGTGACTTTGATTTCCAGGAAAGGAAGGTCCTAGATTGTATAGTTTACTGGCCCTATGCAATTCTCACTGAAGTTTTTAATTTTGATGCTTTAATTTATGCGTTTTTGTTTGTGCTGGTACATGCATCTGGATGCGATATCCACAGAGGCCAGAAGAGGGCGACAGGGCCTCTGGAGAGGGAGCCACAGGCAGGTGTGAACAGTTGATCTTGGGTTCTGAGGGGCAAACTGGATCCTGTGTGAGAATCATGGGCTCTTAGTCACCCTTTTCCTCAGCCCCTCACTGCTTCTGTCACCCGTGGCCTCTCTGATAACAAACCGCCTTGAAAGCTTCCATGACAGCTTCGTTAAGGGGCTCTCCTTATAATGTTCTTGATCTCTTGTCATTCCCGATTTGACCCTTTTTGTCACCTTCCTGCCCCTTCATTTCAACACCCGTAACACGGCCCGTTTTACGACGGGTGTATATTTAGCTGTACAAAAGAGTGAAGGTCTTTGCAACAGTGACCTTCAATGCCACTCGCTTAAGTTCAGCCTTTCGTAACTACATCCCCATTTTTTTTTTTTTTTGGTGACCAACTCACGTGTGCGTCCATCGTTATGAGAAAAACTCCAACGAGTGCCGGTAATATGCTTTAGCAAAGAGTGAGGGCTAGCGTGAGCCTGGTGGTCCTGCCTTCCTAGGGGCTGGAGCCTAGGTGCCGGGCGCAGGAGCATTTCCAGGGAGAATTTCCCTGGGCACTTGGGGAGCACTGCTCGTTCATAGCTCAGAGATTTCCGAGGACATGGCTGGGCGTCTTTCTCATTTTTCTCTCCACTGTGACCACATACCTGATAATAACCAACTTAAGGAACAGAGACTTTCTTCTGGCCTGTAGCTGGAGAGGGATGCGGTTCACAGTGGCTGTGAAAAGGTGGGGGTGGTTTGGGCGGAGCCTGAGGCGGCTGTTCACATCACAGCCGCAGCCAGGAATCAGAGGAGAGACAGACGCTGCTGCTTCGCTGGCTTTTCTCTTCCTGTCTTATTCACTTACGAATGTCAGCCCATGAAATGGCCTGCACAGGCAAAGTGTTTTATCTTCTCTGTTCATCTTCCCTGAAGATCATAGACATACTCCAAGATGATCCTAACACCCTAGTTTTTTTTGTTTTTTTTTTTTTTTTTCTGAATCCAAATAAATTGTCAGTCCAAATTGGCCATCACCCTGGCCACCTGTGACGTGGATGAGGTTTTGAAAAAGTCTCCAAATAAAACATATTCTTCGTGTTCCTGAGCTATATAGTCTTAGGGTCAAAACTAAAACTTAAAATGACGTGTAGCCGGTTAAGCTGAAAAGGCTTAAAATGAATGAAATTTGAACTCTGAAAATAACCCACCACTCGGAGGCAGTACTGACCAGTTTATTAAAAGCAGTTTGTCATTGTGATATATCCTGTCAACATTTGACTAGCAGTGGCAACACGAGAACAGAAGAGAGAGACTCATTTGTTCTGGAAGATTTTTCTCTTTCCTCATGCTATTAATTATGTATTATCTGAATGGAAATCATGATTTTTTTTTTAAAAGCCTTACTTAAAATTAAGTATCATTATATAAAATCAGATAAATAACGTAAATTATAAAGTGCTTCTGGAAGTTGTAAAAATATCAAGATTTTATTCAAAGTCTTTTAATCTCATTTTTGGAGAGGCAGGCATTGCCGTTACAGTGCTGAAGATGTGATTAATGTCAGTGAAATGTATCTTCATTATGAGTCATAACTCTTGGTACTGTTTAACAGTGAGAAACTATTAATAACTTAAGCTAATAATACATCTCTCTCTCTAGCTTCAGAAAGGATGTGACTTTGGAACTCAAAGTCACTAACTCTTTGACGATGTGGTGGCAGTCCGGTGATTTCACCAGCTCCTCCTTAGAAACACTGATTAGCACATGACTGTCGCTGAGACCTTGATATTCTATCTGAGGGTCAAGATTCAGCTTTCCTCTGTTTTGTTCTTGAGCACACTTGGGTCGATGATACTTATACAATGAGTTCTGAGATGAGGTTTGTGATGGCTGGGTGTAAAATGTCCTGTGCACGCTCCTGTGTTTAAACTTGGTTCCTAGAGGGCTTCACTGTTTGGGGAGGTTGTGGGCACACTGTAAGGAGGGGTCTTGTTTCAGGAAGCGGATCTCTGGGGAGTGGGTGGGCTATAGCGTCACTATTCAGCCTTCCCTCAGTCCTGCAGCATTGATAACCATCCTCTATAAGATACTCACCAGGAGAAGGAGTACCAACATGTCCTAGCAGAAGCTTCTTGGCCTCTGAGACCAGCCTGTGTGAAGTAGCAGGCCACAAGCTCCTCTGTTGTTATACAAAGTGCTCATCCGCCGAGGGAATAAGTGTAGAGACCCAAAGACTTGAAGACCATGACCTTAGCAGAGATGGCAGGCCTTACCAACAGCATGTGGGCAACGTGGACAACGCTGTTGGCTCTTACATGGGTTGCTTGCAGTGTGGTTGACAACAAAAAACATTCCTAGCCTGGTTTCTGAAAGTGTAGACAGCAATGCATCAGTCCAAGCAGAAGTTGAATTACATACTGTAACACTGGACACATTGCATACTCTAACAATGGACATGGTACATACTGTAACAATGGACACATTGCATACTCTAACAACGGACTATTACATATTGCAACAAGGGACACATTACACACTGTAACAATGGACAACTGAGAGAATGAATGGTTTCTCACAGGCTCATCCAACTTGACCTGTCTCTATTCTACCCTCACCAGGTGATAATAGCTCCATGAGTAGCATCCTGGCCACATACAGCTAACAGCTTTTGCTGTACGAACTTTTTCAGCTTACATTACAGTTTCAGTGCAGCCCCGTAGACACATTTCTAAAAACCACCACATGAGTTGCTCTTTGGATGAATTATCTCCATTGTGCCTTGAGCCCTGAAATCTATCACAATTTAAAACTTATAAAAGAAAATTATGAAAGAAAAAGCTCTATTTTTTTAGATATAACATCAGTGTCTGATTTTAATTATCATTTGTGCAACCTACAATGATTAACTATGTTATGGCTAATTATGCATAATGAATGTATCAGGGTTTAAGAGTATATGTGGTAAGACTCCTGTCATTCACATTTTACTGGGATAGCCATACAACTTTGAATCAAATGGATATTTTAAATATGCTAATTTCAGATGCACATTAGGGAGAATTTCCCATAATATTTAAATGATTTGAAGATGACTGTATAGGAAAAAGCGCTACATTTCTGGTGCCTAAAACTTTGCTGTATGCTTGTTTTTGTTTTGTTTTGTTTTAATGTCAGTCTGTAAAACCTCTGGATTGAAACTTTTGTCTCTTGTCTGTTTCTAGAAGCAGAACCGTGTTCCAGTTGGTAAATTTGTCAGGACTTATAGACTAAGTCTGTACTTGTGGTTTGAATGAGAATGGCCTCCATAGGCTCACAGGGAGTGGCACTATTAGGGGGTGTGATCTGGCTGAAGAAAGTGTGTCACTGGGGGTGGTTTTTGAAGTTTCAGAAGCTCAGGCCAGCAATGGGAGGATGGAAAACCAAGCTCACACCCCCTTTTGCAGGACTTGCAATCCACCAAGCCTCACTAATTTCCAGTCATGGGTCCCAATGCTTCCCTTCAGCCGAGACCTATTGCTTGAAGGTGAATTACTGAATGGATCCTTAAACTATTTTGCTGGCTAGTTTTATGTCGACTTGACACAAGCTAGTGTCATCAGAGAGGAGGGAACCTCAATTCAAAAACTGCCTCCATAAGATGAGGCTGTAGACAAGACTGTAGAACATTTTTCTTAATTAGTGATTGATGGAGGAGCACCCAGCCCATTGGGGGTGATGTCACTCGTGGGCTATTGGTACAGGGTTCTATAAAAAAGCAGGCTGAGCAAGCCATGAGGAGCAAGCCAGTGAGCAGCACCCCTCCATGGCCTCTGCATCAGCTCCTGCCTCCAGGTTCCTGCTCTGTTAGAGTTTCTACCCTCATTTTCCTCAGTGATGGACTGTGATACGGAACTGTGACATGAAATAAAATCTTTGCTTCCCAAGTTTCTTTCGGCCATGATGTTTTATCACAATAGAAACCTAACTGAGAAAACTGCCAATAAACTGAGGTAGTTCCTCACCACCGTGTAATAGGTGTTGCGATGGTTAATGTTGATTGTCAGTTTGACAGGATTCACAGTCCCCATGGAAACAGTCCTTTGAGCATGTCTGTGAGGCATCATCTAGATTAGATTAACAGGGGTGGAGACAGTCATCCTAATATGATGCTAGCTCTCCGCAGCTAACATCTCAGACTTAACGGCATGAAGAGAATAAATTGAGCACAGGTACTCATTGCTCTCTTGGGGGTGTACCTTACCAACCACCTCACTTTCCTGCTGCCAAGCGTCCGACCTACCATGAACTGTATCCCTAGAATGGTAGGCTAAAACAAACCCATTCGTTCCCCCTCATGTTGCATTGGCATTTGTCACAGCAAGGGAGGAAGCAGTGAACACAATATTCAATAGTTATGTTTAGGTGCGATGGAGGTGGAGATCCAGCAAAGGTGCCTTATTATTCAGCCCAAAGCAGGAGGGTCACAAGTGAATGCAGATGCTGAGAGACAGGGAACAGAAGATAGAAGTCAAGTCCTGTAGACACAGGAGCAACACCCAGAGAGCAAGGAACAGGCCCGGACGCCAACTCACAGAGCCTTTCTCCGAAACGTAGTAATGTGAAGAATTCGAGATACTCAACCCCCGATACAGTTCAAGGGCTTCCTTATGTACCAAACACTTGAGATTCCTGGCCCCCTTCTTGTGTGTGACAGGTTTGCATTTGACTCATGGCTTGGGGGTAGCTTTAAAGGAGAGCAAAAGAGATTCTTTTTAGAAAATATGAGAGCTCTGCGGAAGGGAGGAACTTGGAAGGAGAAAATAGAGTAAGCAGAGCATTTAAAACCATAATTCTACTGTTCTTAGAGGCCAAATAAATGTCTTTGGGAGAAGCCTTTCAAAGGCCACTTATCGCTGGCTATTCTGAGCCTTAAGATCAAGGAAGAAAGGGAGGCCATTCATGCAGTTTCTTAGCAGGCCAAAGCTAAAGAAAAGTCAGGGAGACACTTCTGAGAATGAGGACTTACTTTGAAAAATTAGTCTTTTGTTTTGTTTTATTTTGAGACAGGATCAACTGGCATTGTTGGCTGGCCTGGGCTATGTAGACAAGGCTGTCCTTGAACTCACAGAGATCTGTTTGCCTCTTTCTCCCATGAGCTTAGATTTAAGGTATAAGCCACCAAACCTAGGAAAAAAATTTAGAGTTTTGCTAGCCATGAAGGGACCCAAAGCACAGAATGCCCACTTCCAGAGTCTATGAACTCTCACAATTTTATCTCCTTCTTGATTTCACAAGTGTTTATTGGATTAAAACAAAATTTTGCTGGTATGGCAGTGGAGAGTGAGAGTAAACAAGAGAACCTATTTCCTGAAGATTTTCTTTTCTGTATGGCAAACACAAACACAGCCACCAATGATGAGTCAGCAGCAGCCCTGGGTAACCAGCAGCATTGAGAGAAAAGTTCTTTGTAGAATCAGCAGCAGGTCTCCATGAGTGGTTGTGTGTGTGTGTGTGTGTGTGTGTGTGTGTGTGTGTTTTCAAGAGTCCCAACAGCAGGGGGCTACAGAGATACAGAGATGGCTCAGAGGTTAAGAGCACTTGCTGCTCTTCCAGAGGTCAATTCCCAGCAACCACATGGTGGCTCACAACCATCTATGAGATCTGGTGCCCTCTTCTGGCGTGCACGTGTACATGCAGGCAGAACATTGTATACATAATAAATAAATCTTAAAAAAAAAAAAAAGAGTCTTATCTCTGTAAACTTTAGTGAATCCTCATACCCTCGGCTCTTCTCTTCAATGCACCACAGAACCCTAGGGATCTTTCTAGCTCAGAACTCAGGAAGCTGAGGGCCTGGCACATTTGGTAGTCTGAGTTCAAGATAGCTGCTTAGGAGAGCAAGGCCCTATTTCACTGTGTGCTGAGAAAGAGAGAGCTTGGCTTGGCTCACTGTGTTGAGGACACTGTCCTACAGCTAATGCTATGTCCCATGCTCCTGGGACAAACCTGAGGCTGCCTAACCCATTAGGTGTTTTGAAGTCATTAAGGGAATATACATTTCCTTAAAAATATTTGCCCTGACTCCGAGAAGTAAAGATATTTTTGGAAGGTCTGGGCTCTCCTGGGGTACCATGTCTAAGGCTCAATCAGGGACTAGAGAGATGGCTCAGCAGTTAAGAGCATTGGCTACTCTTCCAGGGGACCTGAGTTTGATTCTCAGCACCCACGTGATGTCTTACAATTGTCTGTAACTCCAGTCTCGTGGAATTGGATGCCCTCTTCTGGCCTCTGTGGACACCAGGCATATGCGTAACGCACAAACATACATTCAAGCAAATTGCCCATGCACATAAAAATAATAAATAAGCAATTCTTTAAAACTTAAGAAAAAGGAAACGTTACCACATCAGATTCCAGTTGAGACGGATGAAGGAGTAGCACCGAGTGGTTAACACTTTATTTTAAAATTACATTTATTTACGTGTGTGTGTGTGTGTGTGTGTGTGTGTGTGTGTGAACTATGTGTGCAGAGGTCAGAGGACATCCTGTGGAAGCCATGGGTCCCAGTGACAGAACTCAGGTAGTCTGGCTTGGCATCAAGCACTTTTACTTGCTGAGCGTCCTTGCCGATGTCCCGGTTCATGCTTCTAAGTCAGTTGAGGTTGCTGAAAAACTTCAGTCTCTCTCAGTCTGCCGTTGATCACCGAGGTCACACTCGGCCTTCCTGGGGTGTGTTAGGGCTGGTGCGCCTGCAGAGCCATGGGGCTCACAGAAAGGCATGTTGCCTGAGGCTTACAAGGACTACGGCAGGTGACATCTTCCTGCACTTCTCAGCCATTTGAGAAGATGTAATGCTGCCCCCAGAGAGAGGGAAGCAACCAGCTGAGTCCCTCAGGAGATCCCTAATTGGTCCAATAGAATCTCAGAAAACACCAATCAGAATATGGAATCGAGGTTTTGCAGCATTCAGTTTGTACCTGAGACCTAGCATGTGGTAGGTACACGATCGATGATTTTTATTTTAGTTATATCATTACTATTTCTCTCGGCTAGGATTTTTGCAAACTACAGCTATGAGTTGTTAATTGCTTCTGAGATACTCTAAGAAAGCTGCACTCAAGGCTATCATTTCCCTCCACCCTCCTAAAGTGGAGAAAAAAAAAAAAAAAGGAACCTGCCAGGAAAGCAGCTCCTGGAGAGCATTTGAGGTGGTGTTGGGGGTAGGGAGTAGAAGGGAGGGGGAGATAGGCATTAGGAAACAGCTCCTGTATGGTCTCCAGCTGTGGTCCAGGCTGTGAGGTGAAGGCCTCCTCCATTAGACTGCAGAAGGCTGAAGGCCTGATAACCTCACGTGTCTGCAGACTGAAGGTGTGTATTGGAAGAATGCCAGGCTCCTGCTTTCTGGATGTTTTTACTGAGTGCTGGTTACATAGCTAGCTTTTCTAACATCAATAGGGGTTTGTCTTCAGGCAGTTTTAATTACCTTGTAACGAACTGTGAGTTTTTATGCATAGGCACACTTCCCTTTTCCTGGTCCCGCTTTGAACACCGATCAGACCTATCTGAACTTGTGTCTCCGTAACTACACTTCGAAGGCTTTTTAGAGTTTCTGAACTTGAATTTATCGGCACTGCTTTAAGATGCTGTAGTATCCTCTCCTTGTTTGTACATGTGGATGTGAAACTATTGGGCTCTCCAGGCTGTGACTCTCTTTAAAGGGATTTCGTTTCTACTGCAAAGGCTCTGACCTCATAGCCATAGGCCGCTGATGTGCTCTCCTGGCCCCCAAACACCGTGCAAAGTTGAGTGCTCATAGGCACATCTCCCTGGAAAGATGAGTCAGAGGTATTGTCAAATTCTAGCAAAGTCGTAGAAAAGGTCTAGATGTGAGACATCTCCTCACCATGAGTACTGGCTGCTATTCTCAAACTGACCTTTGGACGTTCTCAAGGGGCTGGGAGGGAGGACTTCGAGATGCTTGTGTGTCACCCTTATGCAAAACTGAGTCTACTGGAGGCAGGTTTCAAGAGCGAACCTGGGTTCTATGGATGCCTCGGCACTGGGGCGGGGTGGGGGGACTTCCCACACATAGTACAGTACATCTGAAGATTTTCAAGCCTCCCAGCCCCCGTCCCTGCAACTCTGAGAATCCTCTCTGTATGATCCTCCCTTCATCTGGAACTTTGAACACCACTGCTGCTTTTTGAAAACATGGAGAAGGATAAAGACCGAGAGACAGAGAAACAACAGAAACCATCAAGTGGTGTTTTCTCACAAAGGCAGCGGAAATTAGGAAAAGCTGAGAAATTAGGGAGAGGAATCGGCTTCAGAAACAGTTTAGAAACTGGCTTCATCGATGAGCAGGCCAGAGAGTCACTGATACAATGGAGTACCTCTAAACAGTCCTCCTCGGTATACTAGATTCCACATGTCGCTCATTTATTTTTTTAAAATAAAATACTTAAAGGCCACTTTAACAGATGACATACGTTACTATTTAATATGCTCAAATGTGGGAACTTTTTTAATAATCTTGACTTAAAACACATTTAGAAAATAAAATCACAGACTGAAGCTGGTTTTTTTTTTTTTTGTTTTTGTTTTTGTTTTTTTTTTAAGCCACAAACTTCTTTCTTATTCTGCGCCTTGAATCTCCCTGCCCCAGGTTTGGGTTCATCTCAGAGGGGAGAGTGCAGGGACGATCAGAGTGGAGACAGTCAACCAGTCAACGGAGAAAACCTGTCACCCTGCCACGAATTCTTGGCAGCCTGCTCTCCAACAATCTCACACAGAAAGAACCTTCCATTTAAAAGTGCGCAACCTGCCTGGAGCCATCCTCCTCTGTTTTCATTGCCGGCAAAATGCACCTGGATAATTTTTGTGTGACCGGTGAAGGCTACAATGCCCCTTTCCTTCTTGTTGGAAGTACCTTGATATTTCCTCCCTCAGCGTAATTCACAGATAGGTCTGGCGAGTGCTGTGCGATTTGCATATTCCTCACTTAGTTTGCATGCTTGGCATAGCCTTTCTATCACTTTAAGTAACTGAATTGACTAAATATGTATTTTATGGATATGTGAGATCCATATTTTACCAGCCGTGACTTCTGAGTAATTTATGGAGAAAGGGGTTCCTGGCTTCTCTTACCCATGAATCATTCTACCTTCTGATAAGGGAAGGTCGTTGCTTGCTTTGTCCTTGGACATTGGGTCCCTCATAAGATGGGGGAAACTTTTCTGAGGTCATTTCCAAAGTTGGTTTGACTGTTCTTACAGCTTGGTGACCAACCTGGGGGTCATCAGATTAGAGTCAGGATTTGATGACCATATGGTGATGTTTTCTTTCTAAGTTAAATGTTTGCAGTGTTGTGGGAGTAGCATTGATTTCCTAAGTGTGGACATATTGCTGGACAGGAATATTACTGGACAGTTTTCACAAATATTATCTCATTTACTTGAAATAGTAGATCTGGAGCAGTGGTTCTCAACTTTCTTTTAAAAAATAATTAATTACAGTTTATTCACTTTATATCCCAGCTGTAGCCCCATTCCCCATCCCCTCCCAATCCCACTCTCCCTCCCTCTTCTTCTCCTATGCCCCACCCCTAGTCCAATGATAGTGGAGGTCCTTCTCCCCTTTCATCTGACTCTAGTCTATCAGGTCTCATCAGGACTAGCTGCATTGTCTTTCTCTGTAGCCTGGTAAGGCTGTTCCCCCTTCAGGGGGAGGTGATCAAAGAGCCAGCCCCTGAGTTCATGTCAGAGACAGTCCCTGTTCCCATTACTAGGGAAACCTCTTGGACACTAAAGTCCAAGTGGGTCAAAGACCTCAATATAAAAGCAAACACACTAAACCTGTTAGAAGAAAAAGTGACAAAGAGCCTTGAACTCATTGGCACAGTAGACAACTTCCTGAACAGAACACCAACAGCACAGGCTCTAAGAGCAACAATCAATATCATGGAACTGAAAAACTTCTGTAAAGCAAAGGACACTGTCGTCAGAACAAAATGACAGCCTACAGACTGGGAAAGGATCTTCACCAACCCTATATGTGACAGAGGGCTAATATCCAGAATATATAAAGAACTCAAGAAATTAAAAAGCAACAAATCAAGTAATCTGATTAAAAAATGGAGTACAGAGCTAAACAGAATTCTCTGTAGAGGAGTATATGGCAGAGAAACACTTAAAGAAATGTTCAACATCCTTAGTCATCAGGGAGATGCAAATCAAAACGACCATGAGATTTCACCTTACACCCATCAGAATGGCTAAGATCAAAAACTCAAGTGACAATACATGCTGGAGAGGATGTGGAGAAAGGGGAACCCTACTCCATTGCTGGTGGGAATGTCAACTTATATAATCACTTTGGAAATCAGTCTGGGGCTTTCTCAGACAATTAGGAATAGCGCTTCCTCAAGATCTAGCTATACCACTCCTAGGCATATATCTAAAAGATGCTCAAGTACACAAGGACATTTGCTCAACTATGTTCATAGCAGCTTTATTAATAGCCAGAAGCTGGAAACAACCCAGATGTCCTTCAGTTGAGGAACGGATACAGAAATTGTGGTATTTACACAGTGGAATACTACTCAGCAATTAAAAACAAGGAAACCATGAAATTTGCAGGCAAATGGTGGGACCTAGAAAAGATCATGCTGAGTGAGGTATCCCAGCAGAAAGGCACACATAGTATATACTCAGTTATAAGTGGATATTAGACATATAATATAATAAACATACTAAAATCTGTACACTTAAGGAAGCTAATCAAGAAGGAGGACCCTGGATAAGATGCTCAATCTTTATTCAGAAAGACAAACAGGACGGACATTGGAAGAGGGAGAAAACAGTGAACAGGACAGGAGCCTACCACAGAGGGCCTCTGAAAGACTCTACCCAGCAGGGTATCAAAACATATGCCAAAGGATATCAAAACTCATAGCCAAACTTTGGGCAGAGTGCAGGGAATCTTATGAAAGAAGAGGGAGATAGGAAGACCTGGAGGGGACAGGAACTCCACAAGGAGAGCAACAGAACTAAAAAATCTGGGCACGGGGGTCTTTTGTGAGACTGATACTCCAAACAAGGACCATGCATGGAGATAACTTAGAACCCTTGCACAGATGTGGCCCATGGCAGCTCAGTATCCAAGAGGGTTCACCAGTAATAGGAACAGGGACTGTCTCTGACATGAACTGATGGGCCTGCTCTTTGATCACCTCCACCTGAGGGGGGAACAGCCTTACCAGGCCACAGAGGAAGACAATGAAGCTAGTCCTGATGAAACCTGATAGACTAGGGTCAGATGGAAGGGGAGGAGACCTCCCCTATCATTGGACTGGGGGAGGGGCATAGGAGAAGAAGAGGTAGGGAGGGGGGATTGGGATGGGGTGGGGGAGGGAGCTACAGCTGAGATACAAAGTGAATAAACTGTAATTGATAAAAATAAAATAAAGACCTCCCCTACCAGAGGACTTAGAGAGGGGCAGGGAAGAGATGAGGGAGGGAGGGTGGGATTGGGAGAGAATGAGGGAGGGGGCTATGGCTGAGATACAAAGTAAATAACCTGTGATTAATATAAAAAATAAAAAGTATAAAAAATAAAATAAAATAAAAATTTAAAAAATGGGACACAGAGGTAAACAGAGAATTCTCAACAGAGGAATAGTGAATGGCAAAGAAACACTTAAAGAAATGCTCAACATCCTTAGCTCTCAGGGAAACGCAAATCAAAATGACCCTGAGATTTCAACTCACACCCATCAGAATGGCCAGGTTCTCAACCTTCTTAATGCTGCCACCCTTTCATCCAGTTCCTCATGTTGTGGAACTGTATAATCACTTTCATTGCTACTTCATAACTCTAATTCTGATACTGTTATAAATTGTTCTGTACATACCTGTGTTTTCTGATGGTCTTAGGCGACCTCTACGAAAGGCTCATTTGACCCTTGAAGGGGTCTAGACCCACAGGTTGAGAACCACTGCTCTGGATTTTTTTTTTTTTTTTTAAATCCCCGCTGTGACTCTTGGGTAAGAACACTGATGTGCGGGACTAATCTATCTGTATACATACATACACATAAATGTAAAAAAAAAAAAATTAGGATGTCTGCCATTACCCTAAAATGCACTAAAATTAAAATTTGAGGCTTTTTTTTTCATTGAGGAATAGGGACTATTTTAAAAGTTTTGTGGCTTTCTTTATCCTCATCTGAATCGACAAACTTAACATTTGTCCCTAGAGAGCCCAGGGGAAAACATTTATTTTGCCAATGCAATACAATGCCATTACACATTGTATATCCAGCAAATACGTTATTGTAGACTCCCTTCAACCAAAGCCACCTAAGCCATGCACTAATAATCCGCTCCAAAGCAGTACCATCGTGTATAAGCTATGCGGTGCAGGTTGCTCTGGGGCACGTGGGTTCGGCAATTAAATGCTCCTGAATGTCTCAGGCTTTAGGGCTTGTGAGACTCATCAAACTCTATATTTATAAATATCAAAAAGGATATGCCTCAGATTCCAAGGCAAAGGATGGCTCATGCCTTTTTCACTCCCCTACGCCATCCTAAGCGTTTCCTCTTCGGCCTCTGCACAGTCTTCCATGTTTAGCTCAGTCTCTGCCTCCTCTAAAAGCTTTATGCAACTGCGCCTGGCCGAGTTGATCCCCACCAACAGCTGGTTTTCACGTTGCTTGTTGCTCAGTGACCTATTTTTCTCTGACATTGGCTTTCCCAGGGACACACCTTCTACTCCACAATTTCATTCTGTATCAGCCCTGAGAATAGCAAATATGCATTACTGTGTTATAAGAGCTGAAAGTTTTGGAAATGCAGCGTTTACTCACAGGCCCCAGACTCCAGGGATTCTGAGTCACTGCTAAAGCAAATTAACAGTTATAAGAAATGTGTCTCAAAGAAAGAGATTCTCAACTTTAAAAATTTTATTTATTTATGTATTTATCTATCTATCTATCTATCTATCTATCTATCTATCTATCTATTTATTTTTGTGTGTGTGTATGTTTAGGTGCATGTGTGCCACAGCATGCACATGGAAACCGGAGGAGAACTGTGGCCGTTGGTTCTCTCCTTACACCATGTGAGTCCTGGGGATGAAGCTCAGAACGCCAGGCTTGGTGGCAACTGTGTTTTCTTCTCGAGTCACATCGTTGGCTCTCAGCTTAAAACAAAACATTCCTATAACACACTTGCATCAGTTGAGACTTTTCTCTCTCTCTCTCTCTCTCTTTTTTCATATTCTATGAGAAAAACACCAGGCAGTGCCCAGCCTCGTAGAATCCTTTTCCAGGTCATCGGCTTGTAATTTTACCCAGAAGGTAATCTGTATCTTCCTTGAAGCAACCATCTTAATATATGAAATAAGTTGTTGGGACTGGGGTCATGGCTCAACCGGAGTAGTGCTTGCTGCATAGGTTCTGGAACTTGAGCGGGATCCCACGCAGCCCTATGAAAAACACTGGGTGTGCTTCAATCCCAGCTCTGGAGGGGTGGAGACAGGAAGATTCCTTGGGCTGAATGAGTGAGTTCCAGGTGCAGTGAGAGACCCTGCTTCAAAAACGAAACGTGGAGAGTGACAGAGAAAGATAGTGTCAACCTCTGGCCTCCGGAGGCCAGTACGGACACACATGCACATAACGCTCCCCATAGGTTTGAAAGTTAGTTCCACATACATCCGTACATAAAATATATGTTTATATATATTGTATACTAAATTTAAGAGAGGTTTGCTTGATGTCAGCATTCAGTCTTTTTAGTGCTGTTTCAAGTATTAGCAAGCTCAAGCAGTCAAGTGTGTACTTCCAAGCCACTGAAGAGTATCACCACTTGTGATGGCTATTACTAGTTGCCAACCTAACTTATCTGGAAAGAGGGAACCTCAGTTAAGGAATTGCCTCCATCAGATTGGTCTATAGCCTGTGTGGCATTTTCTTGGCCCCTAACTGACAGAGGAGGGCCCAGACGACTTTGGCAAGTGCCACCTCTGGCATGTGGTTCTGGGTTCTACAAGGAAGCTAGTTGAGCAGCATGAAGCAACCAGAAAACAGTTTCTTTTAGTCTCTGCTTCAGTTCCACCTCTGCTGCGGACACCACCTCTGCTTTCCTCGATGAGGGGTTGTAATCTGTGAGTCAAATAAAACCTTTCTTTCTTCAAGTTGAACAGCATGTTATCACAGCAACAAGGAAACTAGCATCCTACCCCTCCTAAACTTATGAGCTCTTTAGAGTCAATCTTTAGGCAACAGTTGACCAGTATTCTATCTCTATTCTCTTGCTCTTTTTCCAGAATGTTCTAAATGGAACAATACAATGTGTGCAGCTCTCCGAGCCTGTTTTCTCTCACTTAACGCAAAGTGGATGAGATTAATCCACACTGCTACAAGAACGGATTGCTCATTCTGCATTCCTGTTGAATATGTATATCTTTTTGTGGAATCTTGGAGTCTTGATTAGGAGCACTTGTTGGGATCTAAGATCGCTACTGGTGGCCTGTGGAGGTAGATCTTAATAGGGCCCTCTGTTGTTCCGCCCTATAATGCATATACAATGGCTTGAGACTCACTCAGCTCCACACCAGGACATCAGTTAGAAGAAATGATGATGGGACATGCTGCCCTTTCTTAAGAGGACCAAAGTTAGGAACAGGCAACATGTTACTTGATGATATTTAGAACTTGCATTTGAGGGTGGGTAAATACAAGCACAGATGACAAGACCTGGCTTTAAACATTTTCCATTAGAGATCTAGGGACAATTAAGGAATTATCAAAGAGCCAGGAGGTGAATGCCCTCCAACAAGTGATGGGGTGTTGAGAACATCACAAATAAATCCATTTATGCAGAAACTACAAAAGAAGCTGTTATTTTTGCCACTTCTGAAAGAAGAGCTGTCAATAGTTAAAAAAATGATGTCTCTGAAGGTTTTTGTAGAGCTTCTCACTCTTGGCTAGACTCAAGAACTAGGGGAGGGACATAGTGGGGGAAGAGGGAGGGTGGGACAGTAAAGAGATGAAGGAGGGGCATACAGCCAGGATACAAAGTGAATAAATTGTGATAAATAATAATAAAATAAAGAAAAAAATTAAAAATATATGTACAAAAAAAAGTTGCCTAGGGAGCTTGCTAACATTACCACCGTGTCCAGGCACAGTGCCTGGGGTTGTCAGTCACCAAAAGTTTAAATGCCCCAAAGAGGAGTTTGTTTTTGTACATATGGTTTTTTTTCTTTTTTAATGCACTCTTAGGGGTAAGCTTTAGCCTAAATGGGATAGAAGAGTCCACACATTTCCTGAGAATGAAGGAGCACCTAAAGAGAGAAGGTAGGGTTTTATATTGTGTAATTCACTTCTGGGGACAGGATGAGGTCAGATGTGAGAGGTGCAATCCAGAGATGAGGAGGAAGGTCACAGCTGTTTGCAGAATCAACAGGGCAGCTAAGAGAGAGAAGGGGGAGGTGAGGTGAGGGGGAGGGAGAGAGAGAGAACGAGAGGCTGTGTAGTCACTGTGCCTCTTCTGTTAGACTGCAGTGTAAAGCTAAAACCTGGCTTACACATCTTTGGGAATCATACCTGGGCAAATGGGGCCTCAGAGGGGCCGGCGGGGTCACCAACTGATTGCTCACCCCGAGGAAAGCATTGTCACATGCAAACAGGTTTAATATCTGCTGTGTGCTTCTTTTGACGTTTATGTTTCTCACCTGTTTCTCACCATAAGGTGCAACCGAAAAAATTCAGCTACAGAAGGCTGTGTTAGCACATAACTCTTATTTTTTATGAAATTAGATAGGCCTGCAGGTGTATAATTATGTGTAATCCATGCAGCTTATAGGATGGGTGAGTCTTTTTTAACCGGCATTATTATAGGGTAGCTTGATTGCACATCCCCATCAAATGTACAAATGTAACCATAAAGAGATAATTGTGAGGCATGAGGCTGACAAGAAGATAAGAGACATTTTAATGCTCCCACTCCACTTGGCACACATCTAACTTCCAATCGTCTCGCACAGGTCAGAGCTAGAAAATTGCTTAAGATTATGTCTCAGAGACCAAGAATCCTAAATCTATTCCCTAGACTACTTTTAATCTTTTGGAAATAATTTTTCCCCCCACCACTCTGCTCCTTCTCTGCTCTGCTTCAGACCTGCCACCCACTCTCTGCATTTCTGTTCTAACCCGGCAGCTGCAGTGATCCTTAGGGATCACGGTGGTTCTGTTCAGAATCCCCCGAATACACACTCCCACTCAGAGCAAAGGCCCAGGGTCCCCAGGCTCACCAGCCTCCATGCTACATAGGCACACCGACTCTGCCATGCTCCGGGAAGCGCTCCCTCCACCCCCTTGCTTTCTCTCAGTCTTTAACAAAAAAAAAAAAAAAAAAAGATGAATTGATTTTTATTTTGTCTATGAATGATTGCCTGCATGCACATGAGGGTCACGCAGTGAAATGTGGATGACCAAATAAGGCGTCAGATCTCCTGAGACTGGAGTTACAGACAGTTGTGAGCCACCATGCGGGCACTGAGAACCGAACATGGGTTTTTCGCCAAGAACAGCCAGTGCTCTTAACTGCTAAGCCATCTCTCCATTTTCCTCCCATTTCACACTAGCTGCCTTTGTCAATAATGTTCATCCTGCACTCCCTTTGGTCTGTCCCTCATCCCTTTCCAACATCCTGCATGACTGTTCCCTCCCACACTCTGCTCTTACAACACTGTTCTTGAACTCACTACCAGAATCTGTATGAGTTCCATTTCTAAACTGCTGTTCAGCCACTGTTCATTCTCATTCTTTGGTTTCTTTCCAGCCATGCCCTTGTGATAGAAAAGGGGCATAGACGGTTTTGAAGGTACTGACACAAAGAGGTTGGGGAAGCTCAGGAGATGATGGGGAAGGAAGATGGGAAACTCTTCCTTCCATCTCTAAGGTCAGGCATGTGGGGGAGCAGGAACCTGAGTTAGATAGGGAGGGGTGCTGTTCTAAGAAGACAAGGGTAGAAACGGAAAGGGCACAGAGAGCTGTGGGGCCCGCTGCGTGGTCAATCCTGGGGAGTGTGGGCAATGTGGCGGCAGGTGGTGGGGAGGAGGGGAGGCTAGGTTGGACCCGTAGGTGGAACCAGATCATAAAGAGCCTCGACAGCCTACTGAGAAGGTGAGCCCCGATGACACCATGATAGAGACCACTGGCAGGAAAGGGGCAAGAGCTTACAACTGTTTCCCCAGAGGGCTCCATGGGTAGACTGTGTAGAACAGCGAAGCAGGGAGACCCATGGCGAGCTCTTTTCACAGTCTGGGTACAAAGTAACAAGGATTCCTACATAGGCTGTGTGTGCGCTGTATATATGTGTGTATGTATATACATGTATAGATGCGGCAGCATGTATGTGTTTGGTTGTTATCTGTGTATGTGTTCTCATGTGTGTGTGTATATAACGTGTCTATGTGTCTCTGTGTTTCTAAGTGCATGTATAAATGTGTGTGTATATGTGTGTGTGTGTCTGTATGCATGTATTATGAGGGTGCAGAAAAGTCCATCAGTTCTTTCCTTGTGTTGTTTAGAGGGACTAAACCAGCTCAACACACAGACGTTCGTTGTAGGGAGTTATGCATCTTAGCTGTTACATCAATGAACAAGGTATTACTGGATTTTCCAGGACAATGTTAATTTCATGAATGTTGATTCTTCTCAGTAAAGCCCTTTCATAAAATGTAGATATGTGAGCCTATTAAACCATCTTGCCAGGCGTTTGTGTTTAGGAAAGCCAGTGCCTCTTCGAACATTCCTTTTGCAGTTTGCGTAGCCATAGATCTCTTTGTCCACACCAGCTAATGAGAAAAGACCTTACAAGCACACTGAGATCCCCAGGGAACTCTCGAAGCTTGGACCTGGGCACTTCATGTCTGTCATAAACTCCATAAAGCCAACGGGAACAGGTCATTAAAATGCTGTCTGAACCAGTTTATTTTTAGTTCTGAAAATGCACTCATTTAATACAATTCTAATGAATTTTTAATTTGTTTTTAAAGTTTACTTTTCCAGAAAATATTCTCATCGAGAGTACAATATTGCTATTTCCAAATCCTACTTAGTCAAATCTGAAGACTTACGTGAAAACCTTCTAGAACAATATGTTGCAGGCTAATTTTCCATAGCAACTCTTAAGAAGATATTTTGATGATTAACTTTCTTACCTGAAACTTATTTTTTTCTTTTAAGGTTTTATTTGTGCCGAAGCAGCCACTCAATGGCTTGCCTTTGTTTGCACGGTGGCAGCGGGAAAGAGGTAGGAGACGAGTTGCTGGCTTTTTAAGCTCATCTTCCCTCTCCCTCTCCCATACTCCACCACCTCCCCTTTGTCTCCCGCTTCCAGAGCAGTCTTCATCAGCCTGCCTCACAGCTCCTCTGCCTGTGATGTCTTTACCACCTGGATTGTTCCTCCTGGATTTTGTGTTCTCATTAATTCCTACACATTCACCTTGAGAGCAACCAACATCTGTCGCCTAGCAAAACTGTAACCTGGCCTCTCTCCCTGGGTAAAGTCCCCACTCTGATAAGCCACGATCCTTCCTTTAAAAATTTTTAATTAAACTTGTTCCTTGAGAGCTTCACACATATATGTAGTGCATTTCGATTACTGTCACCCCTGCCGTCTCTCACCTCTCTCCCACCCCTATTGCACCCCCACAGAAGTTTTTGTCCTACATTCAGCAATTTTTTTTTTGTTTCGTAGCCTCCTGAGTTTAGCCAGGGACATCTGTGTGACCGTGTGTGTGTGTGTGTGTGTGTGTGTGTGTGTGTGTGTGTCAGTTCTCCACTGGCTTCTGTTGGTTCATCAGTGGGCATACAACTGAATAAACTAAGATCTGTACTTCACCTATGGTTTCAAAGTCTTTGACATTTAACCTAACAGAGTTAGAAGTCTCAGGGCTTGGAACACCAGGATCTTTAAATATAACCAGGAGCAGTGTCCAGGATGTATGGGTCCTGCAAAAAGAAAACCTGATCAGAGTCTCTTTCATTTCTGGATATGTGGCTTTTCTGCCCTTTGTTTCATTATCAGACTCCACAACAGGACTGTTTACAAGTTTAATTTATCTTGTGATGACATAGACTGAGGGCAAACAGCTCTTAGGAGGATAGTGAAAGGGAGCGTTATAGCTACATAGAACAATTGACCCCTTTGGCTCTATTTTTATTATTTCTGAAATGTAGGGTTGGCAGCTGGAGATTTGGCTCCATGGTAGAGCACTTACCCAGCATGCTTCAGGCCTTGACTTTTATCCCTAGCATGGGATTGACTCAGCCATTCTATAAAGCCGAAGTCTAAATCTTGGAATCTTTAAGTATTGTATAAGAGCAAGGCTTTATCAAGGTTATGATTTAAGTTTTAAATGGTAATGTATCTGAGAAGAACAAAGGAGAAACACTAGGTATTGTTACAGTTTCTGGTCTGGCTTTACCTTCTGCACAGTGATTCGCTAGATGGTTGAAAATCTGATGCTCTTAATTAGCTAAGAAAGAAGCAGGAAAATATGGGATAAGATGCTGGGATTTTAAGTATCTGTAAGATATTTGGTGGGGTGGTAGTATTCACTGGTTCCTTGACATACTTAATTTCTAGGGTCACAGGTCACAGCCTCTTTCTCCACCAACCCTCAGATACAAAGAATCGTATTCCATCCTGACTCATTCAATCAGGGTCACAGCTAGTGTCTATGAGCTCTCCAGTGCCCTCCAGGGGACAAAATAGGTCACCATGTCCTGGGAGAGGCTGGCTAAGCTCAAAGTCCAGTGGACCATTGCTCTCCTTAAGGTCAAGAAAAGGGGCAGTTCTTCAGTTCAGTGTTTCATTTCATGAAATTAACCCTTGGTTCAAGTCAGTGTAAATCCCTTTCAGATCTGCTTTGCCCCACGTTGGCCCTTTGTTCCTTGTCTGGAGCTTTCTTCTCTCCAGATGGCTCAGGCTGGCACCAAATTAAATGCCATGTTAGGCTTTGGTCAAGTGTCCCATTTTTAGACACATTGATCCTTCTACTTTCTATAGAAAATCTCGTTTCACCCCTGGACATGGCACATTGGTGTTCCCTCCTGGTTTGTTTAGGTTTGTGCACTAACAAGCGTTAGGTAAAAGCGAGGCTCTATGTCCTGGGTGACAAAGGTCAGACTGAACTAGTTTCCACTATGTCCTGGGCCCATCTGTGCCTTCTCCATTTTCCAGACAGTGCCTTTCCTGATTTCCTCTCAGCTTTCCATGCATACACAGTCAGCCTGGCTCAGGGCAAAGAAAATGTTTAGGGCTCATAGCAAAAAAAAAAAAAAAAAAAAAAAAAATCAGCAACTGAGGAGTCTGTTGACTCAGGCTTGTCTTTCCAGCACTGGGGACACTGAGGAGAGAGGACTATGAGTTTGAGACCAGCCTGCATGACATGGGGAGGCCATGCCAAAAAACAAACAAACAAACAAACAAACAATAACAACAACAACAAAAAACAACCAACCAACCAAACAAAACCAAAACAAAATAAAAACCAGAGAAAGGTTTGTTTTTGTTTTCTTCCTGCTGTGGTTTCTCTTGAACTGTCATGGTGTGCTTTACTTGCTATTTAGCATGTGATTTTTCAGAACCAGCCTATTTAACAGGAACAGAGTGGAGCCTCCTTGGAGCATGCATGCCCACATGCTCAGCGTACCTTTCCAATGAGTAGTTGATGCTGAGCCCTGGGCTGATGGGTGACTGAGAAAGAGACCCTGGAAGCTGGGAGGCAACAGCAGCTGGCATGGGCATGAATAGCTCTCATCATGCCCTCTTGGAGCTTTAGATGAGCCCAAAGACAAAGTCACTTAGGCAGTGACAGTGGGGTACCACTTTCCAAGTCTGAAATTCCCATCTGAGCCTGGAGGCCAGAGTGACAGCGCTGGACTTCATCTAGGAAGCCCGTCCCAGTCCCACTCTTACCTGATTTCAGACAGAGTCTCATATCGCCCAGGCTGGCCTTTACATTTACTATGTATATGAGAGTGACCTTGAACTCTCTGTCCTCCAGCCTCTGCCTCCTGGATGCTGGGATTACAGGCGTGTACCACTATGCCCTGTTTATTTAGTGCCAGGGATCAAGCCTAACCCTAGGGCTTTGTGCATGCTGGGCAAACACTGTACCAGCTGAACTCTAACTCCAACCCTCCCTCACCCCTGCATACCCATACAGTCTAAGATACTTGCAGCAGCGAGCTGTGGAGTGGTGGGTTTTCTCTGGCTTGGAGATGCTGTAATTGTAGCAGGAAAGCGGTTGTTTGAATGCTTGGTAATGAGATCTGTGGCTGACTCAAATTTGCAGAGCCATGGAAGCCACAGTTCATCTTGTCCTGTGTCAGAGAACCTGTGTTTATTTCCTTGAGATCTGAGCTGTGGTATGTATTGTTAAACCCAACAGATTATTCTGTTCAACTCTAAACCATCACTAATGGGCACTCTTGATGTTACCCAGGCAAGGGAAACTGCTTCTTTGGCATTGCCCTCTCCCTGGCAAGGTAAAGTCACTGTTATTCTCTTTTCTGGACCTTAGGTTCTTCCTGTGTTTGGAAATTCAATCCCATGAGTGAGACAGGAGGAGCTTGATCTAGCTAAGAAGGAGGAAATACCACGGCTGCCTTCTTGTTACTTGCCAGTGAGGCTCTGGGGACTGACTCAGCCTTGGAAAACAGATCTGGCCACTGGAACTGGGAACTCTGACCCAGGCAGGGGTGGTGTGGGGTGAGGAGGTCCTCACTGATGTGAACGGTGTCGTGTTAGAGTTTTCACTCACCATGGAGGGTGTCTCTACACACTCCATGCGCTCCCAAGCTGATGGGGTCCCTCAGGTAAGGTCCCATTCGTGGTTTTAACTGTGTGTTCTCAACGTGGTCCTGTGTACTTTCAAAGTATCATTTCCCAGGTATATTGGATGTTTTCTGTGCTAGATATCTTTTAAGGAGGTTTTTTTTTTTTTTTTTTTTTTTTTTTTTTAAAGCATTCTTTAAACATGCAGGCTTTTCAGCCCCCTCTTCTTTCCTGCCTCCTCTCTCCTCCACTTCACTGAATGAACCCTGAGCTCACACCTCACTTAAGATGTACATACTGGGCTTCCAGCCATAAACCCCGATTGGTCACTGGACTTGGATCTTATCATTCCCCAGAGCTTTTATCAGCTTCTCCCATGCTGTAGAATTTACATATTTTTGGTTGACTCATGTGAAACTTTTGCCTGCGAAATGGCAGTTCCACATAGTTCGATCAATAAAATAACTCATCTTTTGCCGTCTCCAGTTGTGGTTTCAGGAGAATTATGAATCTATCCAGTTTTATTTTAATGACTTTATTGTGCTGCAACCAATAAACCATAAACTTCATACATTTAAAATACAAATCAAACTGAAAAGTAATTAGACAGAGTCTCCAAAGAATGACATTCATTTGGGACCAGAGGGGCATTGCATGGCATGGTAAACTATGGGGACATTTAAGGAAGTTGAGGCAAGGGGACAGTTTTTAATAGCAAAGGCAGACATTTGTGATGCCACCTGGATACAAAGCTCATTGGTGTTGAAGACCCCATGCCTGAGTTGGTCGTGACAGTGTCTCTGCTGGGCAGTTCACTGCATGTGATGTGTGGAGATTGAGTCAGTCTTTCAGAATGTTCCAGATCAGCTTCAGAGGCAGTCACATGAGATGCTCAGAGCAGGGTGCCTGTGTGGGAAGGAATTACGCAAGGCCTTCAGAACTACCCTAACACTATTTCTCTCAGGCAGGCGTGAGGACTCCCCTCCTTTACTCCCCAGCTCTAATGCATCTGGGCATGAAAAAACAAAACAACAAAACCGAAATCAAAGAATTGTTTTCTCTTATTGTCCTAAGCGTTCACAGGTATGATCTGTCAAGTTTTGATGTATGAATCTGCCATCGATCAAGATAATGGGCTTGCAGTTACCTAGCAGGCTCTGCGCTCATCTTTCTCTGCATCGTCGCCTTCTTCAGTTTCCACACTCTAGAGTTAGAGCTTGTGGAATTTTATACACGTGTGGACATTTAGTATGTATGTTTTAGACACCTGTGTTCTTTCATTGGGAGGTTCCTCCATGTTACTGCATGCACCCAAAGTTTATTGCTGTCATTCCTGGGTCAAAGCCAGCAGCTAAACCCAGCAGCATTGGGTAAGTCACATAGCTTCTGAGAACAAACAAAATAGGAGCTGTCTGGACAAATAGCCCCAGCCCAGCCATGTTCCCTCTGGTGCTGGGAATATCTGATGGTCCATCTAGGGCTGGCCCCTGGGCCTCTATGTTTGCTCACACGCTATAGTCGGAAGCTGTGGAACCAACATGGCCCATGATTAATGGAGGAAGGGTCGAAAAGAGTTTCAGCACTGGATACCTCATGAGGACAACAGGTGTTGGCTCTCTCTCTCCTTTTCCAACCTGGTGCCAGAAAGTCGGCTTCCTCACCATCAACCCTGGTAAAAATTCACTACCCTGACAGTTATCAGGCTTCACTCCTCGTTTGACCTTAATGAGGTTTTGCCCTTGGACACCTAAACCCTGAGTATGTAGATCTTTCAATACTCCTGTTCTGGCCAATTGTACATGGCCACGCAAACCTTTCCCCAGAGACTCTGCCCCGCTACCCAGGGCCATAAAACCCCTATTCCCCCCGATAAATGGAACCATTTCTCCGAAGCTGTTCCTGCACCTACCCATTCCAGCTAAGCTCCTCCCCTCCAGTCTAGCTCTGCCAGGGAGCAATGAGCTGGCTATTTTGAAGGGGAGAGGTGGACACGGAGAGGTAAAAAGCCTCAGTTTCCCCTGATTATAATAACTCAAAATCCTCAGTTCCTCTTCTATGTAGGCTCCATGTCTGCCAGGCTGCTTCTGACCTTGCAACTGGTAGAGGGTGGGAATATTCCTTTTGTATTAATATGATAGAACACCACGACCAAGGCAACTTACAGAAGAAAGATTTTATTTGGGCTTATGGTTCCACAGGGCAGGAATCCATGACGGGGAAGTAGAGGCAGCAGGCAGCAGACATGCAGCTGGAGCAGCAAGCTGAGCACTCCTGTCTTGAACCAACAACTCAGCGAAGAGAGAGCAAACTGGATACCGTGTGCGGTTTTTGAAACCTCAAATTCTGCCCTTAGTGACGTACTTTGTCCAGCAAGGCCGCACCTTCTAAATCTCTCCAAACTGTGTCACCAACTGGAGACGAAGTATTAAAATGCCAGAGACCATGAGTGAGACATTGTTCAAACCACTCCGACCATTGTTGGCACAACCTCCCTGCATCCTGCTTGTGGGCTCAGGATGTGAGCCTCCAACTTCCTGCTCCTGCTCACTCCTTCTGGAGCCATAATCACAAAGATACTCTTCTATGAGTTGCCTTGGTCACCACGTTTTCATAACAGTAACATAAAAGTAACCAATGCAGCGGGAGAGGGAGAGAAAGACGGATTTCTCAGTCAGTCTCTTATAGCCTTACCTTGGTATGCATTCCCAGGGCCAGGGAGATGGACTGTGTAAACATGACAGCCTGCAAACCTTGGGCTAAGTCTCCGGAACCCAAGCAGAAACTGAAGTCTACGACTGACTTCACAGAGTTGTTTCCTGACCTCCATACACTTAGGATGGCACAGGTATAACCCCATACACCCCTACAGGCACTCATAATAAAATAACATGAATTCAAAACAATCCCACCAGCAGGGGAAGGCGGGTAGATGGGGTCCATCGCTCTGCTGCAGTTGGGAGGAATCTCTGATTTTTTTTTTTAATTTTGAGGGTTGGATGTAAGATTATTAACTGAGAAACTGTTACCTAATTTTACTCTCTATCTTCAAGCCAAACAGCACCCTGCATTTCTTAATATTTTCTTAACGTGGCCACGAACGGTGGGGCATCACAAAGAAATGCCAGATTGGCTCACAAAGTTGACTCTAATTAAACAGAAAATCGGGCAGCTAGAATTTGTTTTCCACCGCCCTAAATCTAGAATTTAAAAAGGCGGGAGGGGGAATAATTAGCACACAGCTAGGACCCTGTGGCCCTCACAGATGCCTCATCCATCCAGAACACTTACTGGGAATTAATATTAACGTGCTGCTTTGCTTTAGACTCTTCACAGCTGCACAGATGGTGACACGGTGGCAGCCATGCCCCGATGGCTCTGCGAGCTTGCCGGGGACTATCCACCTGTGAGGCTCAGCTTCTAACGAGCTCAAGTTCAAGCGCTTCCTGGACTCCCGTTGTGCAGCCGGCAAGGGCTAAGTCTTCACCTTTCTTACAGCTCAGGGCCAGTGGATCTTGAGCTAATTTCTTTGGCTTCTTTCTAAGACGGCGGTTCTTCACTTGTGACCCCTGAAGGGGGTCACCTATCAGACATCCTGCCTGTCGGATATCTATACGACAATGTATAACAGTAGCAAAATTCCAGTTATGAAGCAGCAACGAAACAGTCTTATGGGAGGGTCACCATAACATGAGGGACTGTGTTAAAGGGTGGCAGCATTAGGAAGGCCGAGGACCGCTGTACTGGAGAGCATCGCCCACAGTTTTAGAAACTGCTGACACCTGACAGCAACCTCTTTGTTTCTGAGACAAGGTCTCACGCAGCTGAGGCTAGCCTTGAACTCACTATGCAGTGGTTGATGATGACAGATTTCTGATCCTCCTGCTTCCATCTCCCAAGTGCTGGGGCTACGAGTGTGGTTTATGGGGTGCTGGGACTCTAACCCATGGCCTTGTGTTCGCTAGGCAAGCACTCCACTAAGCTCCCAATAATGATCTTGAAGAGTGAAAGCCGAGTAAGGATCCGATAGTGGAGGAAGGATGGGTGTTTTAGTTACTTCTCCGAGTGCTGTGACAACCACCTTACCAGAAACAATTTAAGCAAGGAGGAGTTTATCCTGGCTTACAGTTCAAGGTGAGACATTCCATCACAGCAGGGAGGGATTGGCAGCAGGATCTGGAAACTTCTTAGCCACATAGTATCTGACCTCAGGAAGCAAAGAATAAAGAGGAAGCGGGGTAGGTCATAACACCCCAAGGTCTACCCCCATTGACTCCCTTCTTCCTTTTAAAGGTTCCACAACCTTCCCAAAGATTGCCACTAGTTAGAGACCACGTGCTTGAAATAAATGGTCCTCTGGGGTGTGTGTGTGTGAGTGACATTTCACACTTAAACCACAGCATTGTTTATTTGACTGCACAGAACCTGGGCCAGGCTCAGTTCTCAGGTGTGCCTGTAAGGGCCTCTTTACTTTTGCTGTGTATGTCCTAGCTGACACAGCCACCAAGAGCTATGAGAGTGCATCAGGCGGGGCTGGTGGTAGTTTGAGTGAGATGGTTTGGCTGTTTGGCCCTCGGTTGGTGGTGCTGTTTCTGCAGCTTATGAGCTGCGGTCCTGTTTTAGGAGATGTGTCATGGAGGCAGGCTCCGAGAGCTTGTGGCTCGTGCCATTTCAAGACTGCTCTCTCTACCTTGTGCTTGCGACTGAAAGATGTGAGCGAGCACCCAGCAGCTTCCTGCTCCAGCTCCCCCCCCCCCCCCGTGCCTCGGCTCTGCCACCATGGATCCTTCCTTTCACCCCCTGGAACCATAAGCTCAAAGAAACCCTTCTGTCGGTAAGTTGCTTTGCTTGTGTGCTTTGTCACAGCAGCAGAAAAGCGACATACAAGCCGGAAAACAAGACGCCAGGGCGTGCCATGGGAGAGTGAAGACCTCCTTGAGGTTGACCTGGGAGTTGGTCTTTGGCTTTCAGTGTAAGTGGCTGTGTGGGGTCTGGAAGAAAAGCATCATGGCGGAGGACAATGTGTATGCACAGTACTGAGTTGGAAAGGCATCCTCATGTCATGCAGCTAGAACGAGCTCTTCACCCAGCTGTGATGGGAAGTGATGTCAGAGTGAAAAGCGGCTTTTATTGGTAGCACTTAAAAAAAAAAAAACAAAACCAATTTTATGTATTTTTGAGACAAGGTCTCACTGTGTAGCCCAGATAGCCTTGAACTTGTGATAATCCACCTGTCTCAGCCTCCAAGTGGTGGGATTTTAGGATTGCACCACCATGCCTGGTTTTCTGGTAATCCTAAGGTACCAATAGAATGGTTTTCATCAAAGATTCGCTCAATCCAACTTGCAGTAAACTATTGAATAGAAAAATGAGCAAGGTAGAAAGGCGCTCCCCCTTCCCCCCCCAAAAAAACCCAACACTCTCTGGAGAGGTAGCATCAACTTCCCATGGCTATAGCCTTCTAAGCTGGAGCGTCCTTCTGAAGATCACTGTTGGGGACTGCCTGGATATGGTGATGATCCTGGCACTGGCCAAGGGTGACAGTTGGAGGCAAGCCAATGGGCAAAGTTATCCAAGATTGTGCGTCATTTAAAAATTCTAATATTCACATTAATAACCAAAGAAGGAATGGCTGAAATTAATAATATATTCCATCTAACCTATGGCCCAAAGCAAAATTGCCTCAAAATATAATCAACGTAACGAGTTAGTTTATATCCTTTCCCTCCCAACAAACCACCCAGAATATAAACGTAGTACAGCTCAGTTTGTACTTCACGTGTTTCACGCACTCACTAGCCACATGTGCTGGTAGCCTCCATGCTAAACTGTGCAGCCTCAAAAGCTACGGCCCGGGGTTAGACCACTACTTAGGGTAGGAGGCTGCCCTGCAGAGATCACCAGCAGGGAGTGTCCTGATTACACTGTGGGTTATGGCTACAGAGCACAGGTAGACCCTGTTAGACCATGTCCATCAGAAAACTCCTCGGAGCAGGCCTACTGTGGAACGTTCAGGTGTGAGGGTCTTGGCTCATGTGTCCGACCTGCTTTCGGTAGATTTTACCTTGCACCAGAAGCTGTGTGCCTATCTCGGCTAAGGTGAAGGGAACTCTGAAAGGACTGTGTTGAACCTGGTACTTGTTGGTTTGAGAAGGCCTTAAACTTCCAGTTAAAATGTATTTCATTAACCTGAGAGCATGGAAGTCTCAAGGTCAATGAGATAAGGTTGTCACATGTTTTTTAATAACATTCTAATCCCACTATAATAAGCACTTTTAATTCAACATTGTGCCTTTTAATTCCCTCTAAATTAGCCATCTGTTTTAAGAGCCAGACTATTGTTACAAGCCAGAGAAAGGGCATCATGTAATTCCTGCCTTCGACACCCACCGCTTTTCCTCTTTCCTTAGCTTTTCCAACCTTGTAAGTTAGTAACTCAAGAACTTGATTTTCCATGGAGCCAAAACAGTAAACTAGATGTGGTAGCATAGACTCATAATCCTAGCACTTGAGGGGTAGAAGATATTGAATTTAAGGCCAGCTTGATCCACGTAATGAGGCCTTTTCTGAAAACACCCAGGGCTGAGAATGGATCTCAGTGGCAGAGCACTCACAAAGCATGATCAAGGCCCTAGACCCAGATCTCAGCACTGCCCCCCAAATGAAACACAATAGAACCAGGCAGTAAAACATAAACCTCAGCATAAGCACAGAGAATTAAAGTTTGTGGTGTTTCTGCACACGCTGCACCTCTCAGGGATTATGGTAACGCTTGTTTGATGAGTTATTATTAAAATGAACTGTTCTAAAATTTCACCATTTTTTTGTGTGTGTAAAATCATTGCGTTTTTAATTGCTTGTTTTTTGTTTTGTTTTGTTTTTGTTTTTCTGCCAGGAAAGGAAGCCAAGCCTTGAACAGAACAGTTCTTTAGTGGCAGAGCTTGAGGAACAAGTTTAGCTTTGCACAGTTCATGCGAAGGGAGCATTTCCCTCACACTGCAAGTGGGAGAAATGTGAAAACATGCTTTTCACAGGAATAGTGCCACTTACCCTAAAAGAAGAGAAACTGTTTATATGTTGAGAAGAGTGTCAGGGATGGAATGTATCACAGAGTAGTAAAAATATGTTCTGCATATGTCACATGACCCATTGAGCTGTGTGGCTCTAGCCTGGGTGATTGTGCCTATTTTTATGCTATCACTTGATGACTTTCTAATGTATGTATATGTTTTATGTGTGTATGTGTATTTGTGTGTGTGTGTGTGTGTGTGTGTGTGTGTAGATCAAAGCACAACCTTAAGTACAATCCATTTAGTATGTGTGAGAATTGGGGTTGGGGGGGAAGAGAGAGAGACAAAAAGGGAGAAAGAGAGAGGGGCAGGGAGATGTGATAATTTATATTTAAAATAATTAGCCATGCTAGGTGTGAAAATGCCATATACGGAACCTGTATCGGAGTCAAGAATATTCTCACCATCCTTTGACCATCCCTTACAGGAATCACAACACTAAACAGTACCCTCTAATATTGAACAAAGCTATTTTGCTGAGCGTGGAAAGAACAAGAAGGAAATACTGGGTATTTCTATTTTTAACAATTAAAAATCTGACAATAGGTTTGTCGTGATAGTCTTAGCGGTATTATGAGAGAAAGGATTGCCAACGACTCTAGCACTGTGATTTATTTCCTAACGTTATCACTGGGGCAGAAGAACTATCTTGGTTACAAAAGGATGAATTTTCAGATCAGATGATTAAAAAAATAGTCAGAAACCTCAAGCTGGCATCTGTCTTCAGGCGGTTATGCAGTCTTGAACTTCAGAAGGGAAAAGCTAGACCTCTGGTCGAGCCACGATGCTGTGAGCAGGTCTACCATCACTCCCCCCAGACCCTGGGGGAATCTGAGCTTCTGTGGAGACCATGATGGTGCCAAGCATTTCACTACTGCACAGTAATGAAAATCAACTAACTGAGCAGGCAGGGCTTCTGGAGGAGAGGATATGTACGTCTATGTCTGTTCTTAACTGCTGTCTCCAGAGAAAGCTTGGTGTTTGGATTATTTTAATAGGTCTAGATTTAGTGTCAGAACACGTTTGCAACTTCTGACATGAGCGCTATGAATGTATATAATCAAAATAACAGCAAAAACCAACATAAAGGTTTACCACGCACCAAACATTGCCCTTTGCTTCCTTGCATATATGAGCTCCTTTAGTATTGATAGCAATCCTGCAAGGCAGGTATAGTTGTTATTAACAGTTTCCTGATGAATACCCTGGAGGCTAGAGAAAGGAAATGACATGCCCAAGGTCATACAACTGTTACATTGCACAGCAGGCTTTCAAACCCAGGCAGTCTGAATTAGTGTGAGCTTCAGGCTCAGCCTGTCCCATCTTCAACACAGCAGTGATCCTGTTGCCACTCACACCCTTTAAATTCAGTGCTGACACTGGATCAGGTGTGTGCTGAATTGACAGAGCTCTAAAGATGAGGAATCTAATACTCTCTTTTCTCTCTCTCTCCTTTATCTCCCCACTCTTCTCTTGTGTACGTAGTTTTGAGTCCTTCCACACGGTGAAGATTATCTTCCCAGGAGATCAGAGCCCCTGGGCTTTGTGCTCAGGCCACATCTGAGGTGCAGAGTGACTTGATTAGGTGGTGAGGATGATCAAGGTGATGAAGGTTAGGATGAAAGCACAGCAGCAACACGGGGTTCACATTGGGACGTGGCGAGTGAGACACGCACATAGGCTTCGATGTTCAGTCTCTGCAGAGGAACATCTGGATTCTGAGCTAAATTGCACTTCACGATAATCTTACTATTCTGTCATATCAGAAGAACACAGAGGGAAGGAAGCAAGACAAGGGACTTGCCCTCTGAAGAGGAGACGAGTTTTGCGGCATCTTCTGTGTGAACTTCAATCTTCTGTTCTTGGGTTTTGTGCAAACCTGAGGCCCTCAATCAGGGTCTTCTCCCCAGCATGTGGCAAAGCCATAGCAGACACCTCACTCTTTGAGCTATTTAATGTTCTATTAGAATCTACGAGCCTAGTAAATACACGAGCATGGAGGAGTGGGGAATTTTTTTTTTTTTCTTAAAGATATCATCAAATAGCACCAGGGCTCTTGACTAGGAATCTGTGCTTGGGGTCCTGCACTAGGATGTGAGCATCACAAATAAGGAAAACTGGAGAAACTGCTTCCAGAAAGACAGCTATGGTTTAAATTCTGCAGATGGATCAGTACTACCATTCTCAGAGAAGTACCCACTCATGGCTGGCTCTGCCAAAGTGCAAAACTACTTTAGGATTGAGAAGCAAGCCTAGGGGTTGGAGAGATGTCTCAGCAGTCAAGAACACTGGCTGCTACTTTAGAGAACCTAAGTTTAGTTCACAGAACCCACATAGTGTCTAAAAACTATCTACGACCCTAAATCAAGGGCAATCTGCTGCCCTCTTCTGGTCTCCATGGGCACTGCACACACATGATACACAGGCAAAACACTCACACACACAAAATGAACTTTAAAAAGATGATCGAGAATAAAGCCTAGCCACAGGTAAAAGAGAGTGATGGGAACAGATAATGACAAGTGGCAGGGGTAGGAGCGGGGGACCTTCTTCTACAGTGCTGTGGTAGGGTTGTGTAAGCATTCCCTCTGAACCGAGACAGTGTCTCCTGGAGGGAGGCTCCTGGAAACAGTGCAGGTGTATGGTGCTAACAAAACTTACGATATATAAAGTCCCCAAAAGGTTATGATTCCCGAGGAAGGAGGCTTTGGTGAGAACCTCTACAAGTTGAGCAGAGAGCTTCGTGGAATAGGCTCTCATGAGTAATCACCATTTGGTGACACAGTTGCCTTTGGCCTACCGATACTCCTGTAGGATCATGCAACAAGTTCTCTAGCTGGTCTGCTGGGTTTGGCTTTGGTGGGATCACTTCTGTGCTTTGTCATCTGTGACATATCTGAGCTGAAAAAACCTAGGTTCACACCTTCCCCAAGAAAAGGCACAGAACAGTAGATCTGAATATGGATGGGCCAAGGGATGTTTTCCAGCGGCCAAGGCTTTGTGCAGAACATTTTTTTATTACATTGATCTTAAAAGATTTTTAAACTTTTTTGTTCAATTATGAAATATATACATCTACATATATTTGAGACATGTATGTGTCTCGGATTTGACAGATGGGACCATTTTGTCATGCTTATTCACAGCTCTGATGAGCTCTTTCCCAGGGTGGGGCCCCTTCAGTTCCTTGAGAGAATTTGCTTGGGTTCATCTGCTCAGACCCAGACTACCATTTAAAAGCCAGATAAACACACCTGTGTTCCTGGCAGCATTTCCACAGCCCGAAGCAGGAGTAACCCAAGTGTGCATTGATGGATGGACGAACACACAGTAGCTGGTGTAGGACTACAAAGCCAGATTATCCAGCCTCAGCAGGGAAGGATGTTCTGATGCTCCCACAGCATGAACGAACTTTGTGGACAGTTACAGAAACTAAAGAAACTTCACCGAACAAGTGAGTCAACTTATACCAACTCATTCTCTTTTGGGGGCGTATTTTTACATGCTTTTTATTTTTGTTTGAATTTGCAATTTCATATCATGGAACCATACACTTACATGTGCGTTAATTTAAAAAGCGGAATGATCGTTGCTTCCATAAACTAAATTTATTTTGATCTCATGCAAGAAACTGGATTTGTCAGGCTCCTCAAGTTAGAATTCACCGCCAGTTCACATTTGGCTTATTATATGGGTGAATCATGCCAATCCTAGAAGCCACGGATGATCAAATAACATTCCAGTGCCAGCTTTGGGATGCTTCCTGATGGGGAAGGTCACAGAGGTCACACCGAGCAGGAAAGGGTGATTCCTTTACTGGATAATGAGACCCTATTGCGGAATACTCTATACACATCGGCTGCAATAAATAGAGAAACTAAGTCAGAATGAAACTGGAAGCTCCCTCCTCACTGGTTAGTTTTCATCGTCTCAGCCTTACATGGCTCCGAAACCTCTGAGCCACAGTAAGGAACCTACCGAACAAGATGTGCCCACTGATGCAATAGTGGCTGTCAGAGCTCGCCGATGGGACGAGAAACAACATTCACAGGAAGGAGTTCATACCTGGTACTGTATACCTGGTCAAAAGCCCTCCCCCCCCCCGAGCCTCAGGAGACTCATAGGCAGTGGAGGGGAACTTAATACTCTTGTTTTACTAACCCAACTCGCATCAACCTCCTTTCTCAATATCTGTCGTGGGATCAAACTGCCTTCTAAATGTTTGTGGTTACACACACGGACGTATGTCATCCTCATCCTTGATCAGAGAGGTTTCTCTCGCAATGAACTTTGTTGAATACAGGGATCGCACGGCTGTTCAAGAATGCTGAGGATAAGTAACGGGTGAGCACTCAGTCATAGACCGTGCACACATACCACTCTCTGTTCATCCTAGCGGCTAGAAGCAAGAGCTGGGAAACATTACTGAGCACAACACAGCTATTGCAATCACGAACTCACAACAGCTCTGAGTACCTACTGGGCTTACACAAGACTGAGCCTGTTGATAATCAGTCGTGGATGAGGGGGTCCTTGGGGCCATATCCCTCCCTGTGGAGCTACTGGCTTTTGGTGGATGCTGAGGAAAGAGTCTTCAATACGTATTCACTAGAGCCCACCGAATTTCAGCCGATAGTTCCACATCCACAGCCATTGCCAATTGCTCCTAGTTAAGCTCAGTGGTTAACAAAACCAAACCCCAAGTCATCAGTGGAGGAAGAGGACTTGTAGGGAGGAATGAGAGTTGGCAGAGTTGGGAGGGAGATAACAGAGGGCTTGGAAGTGAGAGTCACCAGAATGCATTATATTGTATGTATATGTACTTAGGACCCACATTAAGAAGAAGTCATGGTCTGCATGGCTGTTACCTTAGTGCTAGGAAGTGGGGAGACACATCCTCTTGAACACACATGTACATGTATATGTATATGTATGAAATTGGCAAAAATAAAATTAATTCAGAAAGATCTAACCAGGTTGGAGTCCATTAAGGAGAGATTTTTAAAAGTTCATATTAATCACTGAGGCTGATAATAGAGAGAAAAGATTATTCTCCCAAGAGAGTGAGTGTAGGCTTCCCAAGAGAAAGTCACCAAAAAATTGAAAATCTTCTTCCCCTCTGACACTGTCTCTTCGTTCTTATTCTCTTACCCTTTGTTCTTACGTATTTTACAGACACATTTTCATCACCTTTCCTTCACTTTATTTTAAATGCACTTTATTTATGTGTCAAATGCAGTAAGATTTTGTTGTTGTTGGCTCTTGGGATACTGGCTCAAGGCCAGCGCCTCACATATTTTGAAAAACCTTATTTAAGTAGTATTGTGTTTTAATGCGTTTTTACCTTTTTGGCTCAAAATTATAACTACTATATCACTAGGATATGATAGTTACAAGATAGAGCCAGATCCTTCTAAATGTTTTAGAGTACCCTACTTTATTCACAGTTCATATTTGGATGGGCATCTCTCTCTCTCTCTCTCTCTCTCTCTCTCTCTCTCTCTCTTTTTGACATCTCTTTTTTGTCTAGCTCCTGTGTTGAAGCAATGATTTTTTTTTTTTTTAGCTCACTACCTTCAATCTCTTGCAGTCCTTGAGGAATAGTTTCTAAGAGAGAGAGGATGTAATTGCTGTGTTCCGGGGATGTGCTCATCCAGCTTCAAGGGATACCTCCAGGGCCTCCTCTGGCTGTGCCTGGAAAGGGCTTCCCATGGCTGCGCACTGCCAGGACGTTCTATATCTGTGCACCTGTTGCATATTTCCTGTCAGCAGCTGTGCGTGAGGGCTCGTATTTCCCCACATCTCCCCTGATCTTAGTGTTCTCTTGGGTCCTCATTGTTAATGGCAGAAGCACGTAAAATAACTTCCTGATTTAGTTTTCATGTCAATGTACATTTCTCTGACAATTATGTGTAAAACCACCCCAGTTAGTTTTATTGTTCATTTCTCGTGTACACGCACGTGCTTGTGCACGCGTGAGTATGCATACACAGTTGCCACAGCACGGGTTTGGTGGGCACAAGGTACCTCGCAGGAACCAGTTCCCCCCCTTTGTCATGTGAGAGTGAGCGTGGCTCATCAGGCCTGGCGACAAGTGCCTTTATCCACGTGAGCCATCTCACTGGATCTCCAGTTAGATCTTCCGTGGGACGTCTTCAACCGTGTTTGTTTTTATTCGTTGCTTCTTTTCAAATGGGTTTCTCACATTTGCCTATCTGACATGCAATTAAACAAGTCCGTTCACACCACCAAGAGCGTTGTGCTTTTATTGAGCTATCTGGGCACCCTTACCTGTGTCAAGGTACACAGGTTCTTGGGTCGGGGAAAGGGCTCAGTAGGTGAGGATGCTTCCTTTACAAGCATGAGGGTCTGAGTTTGGATTCTTAGGTCCCACATTAAAAGGAAGTCATAGTCTGCATGGCTGTCACCTTAGTGCTAGGGAATGGGGAGACACATCCTCTTGAACACACACACACACACACACACACACACACACACACACACACACGTGAGAAACAGAGAGAGAGAACAATGAGCAATGAACATGTCCTTATTCTAACTTTAAGACATTACACATATATCCCCCTTTCCATAAGTAAAAAGAAAATAGAAAATTTTGTCAACTGCTTCGTTGGCATCTGAAGGTATGATAATCTGATTTATTCCATGCGTAATTAAATGGGTATTTTTTTTTGTGCCTGTGTGTATTCCCTTTGTCAGATGTCAATAGCACACCCTATGAACAGCTTTTAGAAATTTCCTTCTTTGTGCAAGTTTAAGTGACATTGCGTCGTCTTTTGGTAGAATTCAGCTGTGCAATTGTCTGACACTTCTACAGTAAAATACTTTTTAAAAGAAACTAGACCTAATGTTTCCCTACCCTTCCTTATTAATTTAATTTTTCTTCTTGAATAGCATAAATCACAAGTCAAAAATAGAGACTCATTCATTTGTTCCCCTCTGTGTTACACTGACATCTGCTCACAGTTCCACCAGCAATATGATCACTAGAAAATGTCAAAATCTTGTCTCTGCAGTCCCATTTTCCCACAGACCATTTCCACAAAGATGTATAAATGGCAGAGTTTAGAGCGACTCAGATTTTTTTCCCCATTTGGCTGCTACCAATCATAGAGTCCCTGTATCCATCTGTTGTTTTTAGTTTTCAAACACTGGCTTTGTAAATTTTTATTTTGCCTTGTAATTATCTAAAGCATATACATGGATAAAAGACACAAAACAAGGTATTAGAATAAGTCAATTTTGACTACTATTTTTCTTGCACTTAAAATTATGACTTAATGAAATATGAGGCCATTAGTGAAGCCCACTGCAATTTCCTATCTTCCTCCTTTCCTTCTGTTTTGTTACTACTGTTTCTAGCTTTCATATGATAAGGCGTTGGCGTTCCATTCAATAATCACAGGCTCACGTTGGTTTTATGGTTAGCTTTGACATACATAGATCAATTCCACTTACTCTCTTTGGAAAGGACTCACAGGCATTCCATGATGTCAGCATCTGCCGGAGACACTCTGTGCCTTTTTAATCTGTAAAAATCTTGACTAGAAAAAGAAATGTCCTGTATTGTAAAGCTCTGCATATTTCTTCTTCCTCCAAGTCAGAAGTTATGTGCAATTTCTGTTCTCCATTCCTAAAGTTTTAGCTTCCTTTAAATAATTTCAAATCTATTTTCATTTTTGACCTTTGTCTATCTAGTCATTTTATTTTTTTGTGTTTGTAAATAACCTTCATTTTTATAAGCCCATTTTACTTTCTGTTTATATTCTAAACATGGCCACTCTTGTTTTCATCTGTTTTTATTAGTTATTGTAGAATATTTTTATTTGTGCTCTCAATTTTAAATCAATATATAGTGATTAAACATAATAATAAATTTCATTATGACATTTTAATGCACGTACATAATCTATGTTGATAAAATTAGTCCTTGTCGCCCTCTCTTTTCATATTTTTATTAATTAAATCTATTTTTGACAAATTCATGTATATACATGTATAATATCCTCTAATTACTTTCATTCCCACCCTCTCTTACTTCCCTCTCACCCCTGTCAACATCCTCTCTCCTTACAAATTTCTTTCCCGTATTCGTGTATTGTTTTTCCCTCCCAGGGAACTACTAGATTTAATCAGGGCCATTTGTGGGACCATTGATTTGCAGCTATCTATTAAAACCTAGTGAGCCCAGGAGCGGCTCCACAAATCAAGACAGTGACTCCTCTCTCTCAAAATCTTTCACAAGCCAACAGTGTTCCAGGGTGGGGACAGCACCCCATCCCTCACCCACGGCTGACAGTTGACAAGGATGGGCGAGCACTCACGGTAAGAGTTCTTGTTTACGGGAGTCTGTGCACTTTATCAGTTATTACACCATGAAGAAGACGACTCTTCGCTTTCCATCAAGAAATCATTGCACATAAATCCTCTGAGATGAATGAGGCTCTATGAACTCCTTCTGTGACATGTCGGGCTTATCTTCCTCAAGGGTGTATGTATCTGTGTATGTGTATCCGTGTGTAAGGACATGCACGTGGGTCTGTATGTGTGTGGGTGAGTGCGGGAAACTGCCTTAGTTAGAGTTTTATTGCTGTGAGGAGATGCCATGACCATGGCAACTATCATAAAAGAAAACATTTAGTTGGAGTTGGCTTAACGCTTTCAGAGGTTTAGTTCATTACCATCATGGCGGGAAGCATGGCATCATGCAGGCAGACTTGGTGTTGGAGGAGCTTAGAGTTCGACATCCTGATCAGAAGCCAGCAGAAGAAGACTGTCTACCACACTGGGTATAGCTAAAGCATATGTGAGACCTCAAAGCCTGCCTGCATAGTGATGCACTTCTTCCAACAAGATCACATCTCCTAATAGTGCCACTCCCTACGGGCCAACCTTTCAAACATAAGAGTCTTTGGGGACCATACCTATTCATACCACCACAGCAACCATGTACAGGGTAGAACCCAGAGGAAAAGTGCCAGGTGTCCCACCTAATCACTGTCCACTTTGTTCCCTTAAGATAGGCTCTCTCATTGACCCTAGAGCTAAGAAGGTAATCACAGGCCCCAGAGAGCTTTCTGAGTCTGCTCCCACAAGCTTTGGGATTACAACATGCCTAAGACTATGCCCAGCATTTAAACATAGGCTTTTTAATAAAAAAAAATACTTGTTTTTATTTTCTCTCTCTCTCTGTCTCTGTCTGTCTCTGTCTCTCTGTCTCTCTCATGTGTGTGTGTGTCAGGATAGAGCTCTCAGCATCTGCTCCAGCAACATGTCTTCCTGCCATTGCCGCAGTTCCTGTCATGATGAGAATGGATTGACTGTAGGCTGGGTAAGCAAGCCCCTAATTAAAAGCTTCCTGTATTACAGTTGCCTTGTCACACTGTCTCTTCCCAGCAATAACACTAGACACCAGGTAACCTTTCACCTTCCTACGTGCTCAGTGAAAATATGTCAGCACACAACAATGATGAGGTGGGCATAGGAGACCCTAGCCAATGCTCAGAGCAAACTCCCCCCTCCTCTCCTTTCTTCTCTCCCTTCTTACTCTACTTTCTTTTGCACTTTGACCATCCTTTGCTATCCATTTTTGAGTCAAATTGTTAAAATAAAAAAATTTGTAATGCTGCCAGGAGACTGTCATTTTCACAGGGAAGAAGACTGTTGAAAAAATGGTTGCAAGTCACAGATGGGAACTAAATGGTCTAGGAAACAAATGCTGTGAGGCTTCTCGGAGAGACCTTTGCTTTTCAGATCGAAATTTAGAAGTGTGCAATGCTTTTGCACTGCTGTACAAACAGTTAAAGGCAAAATGAAGAGCATTGCTGGTGGTTCAATCAGAGAGAATTGTTTCAATGAGTTGAAAGTGCAGCATTTTGATTTTCTGTCTTTTATGAGCTAAATCCTTGGGTCATACACATACACCTTTAAAGAAAGGGAAGTTAATGATTACATCATTGGTCTTCACAGCAGTACTCTTAGCTTAATGTATGCAAACAATGTTTGTTTCTGTGATAGAGGGACCAGCAAACATGTTAATATTTCTATTAATTGAAAGTTTCAGAGTTAAAGAAAAGACCAGAAATATGAAACTAAACCCATTTTTAAATTTGAATCAGGAAGATTAGTTTGGGATATGTTTTCTTCTATAACTATCAAGCCTCTAAACTCCATAGCAGCAATGAACACCATCCACCTGCTAGTCTATGATTTATGAATGCTACTAACAGGAACCAAGTCTCTGTGATTATGTTTAGGTCCATAATACATCAGTCTTATGATGTATTCCTGGAATATCTCATCGGAACAAAATACAAAGGGACTCTTAAAGATTATCTGAGGCATAACAAGAAGGTTCAGAGCTCAACCAGAAAAGGTACCCACTAGTCAAAGATCAAATGACTTGACTCTCCAAACAGAACTGCACACCCTGTAATGAATTAAAACACATCAAATACTGAGTTTGTGATGACCCTACACTCCAAACAAAACAACAATGAATGTCTTCTTGGCATTAGTCTCCTTTGCAAGTTCATAAAGAATCAATGCATAATTCTAAAAAAAAATAACTATACAATTGATAAACATAAGACTATGTTCTCTATGACCTATTATCTCCAAAAAGGAACTCTTTGACAAGAGTAAGTTCCATGTTCTATGTTATAGACAAAGTTTCAACTGAATAAAGAAATAAAGTAAGATAAGTTTTAGAGTTTCATCATTTTACAAATGCACAAAACTCAACATAGAAACTCACAATCTATGGCTGCTGAAAACATATCCCAATCTATTACAAGACAGCAAGACTTGTAATCTGATTATTCATGAGAGATGTGTAGATAAATCGATGTTTGTGTTTCCATGATGACACAGTAAGAGATCCAAAATTTCACCTAGGAAGCATTCTGAAATCAAATTAATTAGAGGGAAATTTTAATAAATCCCCTAGACATAGCTGCTGGTTTATGAAAAACATGAACAGCAGACACGCATTAAATAACATCATAGGGGCATTATAAGAAAAATTCAGACTATAAAAAAACTATACTGGATAAAAATTGAAAGAAAAGGAGAGAGAGAGAAGAAAGGAGGGAGAGAAACAGAGGGAGAAAAACCTGTCAAATCTTTGAAGATGTTGAAAATATTTCACATACATGTTATGTCCAATAAGACAACCACTAGTCATAAATGTGCTGGTAGTGAGTATCTGCAAAGTGGCTGACAAGACTGAGGACTAAGGAGCTAAATTTCAAACTTGCTTGAATCCTGATGTAACAAGATATTTCAAATATAAGATTGCTATAATAGAATCGTGGGGAAATATGAAACCTGAGTAGATAGTTATTTAATATTTAGAAATCTTGTGAATTTTTTGTTAAAGGATTATAACTGGACCCAGGTAGTGGTGGTGCACGCCTTTAATCCCAGCACTTGGGAGGCACAGACAGGCAGACTCTGAGTTTGAGGCCAGCCTGGTCTACAAAGTGAGTTTCAAGACAGCCAAGGCTACACAGAGAAACCCTGTCTCAAACAAAACAAAACAACAAAGCAATTATAACTGTGTTTTTATAGAGTACCATATATTTTAGGGAAAAACAGGGTGACTCTTTTGTGATAATGACTCGTTAATTGCAGCCAGATTGGTAGAGTAAGAAATAAGAAAGTCAGGCTTATTGTCTGAATAGCTTATTCTTGCTCCTACATTCTTGATTTTTAACCGAAGATAAATATTTCGTTAATTTGTTTGCAGTTACAAACTGCTCATTGCATGAAATCACAAATGCAACGAACCCCGGAAAGACTATGGAAAATCTGACGTAAATGTCTCATTTAAGCAAGTGAGGTTTTTGTTCTGTTTCCTTTTGTTTTATTAGTGTCGGTGAAATGATACCGTTGCTACATGGCTGACCAATGATTACTTGATCTGGCTGGGGCTCCCCAGGGGTAGCTTTACATTCCAAGTCACACAACCACAGGTACTGGAGAGGTGGCATTCCAGTAGTTGTGTCAATTCTACATTTTCCCATTAGAATCTGGTTTTGTGGGGCTAAAGAGTTAGCACAATGGTTAAGAGAGCACTGGCTGCTCTTCCAGAGGACCCAGGTTCAATTTTCAGCATCCACATCAAAGTTCACAATTGTCTGTAACTCCAGTTCCAGCAGATATACATGCAAGTGAAACACTAATGGACATAAAATAAAAATAAATCAATCATTAAAAAAAGAAAATTCTTTTTTGCATATGGGCATGAACAGTGTTTGATATATTATAAATCATTTTATAGCTAGGCTTTCTTCATTAATCTCCCTGAGGAAATAAAATACTTCTCAAGCATGGAGTAACTCCTGTTGAGTGAGATAAAAAAATTTTTTTTAAATGCAAGTTATCATTATAAGATTGGAAATTACTCTCAGGCTTTGGTTATCCTTTGCCCCATTATTTGGGGGAGGGGAACAAAGAAGATGAGAGTCTGAGTGTTCTGAGCACACCTTCTTTCCCAAGCCATGAATGAAGGTCCTTCATTTGGCTGACTCCCCTTTCCTTATTGCTTCATAGCAACAGGAAAGATTTCTTTCTCTCTTACCACGAAGGAGAGCCTTGTGTTTCAGCTGTAAGAGGGAGGGTAGGAGTTATCTTATGCAAAAAACATTCCCAGGCACCGGAGAATGAAGGTTGAATCTCTTGAGGAGCGTTATTTAGATACATTCATACATGCACACACTGACCCCATTTCATCTTCTCCTTAAAGGGGGGGTAGAATCAGTAACTACTGCTTATTGGAGTATGCGTCTGCAAATTTGACCACACACAGAACCTTTCTCATGGGCACTGCCCACCACCCATCTACAAAAGACATTGATGTATTCATCTGGAGCTCAACTTGTATTGTTTTTTTTTTTTTTTAATTATATCATGAACAGTTTTCTAAAAGAAATCAATTTATTTGGAAAATCAAATTGCATGACATAAATCATTGGATGTAATAGCAGTGTCCTTACAGCGAAAGTAGCATTATGAAGTGATGTAGTAAGGATGAACACGAACAGCGGGACAGGGACACCTCAGTGACAGAGGTCGGCAAGGGATGTCAAGAGGTGGGTTCTTGGGGGAGAATGGAGTGAAGTTTGCTGTAGACTGGATGAAGTCAAAGTAGAGCTGGAGAGAGTGGAGATTTTATTATTATCTTAATAGACCTTAGTTAATGAGTGGTAGAAATAGCGGCTGCTCACTCAGCCCCAAGCAGAGTTTGATGTTCCCTACGTCTCGTGCTGACCTGCACTGTGTCTGGACTTGGTCTTGTTGACGGTGATCCTAGAGCAGGCCTGCTTGAGAGTATTTACCTGCAGCTGTGAGTCCCAGGCTGCCTTTCAGGTGACAATGGCAGCATTTACATTTTAATTTTCCAATCCCACCCCCTTTTGCATAGCACAGATGCAGCCACACCACAGGATATTAATCTATGCCACTCCTCGCCAAGTTGATTGATGGTGAGAGGTGAGAGTGCATGGTGAATATGATCTCAAGACCTAGGATTGACACCCCCCCCCCCGCTGCTGACTGATGAGCTGCAGAGTATTCTCACATGACCACTGTACTCTAGTGAGTAATACAGAGGAGGTGCTGCTCAAAGAAAGCAAACTCATCTTCAGAAACAAAATTCTCTCAGTTCTCATGATAGAACTTGATTTCAGGGGCCTAGACTATGAATCCAAGGCAATGAAAACGTGGTTCATAATTTAACCTGTTTTTGGACCCACGTGGCTTAAAAACAAACAAATAAACAAACAAACAACTTGGTGAAAATTGCTTTATTTATCCCTTCTTACTTATATGAATGTCTTTTTGCTTGTTTGGTTGGTTGGTTTTGTTTTTCTGAGACATGATTTCTCTTTGTAGTTTTGTCTGCCCTGGACTCCCTTTGTAGAACATGCTGGCTTTGAACTCACAGGACTGTCTCTGTCTCCCCAGGGTGCTCGGATTACAGATGTGCACTGCTGTGCCTGGCTTATGAATGTTCTAAATAGCCTTTTCTATAGGGAAAATTCCCACTATCTAAGAGGAAACTAGGGCTATAAAATTGTCTGTGACAAGTATGATTAGCCAATTTATTTGTTGTTTTCAGAGCAGATGTGGTATCATTTATATCTTCTGCTAACAGAAGTTTCTTTCTTCTTCACTGTCTCCTCCTCCTCTCTCTCTTTCTTTTGTGGTAGTTTCTTGTGTAGCCCAAGCTGGCCTTTAACTCATTATATATCAGAGGCTATGGTCAAGCTTCTAATCAGTCTGCCTCTACCTCTGAAGTGCTAGGATTGTATCTAAGTGCCAACATGTCTGGCTTGCAGACAGATTCCAAATCACCTTGCCTAATTATATAATTTCTATCAAGGAAAATGTAGCTGTAGGATATACATAAAGACTGCATCTTTTGCTATAATCGAGAATTATTTTCAAATAGTCAACGTGGCCATTGCTTTGAAAATGTTTGGCATTACTTCTAAGAGAACAGTTTCCCAGAAGAATGGTCCTCTTCACTCTCTGGAACTGTCTAACCCTGACTTTAAGTATGCAGGGTGTGTTAGCATGTGGAATTCAGCATCTAGAGGAGCAGAAATTTTACCGGGAGTGCAGTATTGCTATGTCAACACTTGGGTGCCAAGTGTGTGCTTCTCAGGTTACACAAGCCTCCAGGGGAATAAATACAGTTTCTACAATGAAGGGTGGAAAGTCTCAAAGAGAACAAGCTGACATTACTGCAGGTGTGGCAGCAATATCTGTGCCTATTGCTGACTAGGAGTTTCAGCCCTGCTGACAGGTTCAAACACACTTTGATGGTGCGAGTTCAAAGCTCAATATTAGTAAGGACTTAGAATTAGTGATGTCGAGAAATTTAAACAGCAGAAAGGGTCTATGAAAGGGAAGTTGCCTTCTGAGGCACATAAACAAAACAAAACAACACCAGTTACTAACTTTGTTTGTTGAGACAGGGTCTTTCTATGTAGACTAGTCTTTGAACTCACAGAAATCCCCTTGCCTCTAACTTTTCAGTGATAGGACCACAGGTGTGTGCTTTCACACCCAGAAGTTATTAACTTTTGAGAGTGGCATTAGGTGACAGACCTAGATATCCAGTAGATTCCAATGATACTACGAACTAGGAAGGGTGTGTGTGTATGTGTGTATGTGTGTGTGTGTATGTGTGTGTGTGTGTTTGTGTGTGTATGTGTGTGTATGATGAAAGTAGAAGACTGTGAGAGGGAAGCAATAGATATTAAGAAAGGAGGAAATGAAGGAAATAAAGAGTGATAGAATACATGTGACATAATGAGATGCTTGTGACATGAAAGCAGAAGGGAAGTCTATTTGGGAGTACAAAGGAAGCCAGAAAAGGGGAAGAAAATGCTGGCATATGGGAGGGTAAAAGAGAAGGGGGTAAATAAGAACAAAATATAATGACATATATGTAATGCCACGGTGCACGGTGAAACCTAATGTTTTTTTATGCTAACATAAAAAATTAATGATCAGCAGTAAAAAAACATGGCTCAGTGCTTAAGAGAGACTCCCGCTCTTCCTGAGGACCAGACTTCAGTTCCTAGCCCACAGCTGTCTGTAACTCCAGCCCCCTCTTCTGGCCTCTCCGGATACTTGCTCACATGAGGCATACTCTCATATAGACACACGCATAAACATAAATGTTTTGTTAAATCTTAAAAATGTAATGAGCCAAAAATTTAAAAGCCACCTACCTCGGTTTTCTGTGTTCTAAGACTCACCAGCTTGGCCTTCGCAGATGGAAGGCATGCCAAGCTGTGGGGGATGGGATGTGTGTTCTGTGAGCTAAGAAGGTGCACCTAAGGCCAATGGTCAGCACCTCAGTTATTGCTGATAACTGACTGAGGGGCAGCAGATTATGGAGTCCTGGAGAGTGATTAGAGAATAATGAGACTTCTGGAGTCAGGCCAGCTTTGGCACCCTGGCAGTGGTTATGTGTGTCTTATTATATAACATGGTAGTATTTCAGGCCACAGGTAATATCTCTAACTTTGATAGGGGGATATGTTATTAACTCACAGAAGAATAATCTGAATTAATGAAAAAAATTGACATATTAATAGTAAAGCTAATGGCCAAAGAGTTCAAGGTTTTCGAAGAGCTTTGCTAAGTAATTTTAAATGTTTATTTATTTGTGTACTTTTGTGTATCTTGAGACGGTCTCAGCATGTATCCCAGGCTTGTCCTGAGCTCGCTATGTAGGCCAGGCTGGCCTTGAACTCGTGGTACTCCTTCTGCTTTGGTTGGATAGATGCACCCTTCACCCACCATGCCTGGTGAGTTTTGCTCACTTTACTGTTGACTTTGTTTTATTTTATTTACTTTTTATATATTGAAAATAGTTATATATTGAAAATTGATTCTTCTCTCCTATAAAGTATCCCAACCACAGCCTTGCCTCCCCCTTATTTTTTTTTAATTGAGGGCTGTGAATGATAAGAAGAGTAGATCCTGGGGAAAAGACAAAACTTTATGAAGCATCTTACATCGGGCATTAGTAAAACAAGAGTCACCCCTACTAAAGGAAGAGGCAGACACTCCTTAAGATGGAAAATAGATAAACTAGAGCTCTCTGCAGGCAAAGACAACTGTCTGAGAATGCCAGGCAATTACCAAGATAGGCTCATTGATCTTCAGCAAGACACACATGTGTGCGCGCGCGCGCGCGTGTGTGTGTGTGTGTGTGTGTGTGTGTGTGTTTTCCTTGAAATTTCTACAATTAGGTAAGTAGGTGGATAATGAATGGATATTTAGATAACATAAGTTCCTGGGGTGATGGATTGCATTACGTAGCTAAGTACTTCGCAAAAGAGGGGGAAACAAACATTTGAAAGCAACTTTTTCAAAATACCAGATGAAGAGAAAAATATTTACAGGGCAGAGACATAGGTATGAACAGGCATTTGCCTGTACATTATTCTTCTCATATTAAAATGTGTCCTAAGTGTAGTTTATTTTCCCACAACTCTAGTTCCAGTTTGCTTCCTGTTGCTATGATTGACAACATGGCCCAAAGCAACTTAGAGAAGAAAGGCTTTCTTTACCGAACCAGGAAAGGAAGCCAGGGCAGGGCTTCAGAGCAGGAAATGGCAGGCAGGAATTGAAGAGGAGACTGTGGGCGTGAGGTGGGAAGATGTTGCTTACTGGCTTGCTCAGCTATCTGTCCTGGAAATCCCACTTGCCTGCTGATGGCACCACCTACAGTGGTCTGGGCCCTCCTACATCCATTAACAATAAAAAAAAAAGCCTCAACCTGATGGGGACAATTCCTTAGCTGCGATTTTTTCTTCCTGAGTATGTCTCGGTTTGTGTCAAGCTGACAAAAACCAACCAGCACAATGACATATTTGATAAGCATTTCTCACGTCAATAAATATCCTTTAAAATATGATTCTTGTGATTTTATAGATGTGTTGAAAGTATTTTGTGTCAAATGGATACAATATGAAGACAAATATGAAATTCTAATGAATTGGATACTCTGGCTATCTTTTATGTTGTTTGTGAGGAACAGAAAAGTGAAACGACCTTGACATAACGATAGGGGCTCATTTCTTCGAAGCATGAATTTCTAGATTTAGGCAACCCTCAACACCACCATTATAGCTCCTCATTATACGGGATCCTATTGTGTGACAAAACCTTTCCTGGGGAGACACAATCCATGTCTCCTCGCCCCACACAGGGAACCCACCACAAATCAAAGTACAAATATTACAAAAGTGTAACTTTGTGAACCAACGAGTTTTATTGGGGTTATAGGAATACGGGTGGGGAATCACAGGAGCAGAAATGGTTCAAGAGGGTTGCAGCATCAACGTACAGGATGGTGCAGCTCACAAAAGCCGAGAAGCCTGAAGGCCACTGCATAGCCTGTAGGCAGCCCAATAGGTCGGAGAGTGCCCTGTCCAAGCAACTATTCTAAACCTCGTCCAGGTACCTGGTTTAGTTAGTGTCAGACTATGACTTTCACTCTTCTGAGAGCCTTCTTTGTAGCTTGGCTTTGCTCCTCTGAGTGGTCCTGAGTTCAATTCCCAGGAACCACATGGTATCTCATAACCATCTATAATGAGATCTGGTGCCCTCTTCTGGAGTGCAGTCACACCTGCAGATGAATGCTGTATACATAATAAATAAGAGAGAGAGAGAGAGAGAGAGAGAGAGAGAGAGAGAGAGAGAGACTTGTTTACTGCTCTGGTCAGTTTCAGGGACTTCTTGAAGCTCTTTTGTTTTCCTTGCCGCTTAAGAGGAGCAGTACTGTTAAGCCACAGAGGAGGACTTTGCAGCCAGTCCTGAAAATACCTGACAAAACGGAGTCATATGAAAGGGAAGGAGGTTCTCCCCTATCAGTGGACTTGGAAAGGGGCAGGGAGGAGATGAGGGAGGGAGGGTGGGACTGGGGAGGGAATGAGGGATACAGCTGGGATACAGAATTAACAAAATGTAACTAATGAGAAAAATAAAATTAAAAAAAAAAAGAAACTTCCCTGCAGTATGGAATGTTTCAGACTGGGAGGAAACTTACACAACAGACCCAAGCCACCTCTAGTTTTCTGATTTGACTCTAAGCAGGCAAAGATTGTTCATGTGCAAGGTGAAGGGACTCTGGCCAGCTTGAGCATGGCAGGCAAGGTAGGTATGGCTCTTCTCCCGGATTGCCTCTGTCTTGCTAAAACAACAAACAAACCAAAACAAAACAAAAGTTACAGTACTAGCCACCAAGGTCTATTACCTTAATTGACTGCTTTGTCCTCTGAGGTTGATTAGTAAGGTCCTGCTCTCAAAGTATTGAAGTCCAGCAATCAAAAGCCCTTTGGTTCACCTAAAACATGTCCAATTAAGGGGTTTTCCCCTTTATCTTCATTTTCCTATGTGCCACATTTGTCTTCTTTCCAGGGGCTTTTATTCTCTTTAGCCATTCTCATCTTCCATTTTTTTTTTAAACATGTACAGTGTTTTGCCTGGATGCCAGAAGAGGGCACTAGGTCTCATTATAATTGGTTGTAAGCCACCATGTGGTTGCTGGGAATTGAACTCAGAACCTCTGGAAGAGCAGGCAGCTCTCTTTAGCTCTGAGCCACCATTCCAGCCCACTGGTTTTGTTCTCCGGGAAAAATACCCCTTACCCATCTCCCTTGTTCCCTTCTCCTTCTCATTGTCCTCTGTCTCTGTCCGGTCTATTATTCCCTGCTCTCTGTTCTTCTGGAGCAAATAAATCTCCTTTGTGATGAGAACTTGGTCTTATCAAAAATCTGCGGGTCCTGTTGGGTGATAGTTTATGACGCCCTTTGCCGTGTGTTTGTTACAGACGGGCTGCATGGCAGTGCTCAAAGCAAGGGTGGTGATTCATAGTGAGAACAGACCCTCCCATGCAAAGTCTCACCAAGGAAGTTACCTTAACAAGTAGGACAATAATAAATACTTCACGGTCATTCAGAATGACCTGGGTCTGTCCCATGATAGGGTTTTTCTAGAGAATTCTGAACTGCTTTGGAAAACCCTTTGAGTCTTCCTAGCTTCCTGCCAGGTGGGAGAGATCCGCTAAGCCTCAGGTGTGGGTTTGATAGCGAAGGTGTCCCGTGCCTATCTACCTGCAAGGAGATGAGGAAAAGCAGTAACTTGAAAAAAAATGACTTCTCTTTATTTTTCATTTTATGTGCTCTGGTGTTTTGCCTGCATGTGTGTCTGTGTGGGTGTCTGACGCCCTGGAATTGGACTTACAGACAGTTTTGAGTTGCCATGTGGATGCTGGGAATTGAATCCAGGTCCTCTGGAAGAGCAGCCAGTGCTCTTTAACCTTTGAGCCATCTCTTCAGCCCTGAAGAAGTAGTAACTTTTAAGGGGCATTATTTCCTATTTCACAGCTAGTGTTTAATAATTCTTTCTTCGGTCAGGGTTGGTGATAAGTCATTAATATTCATGTCTTCAGGATTCCTCACATGATACATATTATTGGCTGGCCGTCTGAGCCTCTGTGTGCAGGCTCCTGGTAAAAATGAGGGAAACAAAACTTCTCAAGTTCTCCTTACTCAACAACAGAACAAGATACACCCCCTTCAACCTCTAGGAATGCATTCTGGGTAAGACCTACTGTTAAAGTCTGACCCTACAGAAGCAGACACATATTCAACCACTAGACAGGATCCTACTTCATTGGGTCTAAGCACCATGAATTTTGGAAAACCAAGGTGTTTCTCTGCCACTTCTAAAAGGTAAAGCCATATATGGGCTGATCTAGAGGTCAGATGTGCAAAACTTGTGCAAAGGTCACTAGACTCTGGCATCCTGACAAAAATTATTTGATATTGAGATGTCTTTGGTTTGCTGTATTATAAGGGAGACAATTACAAATGTAAAGAATTACATTGTATAAGTTAATACCACTAAGTCACACACATGCACATTTCTTTGATTTTGGATTTTATCATTTAGAGGGCCTCATAGTAGTTTACTTATCAGGGGCCACTAACAGCAAGTGGCCAAATGTACAGAAAGGCTTTTAATTTCATTGTAATCAAAGCTTACAGTCATTTTCAGGGGCAAACTAGTTTGTATGTGAGGAGTTCTGCACCAAAATAGGCAAGTTTTATTTAAACTTTTACTATACTATTAACTATTATAAGTTTCATAAAATACTACTAACTATAGTAAGTAAGTCTACTTATCTTGAGATAAAAGATGAGTTGAATAGTTCCAGTCTCTTGGGACATTGTTCACGTTACATTTTTTTGTATTATCCAAGAGGAAGGGACCACGCCACTGCAGGTGTTTTCAAACCTGGCAGGGGTGAGTAGTAGGGGGAAAACCTAGGAGAAGAATATATTGAGATTCACAGAGGACAGGAGAGAGAGAGAGGAATCCTGCATATTCTAGTCTATTCTTGTTCTGTAGGAGGAAGCATTAACCAAAGAGGAGGGGACCCTGAGGAGAAAACTTTTGCTTCCATAACCAAACTAGGATAAGGCTTCCCATAAGGCTTTGGCTATTAAAACACGATATTTATGTTTATACAAATGTGTGCAGAGGATCAAATTTATATTGCCTGTCTATATTTGGATGCCCTTTCCCCCTCATTGAACAAGAAGTGTTTGTTCTTAGCTAGGCTAAGAATGGTAGAATAAAAGTCATATTCTTTTTTTTTAGTAAAAGAGTTCCTTGGAAGGGAAAAGAAGACAACCTTCAAGTGAAGGCACTTTCGAAGAATGGAGGAACATTCGCATAGGCGCCCAAAGATATCAGATAGTTTTATTCTTTGTAGTCCTTAGGTTAAAGTAAAGAAATGAGGGTCTATGAGCACAAATATTAACGAAGGATGAGGTGACACTCTGCAGCTCTAGTAAGAGCTGCTGGGAGGAATGGAATTCTTGGCTGACTATCTCCTACTAACCATGCATAGCATCTGTGGGCCCCGATATTAAATTCTGATAATGATAAAATTTACCAGTAGGGGGTGCAGTACCCTTAAATTTCCTTTTGTGACTGACAGGTTCTTTTTAAACAGAGTGCCTCTTTTCTAATTGCAAATCCATCAAATAATCGAGATCCTTTCACCATGGCACTGTCTAGATTGAGGTTGAGCTAGATGAGACAGGAGCGCAGCTGTCATCTCCACTTGGTTTGTTTTCTGCCCAAGAGGGTCTGCCCTAGGCAGCTAGCTTCCAAATGTCCATCAGTGGCCACAAGGGGACAGGAGAAGATCGTGTGGAGGGGTTAATAGGACTCTATGGCTTTAATGGAAACCATCACAACACACCATCTGCCAATGTTTTCTTGACATGTTGACAATGTTGACATGCTTCCTTGAAATAGCCATCATTTGCATAGCTGCTTAAAGGAGAGGTCTGCATTCTTTAAGAATTCCAGCGTTGGTGATCATGTGAGCTATTCCTCAATGAATTTACCAGCAGACGGTTTCTTCAAGTCTTTTCAGCTCCCTTCATGGTCCTGTTCTGTTCTTTGAGATCCCACAGGCCCACTTAGGAATCTCCTAGGGGATTTGATCACTTGCTCATGACTGGTCCACACAGCCATCCCTGTGTGAGCTGAAATTGCAGGATGAGTGTTGCCTGCTGCAGTCTGGGATTTGGTCTAGGTGTCTTTTCACGCGAAGGGTGCAGTTGCTCAGGTGCGGTTTTCTCCAGATCTTCCTCCCAGCACTCCCCAGAGGGTTGTGCTCTGACACCAGAACCAAGAACGAATGGGGAGATTTAGAATTCCCTAGGTTTCCAAATTCCAAGCTCCCAAGTTACAGGCACTTGCCTATTTCTCCAGAATTTGGAATTTAATCATGGTGTGATTACACTATAGCTTTATAGGTTCAAATGCAAAGGTTTCCAGAGAAACCAAGCAAGACTGGGAGAAGGCTCCACCCCAGGCCTCACTCACATAGAAATCCTAAGATGTTCCTTGAAGCTTTTATATCAACCTTCCTTCACATTAATTATTTCCTTCCAATGTAATTTCTATGCTGTGTTTTTATTTCTTCTCTTCCTCTTCCTTCACCATCCTTTCCTTTGTTTTAGCTATAGTAAAATACAGAAAACTCTTGAGCACAAAGGTGGCTCTGGATAAAGGCAGACAGTAGATCACTTATTAACAACACAGATCTCTGTGCTTTTTTTTTTTCCACATATACTTCTAGAAGGACCACCGGCCACTCCTCATAGTCAAGTGTTGTGTGACACTCTTCCTGGAAAGATATGAGCAAACTGTTCACCCCATATAGGGACCAAAAAAAATAAGGAGACCAAAATACAGAAACCGCTAAAGTCCAATCTGGTAAAATAATGAGTTCTATTAAGGTTACTTATAGGAATATGGGTAAGAAGTTACAGGAACATAAAAGACTCAAAGAGTCCTTTCGAGGTTAGGTCAGTTGGTCGGAGTCTCTTCCAGGCAGCTGGGATGGTATGAGAATGTCTCTCAACAGTCCTTACTGCTTATGTAATCTTAGAGAGGTAGGGAACCTAGTGAATTTGTTCAGTTTCAGGGACTTCCTAAAGTTATTTTGTGTTGTTTACTTCCTGAGTTTGAGGAATTTCCTTGAAGGATGGAATGTTTTACCTTCACATAAGCATCCTGTGTGTTAATGAGCTTCCCTCCAAAATGGGAGGTTTTTAATCTTTGAGAATACTTCCGTACAACACCAGGGTTGGGGATGACTAAAGGGGAATAAAATAAAGAGGAATATCACCCATGGAAAAGAAAAGTTTAGCTATTGAGGAAGTGGGCAAATCTATGAAAGAAATGTCAGGAGCAGACTTGCTAACTTTCTAGGGATTGGACCTTAAATATTCTAAAAGGCCGCATGTTAAAGTATTGGTGCTATTAGAAAATAACAAAGTCTGTAGGAGGTGGGGCCTAGTGGAAATGGAAGGAAATTAGGATATTGGGGACATCTTCTTGAGAGCAATCCTGGGACATTGGTCCCTTCTTAATTATTTTTTTTCTTCCTATCTGTAAAAAAGCTTTCTTCACAATGTGTTCTCACTATACTGTTCTGTCTCACCACAGGTCCCAAAAGAGTGTAGTCAGCTAACTATGGACTGAAATCTCTGAGTCCAAATAAACTTCTCCTTTTTATATGATGATGATCTCACATATTTTGTTACAATAATGGAAAGCCAACAGGAGGGTAAATTGAACTCTCTTTCCTTCTAAAGAAAACTGATGTGTATTCATCTTCTTTAAACGTATGTCTCCTTTCATTTCCTTCCATCTTTATTTGGAATGAAGTGGTGGAGAAAGCGTTTAACTGCCAGATTTAAGAAATCTGGGCTGGGTGAGGAAGAGGTAAGGAGACCCAATTTGAATGAAACCTGGAGACTGTAATACTAATATCAGATCCTAACCATCCAAGCTAAACCACGGAGAGGATAGTTTCAAAAAGCCAAGAATCTTGGGCAATGTCATCAAGTGAGAGACATTTTCAGCAACCCACATTTTTTTTTCTGGCATTCCTGAATTTATTGTCTGAAGACTTTGTCCTTGATCAAAGTCCTACCCCTGTGTCTCCTACTTCCTGAAGAGAAACTCACTCGCTTGTTACCACCAAGACCTAGGGACAAACTGTTACTGCCATTGTCATCTCGGAAGTGATGTGTACCATGGGCATTGGAAGCACAAATGTTTTTATATTTAATATCTTATTAGTTGTGTATAAATTAAAAAATCTGACAAGCCCAATTCCATATTTTCATTGAGTAAAGTGATTATATAACATACATGTGTTATTACTAAAATGTGTAAATTTCGTGGAGTTAGTAGAAATGTTTAAGCCAAGGTACATAAATTCACAGAATTCTGGGAAGCACGTAGAGAGCTACCAGGTTGTACTTGTGCTTTTGCAGCTGAGGCCGGGAAACAGAGAGGCTCTGTGACTCTGCCCAGGAACAGAGTTCAGGTCCCTGGCTTCCAAGAAGGTGGTATTTCTTTCAGGGTTAGTTACCTAAAAACCTCAGGTGAACTGAGGAGCTCTGGGCAGGAGAGTTGACCCGCCTGATAATACCTCTAGAAGTTTCTGATCAGGAGACCCACATACCAACCTCTCTTGTATCTACCACTTCCAGGTTGCAGGGCCAGACCTGCCAGTGGACTCTTCCATCCCAAAGTTCCCCCTTTTCCATCCTCTAAGCCCCCCACGCCACACACACACATTCTCCTCTCGTGGCTAGACCGAGGCCCTCCAGTAGTTCCGGTGAAAAGAACAATTCTGCTTGTGGAGATGCCTGTCTGCTCTTATTTCTAGTTGAAATCATTTTACTCTCCATATTGAACTGAACATGTTTCAAATGAATTCATTTATTTTGGTAGAAGTTTACTATTTAGGTGGACACTTTGTATATATTATGATTCCAATTACTAAAGACATTGGCCTTCTGAACATCCCGGCATAAATGGGAGAATGTGCATGAGGCCTGGTATCTCTGTAGAGAGCTATGGGCAGTTGATAGTTGCTGTGGAGGGGGAGTTGTTGTCTTTGGTGGTAATAGCCACTGCTCAGTTATCAGTGCTCCAGTGAATAGCTTCACACTGATGCCTATTCAGGTGGTCATGGCTAAACTCAGTGGGTAACAAGAACAAGACAAAACCAAAATTACACAATAGTGGGGGGGTCTTTTTAAGGGGGACAGGATAAAAGAGGGTGGAGTGGTGGACCAGAATGAATTGTATGTTTCTATGAAATTGTCGAAAATCAAATTAATTTTTTTAAAAAAGGAAGGATATGTATATGCATATATACATATAAATTCATATTTACATAATTATAATTCTATTTTAATTAAATATTAAATATACATATATTTATATGAATATAAATTCATATCTATGTATGTTTATCTTACAGAGACACTGTGGATCTAAGTAAGTGCCCTCCAAATGATGAAAAGGAGCCATGTGTTGTCCAAGCTACTGGGAGGTGCTTGTTTGGACTGATGTATTTGACAATACGGATCCAGTGCCTCTCTGTAAATCCACTGATCGAGAATCTCCGGCAGAATCTGAGCAGGCAGCAGCATTCTTTCTTTGTTGACCTTGATCCATGTCCTGACTAAATAGCACGTCATAACTATGCAATGGTGTGACTCAAGCAACCTCCAACTATAACCCCTGAAGGAGTGACTGCTTCAGTCCCTGTCACTGTCCAGGACATGATTTGGGAGATGCTGGCCTAGGCCTGTCTCTGCATGGTGTAGACAGGAGGCCTAAGCACAATCACACCTCACTCTGTCTCCCCATACATACACACATTTTCTCTTTCTCAGTGCTAGGTGCAGCTCCCAAACACCTCCCTCCTCTTGATTCTCTCAGCTTGGAAAATTTTAGCTCCATGAAATGTACTACTTTTGGTAATAATATATGTATATGCATGTTCATCACTTAATGAATATATGTAATCAGGCTTGTACAATAATTTATCCATGCGTGGTAAGATGTTAAAGTTTAAGAACATTTATGCTACCAACACCCATGTCCATCTCTTCCACACACACACCTCCAGCATGGCAATGATAGCAGACAAATTATAGGCTTCAGTCAGAATCCCACAGGTAAGCACCCACGTGTGGCCTTTCTGGTCACTTCTGTCTTCCCAACCGGACTTCAAACCTAGCAGAGGCGGGACCATACAGGAAAATTGTGAAAGTGAACAAGATTGTTTTAATGTTTAACTATAAAAGACTATCATGTAAATGAAAGAAATTATCAAATGCAGCCTTAATCTTTTCACTAAAAACTAATTTCTACTACTAATTAATTAATTTTTCCACATCAGTTTAGAACTGGGGAGGAGATAGAATGATAGACATCTCAGCTGAAAGAAAACCATCTCCCAGTGACTGTAGCTGAGTTCTGGAGATGCTATCCTCTTTGGGATCATGATAACCTAGAAAGTGTAAAAACTGTAGTCTTGTAATCATCGTAGCTTTTTTCTTGGCTCAATTCAGTTCTACATGAGCAAAGCAGTATGAGTTCCTTTATAGATATTCCATCCTGAGATGGCACAGCCCTAATCTGTGAAAGGAGAGTTGGAAAGATGAATTTGCTAATACGTTCCCAGACCTGAGTTTAATTTAAAAAAAATGGATGGATTAAAGTGTGCTCTCCTTTGTCTTAGGGGAAAAATGTAAATTTATTGGTACTTAGCATATTTACCTTAAGATTAATGTTGGCTTCAATGCTCATAACCTAATGTTCCATTTAAAGAGAGACGTCTATGTGGCTTTCTGACCTCAGTTGAATTCTACTGGAGGACATTCAAATTCCACGTGGAAATTGAAGATCTGCTGGAATAAATGCATGCAGCACACTATGGGAAAGCATTCACTAATGTTAAAAATGTGGTCATCTCAGTGGTTGATTCTTTTTGTTGTTGTTGTTTTGCAATTGAATTTTTTTTTTTTTTGTAGTTCATCACAATGCAGAAAAGAACTACTAATAATGTCATTACCGGTTTCTTTTCTCCAAGTATTTGGGACACCTACTATTATTCAGGAATTTTTCAGGTTATTTTGCAAATTTGCACATTTCCCAGTTGCTAAAGTTGGGGTAGTAAGCAGATTTTCACTATCCTTGAAAAATTGAAAACTAGTGAATTCCTTTGAATTTTTTAAAAAAATGAATTAATGATCAATTAATTGATTGTTTCTCCCCCCCATTAAGCCTTTATTTCTATATTCCAGCTCCTGTAGTCAACGGTAATGGGCGTATAGGGATGAATTAAACAGGCAGTATATTTGTCCACAGTCTCAAGCTTCATATGTTGAATGACAGTAAATTTCCATCATCAACGCTGATTATTTGCTCAGATATAAGTGGATGTACAAACACAGATGGTAAATGCTATGAGCAAATGATACATAGAAAGTTCCCATAAATGAGAGAGTCTCGTTTTAATTTGTGTAGGGTTACAAAGCAAAATAGATTTGCCTGTTCACTGAGCTTAAACTAGCCTTTTCTGTTTAAGCATATTCAAATGTGATTGCATTGTAAGGCAGAGAGGAGCAAAACATAATTTATGAAATATTAGGCTTAGATAAGTCCCCATCTACAGTGTTAAGGTGATTTTTTTCAGAATTAATTGTTTCTTAATTAATTAATTATACCCCTTATTCCTCAAAAAGAGGACCCACCCCCCACTAACCCACCCCAGCTCACCAAGTTGCATTATGACTGAGCTCCTCCTCTTCCCCTGTGGCCTGGTAAGACAGTCCCACCAGGGGAAAGTGGTCAGAAAGCAGGCAACAGGGTCCATGTGAGAGACAGCCCCTGCTCCCCTTCCTAGGGTACCCACATGAAGCCTGAGCTGCCCATCGGCTACATCTGTGTAGGGGCCCAGGTCTAATCCACGCATGGTCCTTGCGTGGTGCTTCAGTCTCCACAAGCTCCTCTGGGTCCTGCTGAGTTGGCTCTCTTGGTCTTCTTATGGAGCTCCTGTTACCTCCAGGTCCTTTCCCCCAATTTTCCACAAGACTGCCTACGCTTTTCCCAATGTTTGGCTGTGAGTCTCAGCGTCAGTTTTGATCCACTGCTGGGAAGAGCCTCTGAAAGGACAGCTATGCTAGGCTCCTGTCTGCAAGCATAGCAGAGTATTGTTAATACTGTCAAGGGTTGGCTGTCTCCCACGGGGTGGGTCTCAGGTTGGGGCAGGCATTGGCCCTGCTCTATCTTTATCCTTGCACATCTGTAGGCAAGGTAAATTTTGGGTCAAAGTTTTTCTGGGTGGGTTAGTGTTCCCCTCCATCCACCAGGAGTCTTCTCTAGTTAGAGGGAATCCTCTTCAGTCTCTATGACCCCTGCTACTAGAAGTCTCAGCTAGAGTCACCCACATATCCTCCCAGAAGCCTCCCCTGTTTTACATTTCCAGCTTGTCACAGAGATGTTCCTGCCCATGGTTTCTCTTATCTCTGCAAGCCCTCTGTCATCCTGGCCCCCCTCTTCAGGCCTGACCTCCGCCCTCATTTCTCTCTGTACTCTCTCTCCTACCTTGTTCCTTCTCTTCAACCACTACCACTGTCTGTTCTATATTTATATCTATTCTCTGTGACAGTTAAGCATCCTCCCTTGGGTCCTCCTTGTTACTTATCTTATTTGGGTCTGCAAATTGTAGTATATTTATTCTCTACTAGGTGGCTAAGATCCATTTTTAAGTGAGTACATACCATGTGTGTCTTTCTGGGCCTGGGTTACCTCACTCATGATGATCTTTTCTTGTTCCATCCATTTGCCTGCCAATTTCATGATTTCCTTATTTTTAGTAGCTGAGTAGTGTTCCATTGTGTAGATGTACCACAGTTTCTTTATCCATTCTTCGGTAGAGGGACATCTATGTTTTCCAGATTCTGGCTATTATGAATAAAGCTGCTATGAACATAGATGAGCAAGTGTTTTTGATGAATGGTAGAACATCTTTTGGGTATATGACCAGGAGTGGTACAGCTGGGTCTTGAGGTAGAGCTATTCGCAATTTTCTGAGAAAGTGCCAGACTGATTTCCAAAATGGTTGAACAAGTTTGCTTTCCCACCAGCAGTGGAGGAATATTCCCCCTTTTCACATCCTTGCCAGCATGAGCTGTCACTTAAGTTTTTGATCTTAGCCATTATGATGGGTGCAAGATGGAATCTCAGAGTTGTTTTGATTTTCATTTCCCTGATGACTAATGTTGTTGAGCATTTCTTTAAGTGCTTCTCAGCCATTTGAGATTCCTCTGTTGCTAACTCTGTTTGGCTTTGTACCCCATTTTTTTTTTTTTTTTTTTTGCCCATTGGTTTATATATTTATTTATGTTTTATGGATATAATGAAGTAACATCTCACTTGTTATATACTTTTGGTATTCCTATATCTTTTTTAAAATTTTTAATTTTTTAAAATTAATTACAGTTTATTCACTTTGTATCCCAGCTGTAGCCCACTCCCTCATTCCCTCCCAATCTCACCCTCCCTCCCTTATCTCTTCCCATGCTCCTCCCCCAGTCCACTGATAGAGGAGGTCCTCCTCCCTTTCCCTCTGACCCTAGCCTATCAGGTTTCATCAGGACTGTCTGCATAGTCTTCCTCTGTGGCCTAGTAAGGCTGTCCCCCATTCAGGGGAATGTGATCAAAGAGCCAGCCACTGAGTTCATGTCAAAGACAGTCTCTGTTCCCCTCACTAGGGAACCCACTTGGACACTGAGTTGCCATGGGCTGTATCTGTGAAGGTGTTATCCCCATGCAAGGTCCTGAGGGTTGGAGTATCAGTCTCAGAAAAGACCCCTGTGCCCAGATTTTTTTGGTTCTGTTGCTCTCCTTGTGGAGTTCCTGTGCCCTCCAGGTCTTTCTATCTCCCCCTTCTTTCATCAGATTCCCTGCACTCTCCCCAAAGTTTGGCTATGAGTCTCAGCCTCTGCTTTGATACCGTGCTAGGTAGAGTCTTTCAGAGGTCCTCTGTGGTAGGTTCCTGTCCTGTTCCCTCTTCTGATGTCTGTCCTGTTTGCCTATCTGAGTGAGGACTGATTATCTTACCCAGGGTCCTCCTTCTTCCCCAGTTCCCTTAGGTATACAGATTTTACTATGTTTTCCCTATATTATATGTCTAATATCTACTTATAAGTGAATATATACCATGTGTGCCCTTCTGCTTCTGGGATACCTCACTCAAGATGATCTTTTCTAGTGTCCACCATTTGTCTGCAAGTTTCATAATTTCCTTGTTTTTAATTGCTGAGAAGTATTCCATTGTGTAAATGTACCACAATTTCTGTATCCATTCCTCAATTGAGAGGCATCTGGGTTATGTCCAGATTCTGTCTATTACGAATAAAGCTGATATAAATGTGGTTGAGCAAATGTCCTTGTTGTGTACTTGAGCATACTTTAGATATATGCTTAGGAATGTATGGCTAGATCTTGTGGAAGCACTATTCCTAATTTTCTGAGAAAGTACACATTGATTTCCAAGATGGTTGTTGTGCCCTGGTTTTTAATTTGATTATTTGGTTTGTTAGTTTTTAATTTTTGACCTCTTTATATATTTTAGATATTATCTCTTTGTTGGATGTAGGATTGGTGAAGATCTTTTCTCTGTAAACTGCTGTATTGATCCATTGACAGTGTCCTTTGTCTTACAGAGGCTTTTCAGTTTCAAGAGGCCCCATTTATTTATTTTTAATTAATTAATTATTTTTTATTAATTACAGTTTAATTCACTCTGTACCCCAGCTGAAGCCCCCTCCTTCGTAATCTCCCCATCCCACCCTCCCTCCCTCTTCTTCTCCCATGCCCCTCCCCTAGTCCACTGATAGGGGAGGTCCTCCTCCCCTTCCGTCTGATTCTAGTGTGTCAGGAGAGGTCCCATTTATTAATTGCTGATCTTAGAGCCTGCACTGTTAGTGTTTTGTTCAGGAAGTTGTCTTCTGTGGCAGTGCATTCAAGGCTTTCCCCACTCTCTCTTCTAATAGATTTAGTGTCTCTGTTTTTAGGTTTAGGTCTTTGATCTACTTAGACTTGAGTTTTGTGCTGGGTGATAAATGTGGATTTATTTGCATTTTTCTACATGTAGACATCCAATTAGATCAGAACCATTTGCTGAAGATGCTTTCTTTTTTCTATTGTATAGTTTTGGCTTTTTTTTTTTTAATCAAGTGTCTGTAGGTATGTGGATTTATTTCTGGGTCTTTGATTCAATTTCATTGACCAACTAGTCTATTTCTGTGTTAGTACCTTGCAGTTTTTATTACTCTGTAGTATAGCTTGAAGTCAAGGATGGAGATATCTCCAGAAGTTCTTTTATTATATAGGATTAATTTAGCTATTCTAGTGTTTTTTCCATATGAAGTTTAGAATTGTTCTTTTAAGGTCTGTAAAGAATTGTACTGGTGTTTTGATGGAGATTGCATTGAATCTGAAGATTGCTTTTGATAAGATGGCCATTTTTACTATTTAATCTTGTCAATCTGATCCATGAGCATAGGAGAGCTTTCCATCTTCTGATATCTTCTTCAGTTTTATTCTTTAGAGAATTGAAGTTCTTGTCATACAGTTGTTTTTTTTTTTTGACTTGCTTGGTTAGAGTTACACCAAGGCACTTTATGTAAATTGTGGCTATTGTGAAGGGTGTAGTTTCTCTAATTTCTTTCTCAGCCTGTTTATCATTTATATACATGAGGGTGACTGAATATTTTTGAATTAATTTTGTATCTAGCCACTTTGCCTAGTGTTTATCAGCCACAGGAGTTTTCTGGCGGAATTTTTGGGGTTACTTATGTGTATTGCCATATTATGTGCGAATAGCAATACTTTGACCTCTTCCTTACCAATTTGTATCCCCTTGATCTCCTTTGGTTGTCTTACTGCTCTGAATAGGACTTCAAGTACTATATTGAAGAGATACAGTGAGAGTGGACAGCTCTGTCTTATCTGATTTCAGTGGGATTGCTTTAAGTTTCTCTCCATTTAATTTGATGTTGCCTATAGGCTTGCTGTATATTGCCTTTATTGTGTTTAGATGTGTGCCTTGTATTCCTGATCTTTCCAAGACTTTTTAAAATGAAGAGGTGTTACATTTTGTTAAATGTTTTTTGGGTAGCTAATGAGATAATCATATGTGGTTTTTTTCTATCAGTTTGTTTATATGGTAGATTTTGTTGATGGATTTCATATATCAAACTACCCCTGCATGCCTCGGATGAATCTTACTTGATCATGGTGAATGATATTTTTGATGTGTTCTTGGAGTCAGTTTGTGAGTATTTTGTTGAGGATTTTTGCATCAATGCTCATGAAGGAAATGGGTCTGAAATTCTCTTTCCTTGTTGGTTTATGTATCAGGGTGACTGTGGCTTCATACAATGAGTTTTGCACTGTTCTTTCTGTTTGTATTTTTTTTTTTTTTCATAGTGTGAGGAGTATTGGTATTAGCTCTTCTTTGAAAGTCTGGTAGAATTCTGTGCTGAAACTATCTGGCCCTGGGCTTTTTTTTGGATGGGAGACTTTTAATGACTGTTTCTATTTCCTTAGGGGTTTTAGGACTATTTAATTTGTTTACCGGATCATGATTTAGTTTTGGTAAGCAGAATCTATCTAGAAAATTGTCCATTTCAGTTAGATCTTCCTATTTGTGGAATACAGGTTTTTGAAGTAAGATTCTTTGGAGTTTGTCAGTGTCTGTTGTTATTTTCCCCTTTTCATTTCTAATTTTGTTAATCTGGATGCTGTCTCTCTGCCTTTTAGTTAGGTTAGCTAAGGGTTTTAGTAAGTTATAGCTAAGGGTTTGTCTATCTTGTTGATTTTCTCAAAGGACCAGCTCTTGGTTTTGATGATTCTTTGTATTGTTCTTTGTTTATAATTTGTTGATTTCATCCATTTCATCCCTGAATTTGATTTGATTATTTCCTGCTTTCTATTCCTTTTGGGTGTGTTTTCTTCTTCTTCTTCTTCTTCTTCTTCTTCTTCTTCTTCTTCTTCTTCCTCTTCTTCTTCTTCTTCCTCTTCTTCTTTTTCCTAAAGCTTTCAGGTGAGCTGTTAAGTTGATTTTATGTGATCTTTCCATTTTCTTTATAACTTTTCTTTAGTGCTATGAACTTTCCTCTTAGCACTGCTTTCATTGTATCTCATAAGTTTAGGTACATTGTGCCTTTATTTTCACTGAATTTTAGGAAGTCTTTTTATTTCTTTATTTTATCCCTCACCCAGTGATCATTGAGCAGGAAATTGTTCAATTTCCAAGAGATTGTAGGTTTTGTTGTTGTTGTTATTCCTGTTGTTTTTGAAGCCCAGATTTAATCCAAGGTGATTTGATAAAGTACAATGGATTTAATTCAAATTTCCTGTATTGGTTGAGGTTTGCTTTGTGACTAACTATATGATCAATTTTGGAGAAGGTTCTGTGCAGTGCTAAAAAGAAGGTATATTCTTTTGTGTTTGGGGTGAAAAGTTGTGTAAACATCTATTAGGCCCATTTGGTTCATAATATCTATCTGTTAGTTTCATTATTTCTCTATTTCATTCCTGTCTCAATGATCTGCTCGATGGAAAGAGTGGAGTGTTGAAGTCTCCCAAGGTAATGTGTGAGGTAATGTCTATTCTTGTTGCTGAGGTCTATTTCTTGTATGTAGTAGAATGTTGGGTCCTGTTTATGTATCCATTCTGTTAGCTTGTGTCTTTTTATTGGAGAGTTGAGTCCATTGATGTTGAGAGATATTAATGCCCAATGATTGTTAGTTCCTTTTATAATGATGTTGTTGGTGGTAGTGTGTTTCTGTACTTGTCTTCTTTTGGTTTTGCTGTAGTGAAGTTATTTATATCCTGTGTTTTCTTGGGTATGGTTAACCACATTGGGTTAGAGTTTTCCTTCTAGTTTCTTCTGTAAGACTGGGTTTATGCATAGATATTGTTTAAATTTGACTTTGTCATGGAATATCTTGTTTTTTTTCCATCTATGAAGATTCAAAGCTTTGCTGGGTGCAGTAGTCTGGGCTGACATCCATGGTATCTTAAGGTCTGCAAGATATCTCTCCAGCCTTTTTGGCTTTTACAGTCTATGTTGAGAAGTCATGTACGATTCTGATAGGTCTGTCTTTATATATTTCTTGGTTATTTTCCCTTGTACCTCTCAATATTTTTTCTTTGTCCTGTGTATTTAGTATTTTGATATATGTATATAATTTAATTTAATTTTTTACAATATATTCACTTTATATCCCAATTGTAACCCCTTTCCTCATCTCCTCCAGTTCAGATCCTCCTTTCCTCTTCCCCCACTCTCCTCCCCTAGCCCACTGAAAGGGGAGTCCTCCTCCCTTACTATATGACCCTTGCCTATCAAATCTCATCAGGACTGCCTGGATCCTCTTCCTGTGTGGGCTGGCAAGGTTGTCTCTCTAGGGAGAAGTGTTCAAAGAGCAGGCAACCAAGTTCATGTCAGAGACAGCCTCTGCTCCTCTTACTAGGGAATCCACATGGAGACTGAGCTGCCTATGGGCTACATCTGAGCAGGGGTTCTAGGTCCTCTCCATGCATGGTCCTTGACTGATGCATCAGTCTCTGCTGGCCCCCCTGGGAGCTTTCTTGGTCTCTTTGTGGAGCTCCTGTCCTCTCTGTATCCTTCTATTATACCCCTCCCCCCTTTTCCATAAGACTCCCTGTCCTCTGTCCAAAGTTTGGCTATGGGTCTCTGCATCTGCTTCAATCCCCTGCTAGGTGGAGTCTTTTAGAGGACATCTATCGTAGGCTCCCATTCTGTTCCTTCTCTTACACTGCTTCTGGTGTCTGTCTTGTTTGCCTTCTGAAGGAGACTTAAGCGTCCTTCTTAGGGTACTCCTTGTTGTTTAGCTTCTTTAGTTGTATAGATTTTAGTATGTTTATCCTATATTTTATGGCTAATATCCACTTATAAGTGAGTATATATGTGTGTTTCTGATCCTGGGTTATCTCCCTCAGGATGATCTTTTCTAGCTCTATCCATTTGCCTGCCAATTTCATGATTTCCTTGTTTTTAATAGCTGAGTTAGTATTTCATTGTCTAAATGTACCACAATTTCTGTATCCATTCCTCTGATGAGGGACATCTAGGTTGTTTCCAGAATCTGGCTATTATGAATAGAACTGCTATGAACATGGTTGAGCAAATGTCCTTGTTGTATAGTTGAGCATATTTCAGATATATACCTGGTAGTTGTTCTGGGGAGGTGGGAGGAATCTGGCTTCCAGATGCTGGAGCTGTGTTTCTGGAACTCTGGGGTTGTGTTCAAGTAGTCAGAAAGAACCAGGTGTCCGGTGCTGGGAGCCTAGGACAGTATGTGTCTCTTGGACCTGAGAGCCGTCCATTGGGGGCTTGGTACTGTGGGTCCCTGGCTCCCAGGATGCCTCATCTCCTCCTTTGAATTTTCACAACAGTATAAGTTAACAAAATACATTCCCCCCACCCCCAATGGTGAAACTATATCAAGAGTTAGTACAGGTTTTTACAAATTATCAAATTAATTGTTAAAAATCACTATCCATGGCAGGAAACATATAGAAAGACAAAAATCTAGATTTTTTACCTTCTTAGAGAACTTTGGTTTGGGGGTTAGTAGAAATAGAAAGTTTTAGATCATTCTAGATGGTTTCCCAGATGTAAAGAAAACTTTTTTTTCATCTCAAGTATGACATGACTGTTTAGTTAGATCCTATTGGTTTTTTAAAAAATGTTCAGAAATTGGGATTAAAACTTTTTTCTTTGCCTTCTCCTTTTCACCCTGCTGCCCCCACCCACCGCCAGATGGTCTCTTTTGGCCCCATTAAAGGAACTAAAAGTCAAAGCTTGGCTGCAGCTCTTGCTTCCATCTTGATTTATTATTAGAGGTTAACCTCATTTTTGGAGTGTCTCTTGTGTACTGGGCCTGGCTATGATGGAGGCTCCAAAGGATTTCAGGATGATCCATTCATGGAAAGTTATGATAAGATGTTTTGGCTCAGTTGTGCCATTATTAAACGTTCCCAGGACCGACTAGGTAAGTTGCAAACTGGAATTTTACTTCTCACACTTGTGGGTAGAAGGAGTTCAAGATCAATGTACCAGTGCCACTGATGTCTATTAAGGGCTCCTTTTCTGCTTCCAAGGCAGCTTTTTACTCTTGTGTCCTCACAGGACAGAAGGGACACAGTGAGAGGACAGACTCCCTCATGTAGCCATCATAAGAGAGCCAATCCCATCTCTAAGGACGGAGCGTGGGGCCTAGAGTTCTCACCTTTTAATATCATCACCTTTGCACTTAGCTTCCCATATACAAATATTGGAGGTAGTCAAACATCCAAACCATTGTTTAAAATCAATTTGGAACATCAGGTGATTGAAAATTATCTATGCACGAGTCTCTGTACAGGTACCCTGAGTAGTCAAAATTAGCATATGACATTTAGGTATTTTAACTGTTAAAAATTTTTGATGTGTTTTGTACCTTCTTGCTGTGAAGCAGATATGAAATATGAAACTCCTCCCCCTTCAATCATATTTCTGTGGCCAGCTGGTGTGTGTGTGTAGGTTGTGGAACGTTTAGGTACTAGGGCCTAGAGGGGCTGTCATTTCCAGGGTAGTGCCCTTCAAGGGTATTTTCGGGGACTTTGACATCTTCCTTGGCTCTTCTTTCCTCATCTCCCATACAGTAGCCCCCTTCTCCTGGTCCACTTGCTCTGCTTTTAAACTGCACCCCTCTTTTCCATATGTTCCTGCCACCATGATGTTATGCCTCGTCACAGGCCTAAGAGCAATGGAGCCAACTGACTATGGGCTGAACCCTCTGAACGCTTGACAAAGCATGGATGAAAAAAAAAAATTATACACTTTCCTTCTTTTAACTTGCTTTCCTCAGGATATTTTGTCACAGTAATGAAGGCCAGCTAGCGCAGCGGATATGGAATTTCCCTAGAGTCAGTATGCATATTAAGGGGGGGGGGGAGAACACCTCACTGCTTCACATTTTAAATTAAAGTGAACTCTGAACAAATTTTATCACCATTCAGGATAAAAAAGTGAGTAGTAGTTACAAGGACAAAAGAAAAAAAAAAGCGGCAGTTTCCCATCCACTAAGAACACTTCTCTGAAAGATACCTTCCCTCTTGTCATGAATGCTTGGAAACCACACATTATAATCATGACACCAGTCAGTTGTGCATGAAGACACATGCCCATCAATATCTCTGAGACTACAGTTTAGTTTTTAAAAAAGCGTCACTTGATGCCAACATTCTGTATGGTGAGAAAACCAAGAATCCAGCTTCTTGCTTTATTTAAAAATCAAGTTCTGTAGATAGTTACAATTTCAGAATTTGATGAGTATTCAAACGAAACTTGAGTATGTCAAAATTAAGCTCTGGCAAACGAGGCTGGAGGCCTGTCACAAAATGTAATTATTATAAGGCACTTGGAGTTCATTTAGCAACAACGATAAGTTCTTTAGGTTTAAAACCTTGTTGCCTACAAGCTCATGGGATTTTATTAAGTTCCTAAAGTCATTTTATGCCCCCAGCACTCCTAACACTTCAACCCTTTGGCAGAATTCCATCTTCTTATATAACTTGTCCTTATACCCTTAGGTCTCCCAGACCCCATACTAGGTAGTCATCACTTGGATAAAAAATTGACAATTGCACATTTGTAAAGATTTTATTTGTTTAGCCATTCTATCTTGCATGATTTCTCACTGCTTTGAGAAATTAATGGGGCGTATCTGTTTATTTAGAGAAACCTTTATTTGTAGAGATCGTTGTTTCGATGTTGTCTTTCTTAATCAGGTAAGTTAAAAGATAAAAGTTGCCTTTTATATAGTATAGGAAGAAAAGATTTTGAATGAGGCTCTTGTTTGTGCCTGGAAACGTTCTTTCTGTGTATGGTCTATTGATCTAGGATAGTCTCATTTTCATCCCTTCTCTGGGGGAGTTTTCTTGATCTCTCAGATCTGGTGTGGCATGCATCTATTGCTAAACCTTGGCATTGGAGATCTGTGTTCTTCCGTTAGAAGTCTCAACACATTCACACTAGTTTTCCTCGGTAGTTCTGGGCTCCATGAGAGCCAGGACTGCATTTAACTCTTAAACTCCATGCAGCATGCAGTACATGCGTGGCAAGCACGTGCTCTGACTGTGAGTCTGGGTTGACAGAAATGCAATTCATACCAACTTACCCATCACAAATAAGTCAGAGGCTCATGCAATAAGAGCTGGCTGAGATGAAAGTGGGTGGCTTCATTATAGATCAAGCTGCCAGAATCAAGCTGCCTCTTTATGGGATCTTCATTTGTTGAGTGTTCTGTTAGACCCACTCTGCCTTTGTACTAGACAAGATGTCTCCAATGGTATAGACTTTCTGATCCTCAACAGAAAGAATTCTCTCACCAGAATAGAAGAATTGATGCCGGGCAATCAGAAATATTGATGGCATTAAAAACTTATTTATCTAGTCTTTATGTGTTTTTTTTTCTAAAATGCTCCAGAAAATAGCATTGAAAGGACGAACATATAGATACAAAGTATCTATGTCCCATGCCTGTCATAGAGTGGTAACATCGTGACAGGTGGTGATAATGACTTTCACCATTATTGTTTTTACTTACTGCTGGGAACTTAATAACTTTTCAGCCAGATCCATGTAAAAAGATTATTCTCATTATTTATCAAAAAGCAACATGAAGTTTCTAGAGAAGATATCAGAATGGAAGCTACTCCAAAGGATCTATTTAGGAGAAGTGTCAATATAAGAAAGAATAGACACTATCCCAAAGAGAGAAAGAGGGAAAACATCAGATACTCACCAGGGCAGTGAGTGATGAAGCAGCTAAAAGGTGCTCAGAAAGTGGCAAGCAGCACACTGAACAGAAGCAAGCCAACCCCAACAAGCTCCCACTGTTGAGCTCCTGATGCCAGGAGCAGAGGCAGAAGCCTCATCCAAAAGCAATGTGTTTTCTCCTTTCTGAGTAGTACTGGGAACTGAGCCTTCAACAGTAGACTGCTGAAAAAGATCTCCAATTAAAATAGGAAAACATTTAAACTAACAGATTAACAAAATGCAATTCAGAAACATGGGAAAGCAAGGCACCTCGATGCTGCTAAAAGACAGTAACTCCACTCCTCAGCTGCTGAATTGCAGGATTCTGAAATAGCAGGATGCCAGATAAAGAATTCAAAAGTTTAGTGGTGAAAATGAACAGTGATCTCAAAGAGTATTCAGCAAGCAGTCCAGGGTCTAGAGAGGAAAGTCAACAACATAGAGCTCAGCACTATGGATGGAAAAGTCAGCAATGAAGTGGAGATTTCAAAACAGAAACAAATAGAAATATTGGAAACAACAACAGCAGAAGAAAGAATATTGGGTATGAAGGACAAGGCCAATGAAATATTGTTAAAACAGTAAAGAAAAATAAATAAGCATGACTGTAGTGCTCAAGAACACTGGGATACAATTAAGAAAATCCCATTGCTAACCAAGAAGGTAATTACAATTGATACTTACACGGAAAGGGAAAATCAGTTTTGTAGAGTGGAGTGTCACTGCGTCTATCAGTCATACTCCAGGGCAGGCTCCATGCCCAGAAGGAGGTAGCCAACACAAAATTGAATCCATTTTTTTGTGCATGTGCTTTTTGTCTTTGTTTTTTGTTTGTTTGTTTCTATTTGGTCTTAATTTGTTTTTAATGATTGCTTGCTTGTTTTTTTTTTTTTTCTTTGAGGTGTGTGTGTTTGTGTGTGTGTGTGTGAGAGAGAGAAAGAGACAGAGAAAGCAGGCATGAAGCATGATGTTAGGTAGATAAGGTGGGGAAGATGTAAGAGGAGTTGGTGAAGGGAAAGAATAAGATAAAAATACATTGTATAATTTAAAAAACAAAAACTCAAACAAACACATGAAAGAAAACAAGCACAGTGTAGAAGAGCCCAGGTAAATACTAAACACAGAGAAGCTACTCAATGAAATTATAGCAGAAAAACTTTCCAGATTCAGTGACAGAAATGAAATTGTTTATGATAGAGGCAGTTAGAACCTCAAAATGACATGTTCAGAGAGGAATGTCGCCAACACAGGAGAAAAAAAATCAATGAAGAAATTGGAAAAAATTAAATCAGGAAAAAACATTCCCACAATTATTTTTATAGTTGAGAAGGCCCCTCCCCCCAAAAAAACACCTCAAAACAATAACTACAACAAAACAAGCAAACAAATAAACAAACAAAAAACCCCACAGAGGTTGGAGAGATGGTTCAGTGCTTAGGAGCACTGGTTGCTCTTCCAGAGGATGGGAGTTTAATTCTTCCCAGCACCCACATGGTGGCTCACATATGTCTGTGACTCCAGTCCCAGGAGATCTGACACTCTCTTCTGGCCTTTGTGAGTGTAAGGCCTGTGATATGCACATACACATGCAGGCAAATCATTGATGAACCAGCTGCCTCCGTCTTAGGCTTGAAAGCCATCATATAGTAAAGACAAACCAGGCTCGTTCCTGTTCATGATTAAACCTCCATTTCTCAAGGATTGGGCTATGACCCATCTGTAACCTTAGCTACAAATGGTTCTGTGCTGCCTGTTTGAGGAAAAGGTGATTTTGATCATGAATACCTTGTTATGACTACCTGTTGTTATGTCTACCTTGGTATGACCATCTTGCAAACATGTCTTTGTCATTAGGACTAACTTGTTATGTTTATGTTCTGCTTCTATAACCTTGCAAATGCCTGCCAAATTCCCCATTTGGAACTCCCTAATTCTGAGTTATAAAAACTGTGTCTTTCTCATATCCAATGCTGAGATCTTGAACTCTGCTTTCAGGAAAAGATAGCCTGTGTACACTAATAAAAATGCTTTCTTTAATCAATTTGGCCATGGTGATTTGAATTGGTGGTTTTTCTCCTCACATCTTTGGAACTAACAATGCCCGTACACATAACAGATTTAAAAATTAAAAAATACTGTAGAATATTGAAAACCATCTTATATACAAAGAAAAATATGAGAAAAAGATGAGATTTCTTAACAGCAACAATAACAGCCAGGAAGATGTAACTTTCAGGAAAGTCCTGGAAGTAAATTGCAAGTAATTGCCAGCCAAGCTATCTCTTTAAGTCAATGGGGGAAAAGGACCTGTTCTAAGAGAAACACAAACTAAGGCAGTTCATAATTATGGAGCCAGAAGATGCTCAGAGGGATGCTACCACACCAGGTGAAATCCCACTCAGGTTAGTACTGGATAGCCAAGCACAGTGGAATGAAAACTAGACTCATCTTTTTCTCTCTCCCCCAAATAATTTAAAAATGAACCAAGGAGCTTAATGTAAGACTTAGAACTCTGAAGAACAGGGAAAACATTTCAAGATAAACATATAGGCAAGGTCTTTCTGGAGAGAACTCTAACACCCAAAATAATGCCAAAAATTAATAAATGGGAATTATATATAGAAGCAAAGAGCTTGCCGAGTAAAAGAAACAATAATTAGAATGAAGAGACAACCCACAGCCCAGGAAAATAAAATGCTTTGAGAACTATCCATACAAAAGTAGCTGGAATATGTAAATAACTATAAAATTAAACACAGTCTTCCAAGTCATTCTGTTAAGAAATGGGCTAACTGTAATGGGTTAATGGCTCTCAATGGAAGAAATACAAATGATGAATCAATACTCGAAAAAGTGTTCAATAGCCTTAACCGTCAGGGAAATACAATGTAAAATTGCTTTGAGATTCCGTTTACCCCAGTCTGCATGTCTATCATGTTCAGATGACAAAGATATGAGAAAAGGGCTCTTGCATACTGCTGGTGGGAATGTAAGGTTTACGCACTGTGAGCATCAGTGTATAAGTCTCTCAGGACACTAGAATACGACCCAGGTTTGTTCCCAAAGGGCTGTAAGTGAACATGCCTTGAAGGTACTCACACATCCAAGTTTATTGCTACACTATTCACAAAGGAAATAGAACCAAGCTAGGTGTCCATCAAACATTTGAACAGATAAAGAAAATGTCGTACAGATGCATAGTGGAATTTTTATTTACTCATGAGGAAAAATAATACGGCATTTGTAGCGGAATGGATGTAACTGGAGACAGTTACCCTGAATAAAGTAAACCAGAGTTGGAAACACAAAAACTCGTGTGTGTGTGTGTGTGTGTGTGTGTGTGTGTGCACACACATACACAGGTCATGTAATTAGAAAGGGAATAATGAGAAATAGGAGAGATCTTGTGGGGTAAAAACTAATAATGAATGCATGTGACATCAAAGCTGAACGGCGGATTACTTGTGAAAGGGAGGGGACAAGGAGGAGGAGGACGGACCAGTGTGATGAGTCTCAGTAGAGAGTAATGACATACATGTGTGAGGGCTCCTTAAATGAAACCTATTAGTCTGTAGGACAATTTAATAATAAAAACAAGAAGAATGTAAACAAGCAACCTGAAAGCTAACCTTTCCGTGACTGTCTTTCACGCGGCATGTACTTGAAGAACTTTGTGTGTTTGTGTCTTTGTTTGGGGCTGGCCGCTTGCATCTCACTTCTGTCTTTGGCTTTCCCATCTTGCCACAATTACCTGCAACCTGCCTGTAGCTGACCAAGTTCCTCTTGTAATTTTAATTTGTACTTTGGGTGTTAGCATAATTAACTCTGCTTATTTCTACTCCTTTCCTGTTTCATACCCTCCCCCAACTCCTAGGGTCTTTTCATTGTTCCTTTGAGGACCATTCAGACTTACTAAATGAGTTTTCTATTTAAAGTCTGGTCCAGGGAGACTGTGTTACTTTCCTGAGACTATTAACTTTGGCTTTCCCTGTGTTATTAATTTTTTATTTCCGTCAAAATTTTTAAAATATTCTAAATTCCACAGCGAGGACTTCTCTCTTTTTTATTTTTATTTTTTTTAAAAGAAATCTAAGTTCTTAAAGTGGGTTCTCAAACGGTCTGGGACCATGCAGCTTTCCGGGAGAGCTCGTAGACACAGCTGTGAGAGGAGAGCATGATAGGGTTCTTTCTGGAGTTTACATTTACGCCTTGTGAGTTTTTAGGGTCTATGGTCCCAGACAATAATACTGCTGATAATTTAAGAACTGTTCTGCTTCTCCCAGAAGAAAAGGGAGGGCTAGGGCTTGTTTCTCTGACTGCATCTTGCCTTTGATCTGTACTTGGATGTACGCTGTGTGTAGTTTCCGAATGGAACCCTATTATCCTGGGGCAATGGCTTCGCAGAAGTCAATTTCTCGACGTGGTGCAGTCTGTGAAGACTTCCCCATAAAGAGAGGCAGCCTCCCCCTCTCCTCCCCGAGGATGCAGTCCTTTCAGGTGCCATGCTACCCTGAAAAGACAGTGCCTGCCTCCTTCTTTTCTTCCTCTTCGCTCACAGGGATCTCTGAGTTCCCCTTAACTTCTTGGACTTCAGCACCTGTTTTGAAGCAGGTTGTTCAAAAGCCACACAGGGGAGCAACTTCCTGATCTTTCTACGTAATACCTTAAATTTGTTCGACACAGAAACAGAGCCACGAGGCTCTGGGTAGTCTCCAACAGCGTGAAACAGCCGTCTGTGCTTACCTTCAGACGTGTAGAGTGAAGCTCGCAGCTCTCGTTAGAGAAGATTCTCTCTACAGTGATAACATAGAGTTCCACAGGTGGACAGAAGGCAGAGAATAAGTGACGGTAGAATGTTCAGCCCTAAACGGGACATCTGTATCACAATCCCAGGCCCCAAGACTCAGGGTTCAGGGTGGAAGCGGGGGTGGTACGGAAAGATTACAAGAGCCAGCCAACAAGACTTCTACAAAACAGTGTTCTCTGAACATGACAAAGTCGCCGCATACAGGAACTCACAGTGGCTGTGGATGCTTTCATGAAGCAACATTCTAGCATGGGCAGGGAGGCGTGTGCAGACCCCATCCCTGGCTAATGAGCTACTGCCAGCTGACGCCTACTAGAGACAGAGAACCAGTTTTCATTTTCTTTCTCTTAATTAATTAACTTTACATCCCCATTGGAACTTTCCCTCCTTCCTCTACTCCCAGACCCTCCCTCTCCCCTCTCCTTCCCTCCCCTTATGCCCTCTCCCTTTCTTCTCAGAGAAAGGGAGACCTCCCACTGATATTAACCCACCTTCGCTTATCAGGAAGGACTGGACACATCTTCCTCTACCGAGGCCAGACAAGGCCATCCAGATAGGAGAAAAGGATCCAAAGGCAGGCAGCAGAGTCACACACCCCCCCTGCTCCTGGTGTTAGAGGTCCCTCATGAGGACCAAACTGTACATCTGTTTCATATGTGAGTGTAGGGGGAGGGGAGGTAGGTTCATCTCACAGATATTCTCTGGATGGTGGAGAACCAGCGCTCTTCAGGAGTGTTGTGGGAAGGATGGGAGGTTAGGAAGGCGATATGGCGAGGGAAGTTTGGGAGGAATTGACGTGGGAAATGAAGGGGTAGATATGATCAAAATACATTGCCGATATGTATGAAAACCCCAAGACTAAGCAAACTGTATGTTTAAATAAAATGACACCAAAGGCGAAGAAGTAGAACAGAGTAGCTATTCTTAGTCCTCACTGCATAGTTTTCAGACTCCTGATATTTAGATAGAACTCTCAGACTCCCTTGTGGTTTCCTTGTGTGGCGGGGGCCCGCCTCCCTTGTACGCCATCACTGACAGAGCAGATGGGCTCAGGGATTGGACTGGGGCCAAAACGAAGAATTCCCACGGAAGTCTCTGTGCTTCAGAAGTCAGTACTCTAAGGTTCCTACACAGCAGGCTACTCGCACACACCAAGTTCTTTGTACTCAGCGGGGCGGGGGTGGGGAGGGGAGGGAAAGCAATGTTCCAGAGCTGTGTTCTGAGGCTGGCAATGTGAGGGGCAAAGGGCTCGCAAGGATGTGATGGGTCAGAAGGACTGAAAAGGATGGCCCTGTCAGCCTGCGTTAAATGTGGGGAATGAAAAGGATAAAACCTGTGAATTCTTTATTCTTCTGCTTCGCAGCTACAGGACTTCTGATCCAGGAGTGTGTTCTCTGTGTTGATATGTCTGTATGTAGTCCCATAACAGTGGGGTCAATATTGTCATACTACCAGGCAGTGAGATTGGAAGGGCATTTAATATCACTTTTGTGTTTATTGATTAAACACAGGAGCACACTCCTTAGAGAATGACTCCCCTGTAGTCTCTGTCGCCCAGAGATAACCATTGTCAACAGTTCGGAATCTGTTCTTCCAGGTTATTTCTATGCATATATTAAACAAACGTAACACTCGTGCACAGAAATGCATTTCATATAGAAACTGGGCCATCCACAATCCTGCATGATAGCTTGTTTATTCAGTTACCAGGGCATTTCAAATACATCCCATTAAACATAATTGTGGAAGACAGAGCACAGAGTTGTTACCTAAAATCATGACTGAAGGGGGTGAGACCTGATTACATCTCTAAGGAAACTTAGATCATAGTAATGACTATTGCCGAGCCATGCCTTATCATCAGTTATCATATTTTATAAACTCACTTTTTTGGGGGGGGTGCAATAAAGGTTGGTGCAGAGCATCATTCAAGTTTGATCACTGTAGCAGTCACCAGCTGACAACTGATGAAACATGCATGTTGCTTCAGAGCGTTATCTGTCACAGTTCCAAGGAGGTTGAGTTCTGATATTATTTTCAAAGGAGGATTGTGAATCAGAGTAGAAAATATTAGATCAGGTCCAATTAATATTGCATCAAGAACAGAAATTCCAAGAAGTCCCATTGAACACACTTAATATTTTCTCTGAATTCTTCAAATCTATTTATTTGAAAACTATGATTGTTAAGACACACAAACTCTGAACTATGATATTAATTTAATAAGTAGTTAAACTGGCACCATCAAGTTCAAAGGATGAAACCATGTGGGTAACAGGAACTGAAAAATTGAGTGAGGCTACTGTGTTCTGGCTCCCAGCCAAACATTCTTTTTGGTAAAATACATTCTATTTTGAAAGAGTTATAAACTTGCAAGCTGTGCTGGAGAAACGGCTCAATGGTGAAGAGCATTTGGTGGTCTTCCGGAGGGCTCACAGTCACCCACACCAAGAGACTAACAATCACCCAGTCACTCCAGCTCCTGGGAGATTTGACACCCTTTCCAGACACTCGTCTTTATGCGTGCGTGTACACACATATACATAAAGAGAAATAAAATAAAACAATAAAGAATAATATGGCTATGACTCAGCTTCCTATACTGGTAACTCAAGTCTTTAAATCTAAGAAGCACAGCAACATCACAGCTTAGACTGTTGCTGCTTCTTGCCTTTCACCCGATTTTGAGTTCATCAGTTTTCACGTGTGCACAGCTCTGTGGTTTTATCCACCTGTTAGATCTTTATAAGTACCATTCGGTCAGAAGAGAGAGTGTTCCTCCCCTTTAGGAGACTGTACAGCTCTATTCCTATAGAGTTACACTCTTGCCTCCCTTTCTAGAGCATGGCAACTGTCAGGAACAAGCAAAAGAAATGTACTCTAAGTACTACCGTTTCGTTTTCAGACTTCGTTTAATCATAGGAAGAAACCAAGTTCAAAAATCTCGGGCCCTAGGGGAGCTGGGGACTTCGCAAAAGCTGAACAGCTTCTCCTATAAGGAAACAGTTGTCTGAGTCTAGACATCTCAGGAAGAACTTGTAAGGAGACAGCTGTTTGAGTCCAGCTATCTCAAGGACAACTTCTCCATCTTGCTGGCACGGTCAAATTAAGTTCATGTTCCCAGGCCCAGGAAGCAACTTCTATCCTGATTTATGGAAACTCCCTTGCTAGACCCCTTATGTCAAAATATGATTAGACGATGCTACAGCCCACCCTGCTTCCCCTCACTTTATGGTTTCGTTCTTTAAAAATGTTGTAAAATGTCCCATCAAGGTTGAAGTTCGGCTCTCAAGTCTGTTCTGCAGCCTTGATCCATCAGTATTGGCTTGATTACAACAAATTGTCATCTGCATTGGCTTGGTGTTTGAGTGATTCTGGATTTAAGTGGACCCCACAACATCATTTCTGTAGCATTGTCCTCTCTGTTCTATTGTTTTTACCCCACTTTTTATCTCACTACCTTCCTGTAAATTTTCATTGGGTCCTGTTTAGGTATCATTCTTTTAAGAGCTGGAAACCCCTGACTCAGTGAACTACAAAGGTCCCAGATAGTTAGAGGCTGATTCTGCAATGACTGAAGAAGGATAAATATAATCCACTGTTAGCAATAACTTGACCCAAGCCATGTATTTCCGGGGTATCTGCAATGAAAGACTATGACGTCAGTGTCTAAAATATTTTTTTTTTGAGGAACTGAGAATAAGATCGAGTGGAAGACCCTTTTTTACCATGTTCACAGCCCAGTATTTATTTATCAGTATACAATAAACTAAGGAATATTTGTGGAATCATTTTTGGCTCATAGTTCTAGAGGCTGAGGTCACAGTTCTAGAAGGCTAAGCTCAAGACGTTGGCAGGGCTGTGTTCTCCCTGAAAGTGCTAGTGTACAGTCTGGTCCAGGTCACTCTCCAGGCATCTAGAAGCTCCTGTTTTGTGAAAACATGGCTCTGCTATTCTCCTGGTAACCTCTGAAAGCATGTATTGAAATCATGCTCCAGAAATGCAGGTCCCTCTGTGTTCAAATTCCCTCTTATCACAGGGATACCAACCAGCTCCCACTTTAATGACCACATTTTAATATGGTTCTGGATAATAGTATAAAACTCCTGATCTCAAATAATATCACATTCTAAATATTAGGGGACCAGAAATATAATATGCAAGCTGGGCATGTTGGCCTTTAATTCCAGCGCTTGGGAGGCAGAGGCAGGGAGATCCCTGTGAGTCTGAGGCTAGCCTGGTCTACATAGAGACGTCCAGGACAGCCAGGGCTATGTAGAGAGACCCTGACAACCCCTCCCCAATAATTGTAACATACATTTAAAATATTTTTAATGGCTTATTTCCAAACGATATATTTTGATCATATTCACCCTAGCACCTTTCTTATTCTAATTGAGGAAAATATACATTTTGACAAGTTGAAATACATCCCCAAGGAAATATTCAGGGAACATACTCACGATATTTCAATCAAAACAAACAAACAAACAAACAAACAAAACACAACCAGAAAACCCAAAGAGAGATACATGGGAAAATGTAAAACTAGTAAGGAAAAAGATGATATGTGTTAAGAGATTAATACTTCCTAACCCATTACACTAATGACCTCTGAACCCTAGAGCTTAATCTGAATGTTTTTTCTCTAGATGGGGCTGAGGCTGACCCAATAGGTTTGACTCGTACCCAGACTTTATATCCCTTCCCATGGAATGGCTCTCTCTGAAAAGCTCTAGGAGTGAAAACTCCATTGCTCAGTCCTCTGGAAGTACATCACAATCTCTTTCCCCCAATTTCATCTGCATGAAGATATGGGATACTCAGAGCAAACTTGAAAAGCATCATGGGAAAGCAGTCTAGAAATCTGCAAATTCTTAGACAAAGGTCAAACCCAGCAGGTGTTCCAAAGGGTAACAACCTATCCAGCTGTGCCTTATAGGATAAGAACTTGGATAAAGTTCTAAGCGACTGCAGGGAGAGGATCTTTCTGGCTTCTGCTTGTAATTGTGAAGGTGTCACAACATTTAGGTGGTGGCTTTCCAGGTGACCTGTTACCCCCATTGCCTTAAGATACTGCTTTGGATTGAATGTTTGTGTCCTCTGCTGCCAAATGGACACAGGGAAGCCCACACCCACAGTGGGGCCGCATTTGGAGATAGGGTCTTTAAGGACGTAATTAAGGATAAATGGAGTTATGAAATGCTTCCTTTTGTGATGCTGTAACAGAACCCCACACATGGGGCAATTCATAATGGACAGAGTGGGAATTACATTTCCAACGCAGGAATTTCCAGAGACATATTCAGATTAGAGCAGAGTGGAGACCGCATATCCAAGCAGAGTAGTGTCTAAGAGGAGACACCAGGGAGTCTTGTCTTTCTTATTCTTGCTGTGAATATGTGCACAGACAAAAGGCCACTGTAATGTGACCAATATGACTGCATCTGGAATCAACTAAAACAGGCACTTCTTGGCAGTCCTTGGAGGAATTTTCTATTGCTTATTTAAAGCAGGAAGATAATGTGGGTGGTGCCTTCTGTGGAAGAAGGAAAACCGTCTTCTGCCTGCTTCCCCCCCCCCCCCCCCACACACACTCTTGCTGATGAGTTCATCGACCCTATGGCTATGGTGGTTCTCTGCCTGGTACTAGAACAAAGTCCTTTGGGCTTCCAACTTAGATGGAAGACCAGCAGCTCTTCAGCCACTCTCCAGGCTGAGACATGCAGCCTCATGGACTGAGGAACTAACAGGCTTCTCTAGTGTGAGACAGCCACTGCTGAACCACCGGATCCCATCCTGTAAGCCATCCTAATAACCCCCCTTTTAATATCAGTTCTGTTCATTTAGAGAAACCAAACACTATGTGAGAACCAAGTGAGAAAGTGGCCCTCTGCCAGAGAGAAAGCCCCTATCAGAAATCACATCTTCTGGCATTTGATCCTAGATATCAGACCTGTGAGAAAATACATTTTTGCTGTTTAACGCACACAGCTTGTAATATTTATCATGGAGGCCAACGCAGACTAATAAGGATACATTCTCTATCTCCAAAGTTTGGTATAATTCTTGGTACTTAGCTCACAGGCTATATCCTGGTGACATCCTCTTTGTACCTTTGTTGTAGTAATTTCTGCCTAACTGGGACAGTTGGAAGGACAGAATCTAAGAGACCACTTTTCTGGAGGTCCTTTGGGTTCTATTTCTCTTATAAAGCACTCAATTATCTTTGAATGAGCCTTAGAAATGACTTCATTCTTCTAATAAGTAGCTGGCTCCTCTAAAATGACCCACAAAAATGAAGGCTTTCCCAACCCTCCAGGAAATATAACCTTTGGGTAGCAAGAAAATGGAAAATCTGATTGAACCTATGAAACAACTCAGCTTTTTATTTGTTTAAGCTAATTTGTTTGAAGCTAGAATAATTGCCCAGCTATATAGTGAGTGTAGACTAATAAATAAAGGATTGTTATTTTCTCCTGGGCATTGTTTAGAGGTAGCAGACAATGAGGATTAGAGAATCTTTAAAATCCCTTTTTCTCAAAATTAGTTTTGAATTGCCATTATTGTGTCTGTGTCCTGTCTTTATAAAGCTTTCTTTACAAGTGCAAAGCATAACACAAAATATGAAAAATAAAAAATTAAAATCTAAACCAAGCACTTTAAGAAACCATACTTATAAAAAGCCCAAAGGGGAGACAGAGCAAACGTAAGTTAGTGACAGTGACGGCAGCCCTCCTCTCTGAGTGCTCATTTTGAGTCAGACGCAGTTCCAAGCATCTATAATAAATGCCTATTTTATCATATAATCGATGAGTCCTGAAAACTGGTGGCAAGTAGTAATTTAAAATATTCTAAGAAGTTTGCAAAAGAAAATAACCTCTGCATGGTAAAGCAGGTGGTTGAACGTATCATACCGACATTGAACTGAGTCAGGAGAAATATCAGTATAGAGAGTATACAAAGACTAACGTTTTATAGTGTCCTCCTTCTTGGCTAATCCTCACTTTAAAAAGTGAATTTTGGACACTGAACTGCCATGGGCTACATCTGTGCAGGGGTTCTAGGTTATCTCCATGCATGGTACTTGGTTGGAGCATGAGTCTCAGGAAAGACCTCTGTGTTCAAATTTTTTGGTTCTGTTGCTCTCCTTGTGGACCTCCTGTGCTCTCCAGATCTTACTATTTCCCACTTCTTTCCTAAGATTCCCTGCATTCTGCCCAAAGTTTAGCCATAAGTCTTAACATCTGCTTTGATAGTTTGCAGGGCAGAGCCTTTCAGCGGCCCTCTGTGGGAGGCTCCTAACTTGTTTCCTGTTTTCTTCTTCTGATTCTCTTTGCCTTTCTGGATAGTGATTGAGCATTTTATCCAGAGACCTCCCTCTAGATTAGGTTTTTAGATGTATATATTGTAGTAGGTTTACCCTATATTATATGTTTATATGAGTGAGTATATACCGTGTGTGTCTTTCTGCTTCTGGGATAGCACACTCAGGATGATCCTTTCCAGTTCCCACCATTTACAGGCAAATTTCATGATTTCCTTGTTTTTCATTGCTGAGTAATATTCAGTTGTGTAGACGTACCACAATTTCTGTATTCCGGGTTCCATAGTAATGGGAACAGGGACGGCTTCTGACATGAACTGATTGGCCTGCTCTTTGATCACCTCCCCCTGAGGGGGAAGCAGCCTTACCAGGCCACAGAGGAAGACAATGCAGCTACTTCTGATGAGACCTAACAGACTAGGATCAGAAGGAAGAAAAAGAAACCCTCCCCTACCAGTGCACTTGGGGAAGGGCATGGGTGGAGAAGGGAGAGGAAGGGAGGGATTGGGAGGGGAGGAGAGGGAACTAGAGGGGGAACACAAAGTAATTAAAGTGTAATTAAAAATAAAATAAAAAAGTGAATTTTTGGAAAGAATTCATGATTGTTGATCACCAGCACACCAAACCTCATTATTTAATTTCTCCTATGATGTTTGAATGATATTTAAAATCTTAATGCACCACATTTTTTAATGCACCACATGATCTTAAAAGTGAATTAATTCTAATGGAAGCATTTTGAAAGCAGTAGTATTACACAAAGTATTATAATGCAGCATTTGTTACACAAGTGTCGGGTGGAATTATAATCTTCAAGATATTTAGAAAACTTAAGGTCGAGACCACCACACCTTCCACAGCGGAAACATTTTGGTGTGATCTAATATCCACCCATTGGCATTGTTTTAGATGTTTAAGCTGATGTGAAACGAAACTTTAATGTGCATTCCCATTTTGCACAATTATGCGCACCTCTTGAAATTACCGCAGGAACAGATAACGGAAGCTATTTCCTAGAGGAGTCTGGCACTGTCTTTTACAGAGGCTACTCAGGGGGAATACTGTTTGGGATAAGAAAATAAAGAAAGGAAGGACAGGAAGGTGGATAAGCACAGAAAAGAGAGCTCAAGTAAGCATTGCTGGATGACTCGGTGCTGTACACTAGAGAAAAACATATATGATGTGGGTATGTCCTTAAGTAATGTCTGTTATGGTAGCACTGAGAACACTTCATGAGGGAGGATGGAATCTTCCAAGCTCAGTGGCAATGACAAGTCTGCTGCCAATGTATTCTAAAACCCCTCAATTTTTTTCTTATTTTTTCCTAGGTATATTTAGGCATCATTTCAAAATGGTAGAATAAGGGACTCTATGTGGGGGCAAAATATAGACATTTTATTATAATTGTCCATTTAAAAGTTGTTAGTCTTGTCATGTCCCTCAAACTTGAGCTATTATAGTAATGATTATAAGTAAACAGAAAAGACTTGTGTCTTGTGAAGACTGAAATGTGAGGTATGGTGAATTCTAGTAATTTGAACAACATAAAGGAAATCTAAAAGGAAGTTTGAATATGGAGATAACACTTTCTAATCTTTCATTCACTGAGTCATGGAGTAAGAAATATTTTGAGAGTTCTGAGTCCTAATCACTAGAGCACCAAGGAGCATTACTAGAAAACAGAACAAAACAAACAAAAGTAGCCATACTTATGGGGCACATGAGAAATTCAGAGGCATGACTAAGACTGGGATTTCCCTCCATGGGGACCCCATGATGTTATGATTCAGGCAAATGACTGAAAAGGACAGGGCAGCCTCTAATGATGGACTTGGGAAAACCTTTTGGTTTGAAAAGATTATGGACTTCCAAGATGTTGCCAAGAGTGACAGGGAAGTCCCATGTTTCTTCATCCAGTTTCCCCTGGTTTGAATCTCTAACACAGTATCAAAATTAGGCGACAGACCTAGGGATAAAATTCATTGGGTAGAATGCTTGCCTCACAAGCATAAGGCTCTGTGTTTGACCCCCCAGCAGTAACACAAACACAAACAGAACAAAAAACAGGAGTGAAAGTGCATGCCTGTAATCCCAGCATCTAGGAGAGAGAGGGAGGAGGACTAGAAATTCATGATCATCCTTGTCTACATAGCCAGCCTAAAGCTTAGGATACATGAGACCCTGCTGCTGAGTAAAACAACAAACATAACCAGCAGTCTGGTCTTTGCAGAATGCAACTAACTGGACAATGGATCAGCCCAATTTTACATGTACACTGTTTTCCACTTTGATTGATATTTGCAAGCTAGGTAGAGTCAACATAAACTCTCAGAGTCTTAATGGGCAATGTCTCTGATGCTTGCCCAGGCTAATGTCCATCTCTCATTCCTCTTTCCTTCACTTTTCCCCCACACCTTCCCTACCTAAAAAAAAAAAAGTTTCGCCTTGAGAACCAATTTTTTTTTATAATTAATTTAATTTAATTTTATGTGCATTCGTGTGATGGTGTCAGATCCCTTGGAATTGGTGGTACAGACAGTTGTGAGCTGCCATGTGGGTGCTGGGAATTGAACCCAGGTCCTTTGGAAGAGCAGACAGTGCTCTTAACCACTGAGCCAACTCTCCAGCCCCGAGAACCAATTTGCTTTGGGCTACGAGCGCCATGCTAGGAAGATGAAGAAAAGCATAGCTGCCAGGTTCCTCCTTATGACAACTTTCTAAGTCTTACCGGAGCCTTCTAACTTCTGGTCCCTCCCTAACCTACTCTTTTTTTTTTTTTAACTCTGGGTCTATTTTCCTCAAATTCCAGCTTTTATCTCATTGTTTTCCTTGTTAATATTTTTTTCTTCAAATACTTACGTGTGTCTAGCCTCTCAGTATAGTCAATTCCACCTTCCTTTGCTCAAAGTGTATGCAAGTGTATGCACGTTCTGGTCAAATATCTATTGTTTGTTGTTTGGGGATACCTGTCATTTTTTTCTAGCTCCTGTTACCTCATGCCTCTGGAATACTTCCCCTGTACTTTTCTACCAAAATACATGACGTGCTTTCAGATGAAGCTTCATCCGGAAAATGTCTTCAGACAGCTTGAAGCTGGTGCAGATCTCTCCCTTCCTTAGCCATTCCAGCTCCTACACCCTTCCTTGTGTTGGTCTACTGCACCTTGTGTGACATCAGGTGGGCATGTTCTCGCTCCTGGATCTCACCTTTCTTTAAGACAGGACTCCATCATCCTTCCAGTTTTTTTTTTTTTAACTCATGACTGAAAACAAACCTGGTTTTGAGGGTCAAGCCAGACCTTCCCCTTTCCATCTGCTAGACAACGCTTGTCTGCAGGGCAGGCAGCAGGCTTCTTCTGGTGGGTGTGGCCAGCTCCATTTCTTTCTAGGCAAGTGTATCTACATTATGGGCAGCCAAGTTTAGTAACAAAATATGGATGGGTGAGACTGATTCCTCAAGAGTGGGTAGAAATGATTCTTCTGAAACGGAAAGGACATTTCATAAGTCTGGCTGATTTTCACACATTAAAGTTTCCTGGAGTTTTGCCCACTTCTGAAAACAATCTAGATTCAGCCTAGAGAATCTTTCCTAGAAAACACAATCATTCCCAGACAGGAGCGGCTACTAATTCTTGAGAACATGAATATTGAGGTCAGCTTGGAGAAGATAAACTCCCACCTTTTCTCCCAAACACCATTTATAAATGAGCAGAAATAGCTCAATCAACCACATCTACCTTCTCATTCTTTCCTAGATCCTTGGATATTCCAGTTGTAGAGAACCCAGTGAGACTTATACTTCCTCCTCGGATACTTTGAAAGGCTGATGGAGACAATGATTGATTCTTTTTAAAGGATAATTCAAGGAAGAACCTGGCTTATGATTTGCATACGGTGACCGAATTTGCATAACATGCATAAATCTTTCTTTCGCCAGCCTGAATAATTGAGTGGAATCTATATGCATTTTTATCTCTTCAAAGGTAAGCGGGGTGTGTATTGAATCATTATTAAATGGGCTCTTGAGAGTATAGACATTTTCCTGTGATTTTAACTAAGGGTAACTGTGTACCTGTCATACTCCAAGACTCAGGGCTTTGCTTATTTTATGACCGAGTGTTGTGTCTCCAACTCAGCTGGCTGAAGTGCTCTGTAAAGATGACAATTATGTTCAGACTTAGAAGCCAAATTTTATGTTGGCATCCTCCAATGATCTGGAAAGGAGTTTAGAGGTTATGTTTGACATTGATAAAGTTGTTCCACAAGGCCAAGCTGTTGTAATGTGGTCTTCAACAAACCTATCAGGTTTATATTGAAATAAGTGAGTTTTGAAAGAAACATTCACCACCCATAGACATTGGTCCTTCCATATTGTCACTAGTGATAATAGCAAGATAATGATATGAATAATAACTCCGTCAGACCAAGGGCTTATCCTGCACCAGACCTTCTAACAAGTCATGCCTACATGAACTCCTGGAAGTCCTTACACTAGCTCTGTGTTTGTCCCATTTTACAGGCAAGGAACCCAGGTTTAAAGACTTGAAATTGCTTGCCTGAAATCACAAGCTATCTCAGGATCTGTGTCAGGATTTAAATCCATGTTTCTCTGACTCAAAGCTTGCCGTATCTGAATCACTGGCACTGTGTACCATACATCATCATCATTGCCAATCAAGAGACCTCACTACCAGTTCATTAAACCGTTTCATTACCTTTGAGGAAAGGTTTGCACTACCACAGGGAAGCTTTCTTGCACACTCACCATGAATTAGACACCGCAAGACTCTTCACTCCCATCACACCTCATGCCCGCACTTGCCAGTAGACATTGGTAGGGTTATGTTTGAAGGTATGGACAGTGGTGGTCAGTGAGGACAACTTGCCTGCCTTGATCACTAATGTGATGCAAAACCCAGGTCTGAGCCTATTTTGTACCTTTAAAAATGGTTTACGGGCTTGTTAAAGTCCAAACCCTACTGTTTAAACTGAGCATTCTTTGCCTTAGCACTTATTGGCTTGGTGATTTTGAGTGAACCAATTCCAGTAATGTCTTGGGACTTGCTTTGGAGTTAGGAAACAGTTGGAGGAGGTATGCCTGAGAATATGCTTTTCTTCTTGATGCCTATTTTTTTAATAATCCAGAGATTATTATTATTTAGAAGTGGTTTTATTATACTTTTTCCTCCATGACTGAAATGTCACAACATGTTTTGAAATGTGTGGGTTGGTGACCACAGATATAAAATCTTTACAGCGCAGAATTTTCTTAGGTTAAAAAAAATTGTAACTTTTATTTTGAGATAAGACCAGAAATGGGAGGGAAGGACTATTTCTTGTTTTTGAGAGACAAAAGTATAGTGATGTGGCAAGAAAATTAGCAGTTGCCCTTTGGAGAGCCTGGTAGAAATGGAGGGAGGGAGCACATTAACATCCTGACATTTAATGCGGCATCAGAGACAACACTTGGAAAATTATGGATTTTGAGACTTTTTGATTCACACAGGCAGATGCTGCTAATACATACGTTATAATAATGGCATATAATAAAGGGCATCAGCCATTTCAAACTGAATAAATCCCCTGAAATGCTAGTAGATAGGCCATGTGTTTGAGATAGCAATATCAGCATCTAAATTCCTCTGTCTCTCTGTCTCTTCCATCCCTCCTTCCATGTGTGTTATGAATACATATGTATATATTATGAATATGTATATGTTATGAACATGTATGTGTATACACACACACACACACATATATATGTGTGTGTGCATGAGGAGTGCAAAGGTCAATGCCAGGGGTCTTCCTCTTCCTCTTCCACCTCAGTGTTTTGAGACAGAGTCTCTCACTGGCGCCAGGAGCCATTGTTTTGGCCAGACCAGCTGGACAGCAAACCCCAGGATCCACCTGTCTCCCCACACTCCCAATGCTGAGGCTGCAGATGCTCCCCAGCATTCCCAATGTTTACATGGGTGCTGGGGAATATAAACTCAGGTTCCCAGGCTTACTCAGCAAACACTTTATCAACTGAGCCACCCCCCCCCAGTTATGATATCCAGCTCTATCAGAACTGATCTAAGCCATAGATCACAGGCATCAAAATTATCTGGAGCGGTCAATGCGCTTGTCTCACCTTTGAATCTCGAGAGTGAGAAACAAGAGCTGGGTTTTTGGGAGGTGATTCTCCAGCTAATTGGCATTGAAGACCCTACCCTTTGCAGTATCCATGCACACACATCCATTCCTCTCTCCTAAATCCCACAGTAGGGAACTCTTAATTGCATGTGAGAAAACAAGTTCATAAACGAGGATTACAGTTCATTTAATTTTATTTCATGACCTTCTGTTTCTCTAGCAACTCTAGATGCTCATCAGCTGCAGAGCTCCTCTGTGAAGGCACAAATAGGGATCTGAAAGCACACAGACAATTCACATGAAATCATAAACCTGCAGCCATCTGTGGAGGATGGGTTCCGGGAAGATCGTCTGCTCAAGTTCTTCATAGGAAACAGCTAGGATGTGCGTATAACCTCTGCCCTTTCTCCTGTACCCTCTCAGTCAGTTTGCAATTACTTTTACTAAAGTGGTGTTAATGCTTTTTAAATAGCTGTACCTTATTGTTTAGAGAACAGTGACAAGAAAGAAGCCTTTATACATGCTCAGTGCTTATGTAGCTTTTCATTTTCAAGTGTGTTCTGTCTGAGATTGGTCGAAGTCAAGGACATGGGGTCTACAAATATAGATGGATCATACTGTAACTCTTGCCAATAGTTTGACCTTAATTTATACCAAATCTTTTTGTAAAATTTGAGTAAGTAGTAATTTTGAAGTGTTAAGTTCTGTTGTCCCTCTAAAACCATTTCTTTAGTGGAAAAAAAAATTATTCTATTGTCAATGATAATCAACAAAAGTGTGAAGTTTAAGCATTCAGATGAGAGGAAAAGTGGCAAATGTGTGTGTGTGTGTGTGTGGTGTGTGTGGTGTGCTTATGTAGAATGTGTATGTGTGTGTGGCGTGTGTGGTATGCGGTGTGTGTCTGTGTATGTGTTGTGTATATATGTGTGCTTGCAGTGTGTGTGTGCATGCTGTGGTGTGGTTTAAGTGTGAGGTGTGTGTCTTGCTTCATTTACGATATTGCACTGGATATAACAGCAGAAACCCAGCCTGCATTCTTCCATCCAGTATAATTTCTATATAAAAGTACAGGAAATTGGTTAGGAGTAATTTGTAATTTCGGAGAGTCTTTTCCCTTGGCGATAAGAGATGTTGATCTGAGCACTTTTCTGTTGGGTGAATCAAAATGACAGGCATTGAGAGAATTACTGGGCTGCAAAGTAACACAAAGCCTTCCCTGGCCTGTCCCCAGGGTGCAGCTCTATTTTCTGTGCGGGCTGGTGAAAATAGGGTGGGCTGTGATTGGAAAGCCAAGCCATCATCCGCAGTTTGGTCTGCAGATAATGTAAGAACTTATGAATGTTGGGATGCTGAGCTAAGCCTGGGCTGTCAGAGCCTGCCAGGACCACTGCACCCTGATTTATTGCTCAGTTAGCAGACTCTACCTGCTCCCAAATTAAACCCATGTGGCCTATTTGCCATATGGGACTACTTTTTCAAGTTACTCCTTTTCCCTTCCTCTGCTAAAAAACTAACCCCAACCCAAACATCATCCCCAAAACTCCAGAAATAGATTTGTCAGTATGTCCCCAGTGCTGTAATTCTGAGCTAAAAAGATGTTTAGAGTGGACATGCCAGTCTCTAATTATCATGTTGTTCCCCAAACATATTTTTCTTTCTCAGAATAACTGAGAAGGGACATTCATGGCCTTTGACTAGGGAGGTTTGAAATCTTGTGGATTTCTGTCCTGATTTCTTTCTCGGCATGATGGCACTTCAGTTGGTCATTCTTCCTGAAAGCATACCTTTAAGTGGATAAATGGGCAAGGCAGCCTGTTAGAATGTCCCCTGCCCCATACACATAACCCAACTTCACCTTGGCTGATTCCCCAACCCTTTCACTTGTACAAATATGTATTATTTTGGTTTCTTCTTATTCCCCATTATTCTATCTCCTCAACTTTTAGTGTCCATCCTCTAGCCGCACTTTCCAGCCAATGGCTCTTGGCATTGTTTTCTCACTGTGTAGTTGTCTCCGGGAAATGATGAAGTCACAATGACATTCGTAACGGTAGGCACCATAACAGTATTGTTTTGTATCGGGTGCCCTAGGCCCTAGGCCCTCTTCTAAACCTAACTGCGCTCATGCCTCACACCTACCTAAGGAATGATTCGGATCCATTTATTTACTTTCAAGCAAACACTCTCGAGAGTGAGCGAGTGATGCGAGGCTGGTATGTGGTCCTCTTGGGCTCTCCAGCTCTGACGCTACTTCCGACATAGTGCTGCTCTCCCGGTTTTTATTTTATGTATATGAAGTTCCGGCCTGTATGTATATGCATTGCCCATAGAGACCAGAAGAGGGCGTGCCGGGAACCAACCCCAGGTGCTTTTCAAGAGCACCAGTGCACTTAACCACTGAGCCATCTATCTAACTCCCTCAGCTTTATTTTTGATTTCGGTGTATTTGTGTGCATCTATGTGTTTGTAGTGTGATGGTGTGTGAGGAGGCCAACATAGGGCGTGCGATCCTCTGAAACTGCAATTGCAGGCAGCTGTGGGTCGTCTGCTGTGGGTGCCGAGAACCAAACATGAGTCTTCTGCAAGAGCAGCCAGTGTTCTTAACCACTGAGCCATCCCTTCAGTCTATTTCCCATAGGCACTCTTACCTGTGTATCTAGACCTTATAGGCTACCTCAATGTCTGTCTACTTCAAGAAGGCTTTCCTCATGGTCAGAGCTCTTTCTAACCACTTTCTCTTCAGGATTCCCAGAACAGCATTTCTTATTGTATGTGTCATGGTGTCTTCTTCTCCCAGGGCTTTCTAAAACACTGTCTTTACCTTTTGACATCTTCAAAGGTCTGTTCTGGCCACATTCAATTGAAGCTTTTTTTTTTCAATCCTCCCCTAAAAGCAAATACCTTCCTGAAGGCCAGAAAGTCCCTGCTAAGACAAGTGCCGTGCGCACAGGATCGCAACTTGTTTTATCACACTCTAACCCTGTTCAGGCAAGTTGGTGGTTTCTATGTGTTGATTTCTAAGCAACTCACCAAAGAATATCTGCTTTTCACTTGGATAAAGGCACCCACTTTAAGCACTCGAGATAACTTTTGAGAATGAATTTAGCTTGCAACTCCAAAACACTCTCGTTATTACTCTTTTAAAGATAATTGACGTTCCAGTGTTTGCAAACAACAACAAAAGCCCCTGATGTCTCTGCTTAGCAGTGATCTCTGCATTGTGTGCTGTCTGGCATCACAGTGGGCTCTCACCCTTTGATGGGTATGTTACAGATGCAATGCTTCAAAAGTGTGACAATTACAAACAATTGGTGACGTTCTTGTCTAATGTCTACTAGGACCAGGATCTAAAAAAAAAAAATCTCTTTTAGTGCTAAGAAATATGTATACCAAATCCCAATACATTAAATACTCTTTCAAATGTGCGGCTTTGCTAAGCATTGTGGAGACCATCAAGAAGGGGTCTTAACTCTCAGTGGACTGGGGGGTTGGCATAGAAGAAGAAAAGGGAGGGAGGATGGGATTGGGAGGGAGCTACAGCTGGGATACAAGATGAACAAACTATAATTAATAAAAAAAAAGATAAAAAGAAAATCACAAAATTTTATACCTGGAAAGTTCCTACAAGGATATACAGTACTAGTGGCTGGTGCTGATGGTGATGGCATTGGAGGTGGTGAGATAGGGATGCTGTTATATTTTGTCTTCATAATCTAATATTCTTTTTTCACTTATTTATTTGAACAAAATCTCTCAAAGCAGTGTCCTTCATGGATGCTATTAACAGTGCTTGTTATTTGGAAGGCAGATACATAACACATAACCACAGTTGGAATCAAATTTAAACTAATAAAAGTGTTTTTATAAAAAAAAGATGCTTGTATTTCTCAATAAAAGATTGTCTAAGCTAGGAAAAAAAAGAAGGGGTCTTAAAAAAGGATGGGAAGAAGCAGCAAATAAATCTAGGAGCTGGCTTTCTACAGTGATGCCCATTTAATAAGGAGAGAATGCAGTATTTCCAGAAGAAGAATAAAGAAAGATGTTCCTTTAGTACATTTCAACAGTAATCAAGTGCTATGGATGCTGTGGACATCAATCAATCAATGTCAGGTTCTGGATAGAACAGTTATCAAGCCTGTGTATATTCAAGAGTGGTCTATGGAGATAAGAAACATTAATAAAATTAAAACAAAATCAGGCCCAAGGGTCATTTTCAGATGGACTAAAGGGAAATGGCTGGTTCAGGGCCTAATAATCCATAACTTTGAAATCTTCTCACAGTGTTCGGAAACACACCCAGTGTAAGATCCTCTTTTGCATAATTGCCAGAATTTGGATGTTCTAGGCGGTAGATGCTTAAGACTCTTTGCACACTAACTCTTGGCATGTGCTACCAGACTACAGCGGAGGAGACATGTATGGATATTTGTGTTCTGGCAAAGCTCCAATAGCTCTGAGGTGTGAAAGAGCTCATATAGCCAAAATGTTAAAATGAGTTCCATATTGGAAGGCATTGTTCAGAGATGTGCTCAGAAAGGAGACCATGAGATATGCATAAAAGAGGCCACGTCTTCAGCTAGCCAGCTTGGATTTGACAATTCCTGTAAAGAGAAGAGGTCTAGACTCACACAGACACAGTTTTAGTTTTAAAATGCTTTTGGGCCTGAGCATGCTTCTTTTGACTGTTCTGTTCTCTGAAAACCTGTTGAAGGCAGAGATAGGAAATTCACATTGAATTTGGATTCTATCCAACCATGATTTATTATTTTTAAAATGTCCTTCTCTGGATTCTTTCAAGGCAAGAGGATGTGCCTTCAAGTCTACCTACTGCTAGGAGCTACAACTACAAGTGATTTCCATTTCTGGGGCTAAGTGTAAATCAAGCAAATTGGCCATCTATAAAGTGATAAAAGCTTAAGAGAAAAAGCTCTTGGATGGAAACTTGGGAAATCAAACATTCCAATAATATCTGTAGAACAGAATTTCAGATTTCTGGGACTCCCTTGAGAAGCAGCTGCCAGGAAATACTTCTTGTTCTAGATCCTGTTTAAGCACAAATATAACAGAGGACTCCTTTTAACTTGCTGGCGTTTCTGAGCTGTTTTATTTAACACTCTTTCCCAAGGAAGGTACTTGGTGTGATTTTTTTTTTGAATAATTTAAGAATATACTTGGCAACATAGAAACAGGGAATATAGCAAAGTAGGAAATAAAGGAATCCAAGTTGCCAATTTGCTTTGAATCATAGACCATCTATCACTTGCTAGGTAGCAGTAAGACACATCACTGTTTGCAAACCTTATTCTGATCAGTTCATGATCTTCTGTTTATGTTTAGTAGGTTCATGAAGAACTATATGGCTCATGATCTTTTGGCTTATTTACAGTGAATAGAAACTATTAAACATGAATTTAAAAGCTGTTTCCTAGTCAGAACCAGGGGAGGAAGATTATTTCTGAGTACGTAATTGTTGACAGATATGCTCTACACCAAGGTAACAAAGATACATGCAAAAATACAGTGTTAAAAACCTATGTCAGAAGTTTCTCTCCTTGGCCCATATTTTTTCCTTATCAAAGTCCTTGAGAAATGGGATTATTATTTAATTAAAATATAGAACATTAATTGGACTGCACTTTCCAAACTTGCATTCACGGTGAAGGCATCTTTCTTGGGAAAGACACCTGCTTGTGGTCCTGCTACTTTCTGGGTCTTTCATAGTACAGAAAATCCATTTCTTCCAGCCTTGGTTTCCTTTGGGATTTCCTCCTAGGATAGAGGAGGGAGAGTCTCCCCTTTTCTTTGGCTTCCTTCTTCATTCTTCATTTGGCCTCTTAACCCTCCAGAATTTGGCCAACTGGAGCCAAGTGGGTTTGAGTAGCGCTGAGGTGGGACTCTTAATATCTCTCTAAGTCCAGAGCTCATTATCCTTGAAGAGCACAGTGTGTTCTGCCTTGAGCTTTCTTTCTGCACAGTGTCTACAGTCCAGCTGCAAGTGAAGGCTTGGCATGAAGACAGACAGTGCTCCTTTCTGCTTTGTTTACTTTGCAGAGTCTGTGTCTAACCAATAACAACTCACACGCCAAACCTCCCTCATCAAAGCCAGGGATGGGTATAAGGGCCCAGCAAGGAAAGGCCTTTGTCTAGATCAGCAGTTCTCAATCTGTGGGTCACTGTCCCTTCAGATACCCTGGATATCAGATACTTAAATTATGATTCAGAACAGTAGCAAAATTATAGTTATGAAGTAGCAATGAAATAATTTTGACATAAAAGTAACTTTTATTTGCCTGTCTAATTGTCATCTCAGAGGCTTGCTGCTCTGTCTACTACCCTAGGCCTAGTCCTGCAAACTTCTAGCTTCTATACAATCTTATCTAGGCCTAGAATGTTTTCAACCTCCGAGACTTACTGCTAAATAAGCTCACCCTTTCTAGATCTTTCTGAATTCTTGCTGGCTGGTTCAGTTCAACTATTTTGGCCCAAACTCCTCTCCAAGCTGACTGATTCAAATTGGCTTCTTTCTTGACCTCTGACTGAATTGCTCTGCTTGGGCCTCATACTAACTTTGGCAATATGTTCTAATCTTCTGGCTCCTTCTCTGTCTCACTCTGTCTTCACCCATGTCTATCTTGTTCTCTCTTCAGCCTGTCTCTGTAAAACTCTCCCAGTAAAACTGCCTCTGAATTCCACAAACTGAACTGCCCAGATCAGCTCTATTGTAGTGCCTCTCAACTCATTGACTCAAACGAACTGGAAAAGTGATCTGCATGCCTGTCTCCTGAGTGCTGGGATTAATGGTGTGTACCACCACACCTGGACCTAAGCTTTTCTTTACCTGAAACTTGTTCTGAACCAAGCTGGCCTTAAACTCAGAGACCTGCTTGTCTCTGTCTCCTGGATTAAAGGAGTGTTTGTATTTTGCAGCAGGATCTCACAGACCTAGAAGATCTTTGGATATAAGCTCTTCTCAGAGCAGCCATGTTCTGAATTAAAATTCCTCTACAGATTGGGGGTCACCACAACATGAGATGCTGGCATTAAGGGGTTGCAGCGTTAGAAAGGTTGAGGACTGCTGGTCTAGACTCATTCCCCCATGCTGAACTGTTTTTCCTAGCATCTCATATGTGAGCAAGGATAGCAGTATCTGGACTAGTATGAACAGAATACAGGTATCTTTTGGAACTCTCGCCAGAGCACACCATAAAGGGTCCATGGCATTCTCTAATGTATGAATTAAAACATAAAAGTAGGCAACTTTGGGCAAATCCCCACAGAGTAAGACGCTATAGGAAATATTGTACACCCCAATATATTAGCATGCTACATGTTTAAAAACCACACTAAGGTCCATTTTCCTTACCTGTGACCTTTATTATTCTACTTTGAAACTCATTACTGTGAAGACAGCTCAGCATTCCATCTCGTAAACATTTGAGAGTCTAATTTTCTTGCATAACAAAAACATGTCCAAATAGTTGTATTTTTTTAAAAAATCATATACAGTTAAATTCCCGTTAATATAGAGAAGTAGGCAGGGAAGGTTATCAGGCTTTATTATTATCACTGTTATTATTCTTGCTGTTTGAGACGGAGTCTTGCTGGGTGGCTCAGGATGGCCTTAGATTCTGCAGTCTTTCTGCCTTTCTCCTCCCACATGCTGAGATTACACAGTTTAGCCACCCTGCCTGAGGTAAATTTTACATTTGCAATGACAGAACTGTGATTACAAAGGGAGGCAGCTTACTAATGCAACTGAAACGAGACGGCTCTATGCTTCTGGTATAGTAGCAATGATTCACGGCATCCAGACACTACCGTGGCCAGACATGGTGACGTGTCTTATAATCCCTGCACTCAGAAGGGAGGCCAAGGAGAGGAGGTCATCAGAATAAGGCCAGTCTGAGAATCACAGCAAGATTCCATATTTTAAAAAAAAGGAAATAGAAGAGATAAGCAGGAGGGGAGAGAAAAAGGAAACATATACATACATACATACATACATACATACATACATACATACATACATACATTTATATAAATTTAGAACACATTCCTTACACTATAATGAAGAACTTGCTTAGACGACTGGAAGCTGTTTCTCCTAGCATGTGTGTAGCTAAGTGAAGAAGGAGATAAATAGGCTGGGTGCACAGACAAAAGGAAGATGCTATTTTGCTGTCAAAAACCTGGTAGATGCTAAGGAATTGATAATTTAAGCAAACCAGATAGATGGCATGAAGTTAACTTCTTACCAATAACATGGCATACGTGTGTGTGTGTGTGTGTGTGTTTGGGATACTTACATGTTTGTGTAGGAGTGTGCATATGTACACACCTGTAGAGACCACAGGCTGGTGTTAGGGTCTTCATCTGCTTCATTTTCTGAAACACACACTCTCACCAAGCGTGGAGCTAACCAGTTCATCTAGGCCGGCTGTCTAATTGGCGGCTCACGCCCGATGGTGGAGTTGTAAGTATGTCCTTCCATGCTTGGCATTTTACATGGGTGCTGCAGAGCTGAACATGGGTTGTCATGCTTGCATGCAAGGACTTTACTTGACGGAACCGTTTTCCCAGCCCCAGGCACATATTTTGCATAACTCTCTTTTTATATTAAAAAAAAAAAAAACAACCTTTAGCTATGGGTGGGGGAGTTTGAGACAGGTTACCCTGTGTAGCCCTTTAGCTATTTTGAAGTAATCCGTATGTTCAGGAGGAAAGAAACCAAGTGATAACAGCAGCGATCAATCTTTACGAACCTGTCCTTTGCTTCTCAACACTGAGCCAGCACTGGCATCCTTTGTGTATTAATTTTTGTCCTTTTCCTTTGCAGCTTTTATCTTCAGCAGCGCACACGAACCATCTTCCCCATGCTCATTGCTTCTTCAGTGGCTTAGGATGTTCAGCCGCCAATGATTCCTACAAGGGATTAAGTGCGGAAGGAAGTTAAGCACTCTTCGCCAGCGGTCCTCTTGGCTCCTGATTCACTCTGGGAATCACAGAGGATATCTGTGCAGACTTGGTGGCTGGTTTCATCAGTGGTAGCACATTTGTGACTAATCACTGATGCCCCAAAGCAATGAAAAACATCCAGAAGGATGAGTTCATTGTGGTTGCCGTTGTTATTGACAGTAAATGCAAAAATCTCTAACATGAAAGGCAATTTAGCCTCCATTGCTTGTGTGGTAGTTCTAAGGCTCCCCATGAGTACCTGGAACTGGAGATAATATCGTTCCATACCCCTTTCCAATCTGTATATATTCATGTTAAAATTCAATTCACAAATCGGGCACAGAAGTTAACAAGAAACTAATAATGAAATTGAAAGACTTTAAGAATTAAACAAAAGTTATATAAGTATGATCTCTCAAAATGTCTTCTTATACTACATTCACCTGTCCTGGGATGATGTGGTGATAAAATACTTACATGGTGAAATAATATTAGGTGAATGGCTAGGTACCAAAGGGCTTTCTGAATGCAAGCACTGAAACACAATGGCAATTCATTTGATAGCAGGAATAACTACTACATAAATTACTATTGGGAAGGTAGTGTATGCAGTGTGGATAGTCTGGGCAAAAGGATGACTAGTTAGTTGAGTGGGATTGATCAGGATGGTGCCAGATTTGACCAAAGCACTCAGGATGGTTCACAAGGTAAAAGGTATGTACTGCTTACTTATGTGATGTTTTCATTCAACCTATTCAGATGGTGGTTGAGGAGGGGTAACTGAAACCATTGAAATGAAAGTATGGATTAGGAAGACCATGCTATTGGATCATTGGTGTTCATATCTAAGACCAGATACCTTGAAAGGCAGATGTCTGTGAGTTCAAGGCCAGCCTGGTCTTCAAAGCTAGTCCAGGACAGAGATACCCTCTCTGAAGAAGAAGAAGAAGAAGAAGAAGAAGAAGAAGAAGAAGAAGAAGAAGAAGAAGAAGAAGAAGA
>NW_026593286.1:12187460-12190046 GCF_907164565.1 Psammomys obesus
GAAGAAGAAGAAGAAGAAGAAGAAGAAGAAGAAGAAGAAGAAGAAGAGCTTTCAATACAGGAAAGATGGATTTGTTTACTGTTGTCCATTTTGAGTTTCTTTCAAGAAGATTAGATGGTATCAAATAATCATGTGAGATGAGGTAATTTTTTTTTTTGTGTGTGTGAATCTTATTGCTCATTAAATGGTTATTTTTGCCTAAAAGGTCAGAATTCAAGGCAAATGCTGCATCTGGCAGCATACAGGCTTAGTTCTTAGAGGGGAAAACTCCCTTGCAAAACAAGATCTTTCCATAGGAGCCATTTTATGTGTGGCAAACCATGAAGTTGGTTTCAAGATAATCTTAATAATCTATTTTTAGTACTGGATAAAATGTGTATTCCCACAGCAAAATCAGAATCTCCTGCTTTTTATGCTAATGTGATATTTACCAGCACTATCACCATGGTTTCCAGCTCAAAGTCCCCGAGAGCCCTAAGTCTTGGTCAATGAAAAGTCAGATGCATAAACACCCAACTTTTTTTTCGAAAAGAATTATTAAATAACAGGAAAAAAAAAACTCAAGGAGGAACAGCTTGACAGTAGAAATGCAGCGAATGCATCTCTTGCCAGGAGAAACTCAAATGGGTGCTCTCTAGCTGTTAGTGGCCTAATCACTGGTGAGAAGTAGGTTCCTTATAAAAAGGTGTATTTTCTGAGAAAAATATTCTGTTTTCTATGTCCTCCTTGTGTTGTACTATTTTCTAACTCTGAGATGAGCAAAACCTGTCCATGTTCTACCCTAAAATTCTTGTCTCTATGACATGATTGTTCTTATTAAATTCCAAAATGGACCTCATTAAATAATATTCCAAGCTGTCAAAAGTTTGCAGTAAGGTAAATCGTGGGACCTGGAAAGGATCATCCTGAGTGAGTTGTCCCAGAAGCAAAAAGACACACATGGTATATACTCACTTATATAAACATACAACATAGAATAAACCCATTAAAATCTGTACATCTAAACAAACTAAGCAAAAGAGAGGACCCTAACTAAAATGTTCAATCCCCATCCTGAAAGGCAAAGAGGATGGATATCAGAAGAAAAAGAAAATAGGAAACAACCTCGGAACCTGCTACAGAGGGCCTCTGAAAGCCTCTGCAGTATAGACTATCAAAGCAGATGCTGAGCCTGATGGCCAACTGATGGGCAGAGTGAATGGAATTTTTTGTAAGAAGTGAGAAATAGTAAGAGCTGGAGGGGACAGGAACTCCACAAGGAGGGCAATAGAACAAGATAATTTGAACACAGGGAACTTCCCAGAGACTCATACTCCAACCAAGGACTATTCGTGGAGATAACCTAGAACCCCTGTACAGATGTAGCCCATGGCAGTTCAGTGTCCAAGTGGGAAGAGGGACTGCCTCTGACATAATCTGATTGGCCTGCTCGTTGATTACCTCCCCCTGAGGGGGGAGCAGCCTTACCAGGCCACAGTAGAGGACAATGCAGCCACTTTTGATGAGAACTGATAGACTAAGATCAGAAAGGAGAGGAGAACCTCCCCTATCAGTGGACTTGGGGAGTGGCATGCATGCAGAAAGGGGAGGAAGGGTGGGATGGGGAGGGGAGGAGGGAGGGGCTTATGGGGGGATACAAAATGAATAAAGTGTAATTAATAAAAAATTTAAAAAAAAAGTTTGCAGTAGCTTATGGGTCCCAAGTAGAACAATTGGTTCTAGAGTAAGTAGTATCCTGCCCTCAAAGGCAGCAGCGGTTTAATCACAAAGCCTAGAGGCAACAATGTACTTTCCTAACTAGAGATGACTTGCTTTGTATCACAGGACGCTTAGCTCTTCCAAATCTCTGCCAGTAAGGAGTTAGGAGAGCTTCATCTTTAAGTCACGGATGGTCATTTTGAAGGTGTTTATTAATTCACTGAATCACTGTGGGTCATGACCAGTCAATATAGTTTTGTCCCCGGATATGATAATAGGGTATATGGTGTGATAGTTGGAGTTGTCAACCTGAAAGGATCTAGAATCGTGTGGGAGGCAAGTCTCTAAGCACTCCTGTGGAGGGTGGTTTAAGCTAGACTAGTCTCTGGACATGCCTGTAGGGGATTTTCTTGACTACGTAAATTGCGGCAGGAAGATCTGCCCACCGTGGGTGGTGCCATTCTCTTGCTGAGATCCTGTATCCTAACAGTGAAGAAAGGAAGTTGAGCAATGAGCATGTGCCCATGTGAATTGCTTGAAAGTAAAAAGTAAAAAGAATACTGTGTCGTCACAGGGGAGTGGTGGAAGCAGGCTATGACAGGGCCCCCCACTTAGCACACTCCAAAACCTTAGCACAACTGACTCCATGATGGAAGTACCTTTCAGGCTGTAAAACTCAGCACATAGACAGTACCACCTGCCAAAACTAAAACGAAGGCCTAATCCATCAAAGTCAATAGTTATGGGAAAAGCTCTAATGTACTAACCCTGCTTTTTGGTTTCTGTAGTTCTGCTTCTGGTCAACTGTTCTTGCTAGGTGAAGAATGTCAACCCAGAACACTGTGTGTGTGTGTGTGTGTGTGTGTGTGTGTGTGTGTGTGTGTGTGT
>NW_026593286.1:12190056-12203309 GCF_907164565.1 Psammomys obesus
TGTGTGTGTGTGTGTGTGTGTGTGTGTGTGTGTGTGTGTGTGTGTGTGCTTAAAAGCTCACCCTGAGAAAGACTCAGTGCTACACTGTGATTCCCAAACATCCAGTGTAGTAGCAGGCCAGCTAATAAAGACTTCCTATTCACTGAAACTCATGTGCAAACAGTCCTCTCTGGTGGCCCCCACAACACGGGCCACCTGTAATGTTACTGGGAATTTAAATACATGAGGTGACAAAAGTTATTCGACTTACTGGTCTGGCTCTCACTGAGAACTTTGCGGGAGGGGTCCCTGAAAGTGAGACTCAAGTGTAACGAGACATAGGAGAAGGGGAGCAATAAAAATGAAAACTGTAGTCAACTGAGCAAGGGAGGAGGGAGAGAGACAGAGACAGAGAGACAGAGATAGAGAGGTAAAGAAGGAAGGCCTACTACAGAATGAAGGCAGGAGAACAGGGCCACACTAGGCAGAGGGGTCTTCCTGTGGCCAATGTAGAGAAATAGTTACATAGGTCTACAAGTGTGCTCATAACAGTTTGACTAAGTTCTCGGTTGGAACAATTCTTACTGATGTTGTAGTCCAGAGCTTTCCAAAATTTCTATTACAAAGCCTCTGCCTACCTGTATTCTTTTGCTTCTGACGACCGACTCTAACAAGTATCCCTCCTCTCTTCTCAGTCTGCTTAAACCCAAAAGTTCTGTCCACCTCACAGTGCCCTCTAAACAGGAAGGGGATACCATTTTGGTGGCTATTGAAGACACAGCACATGGGAAACCTTCTTATTCTTTTATAGATGAAGTTCCAATGGCAATTATCAAAAGTTCACAGTGGTTTTCTTTTCTTTCATTCTTTTTTTTTTTTTTTTTTTAGGCTCAAGTTCAATGACAAGAAAATCTCATGTTCTTTCTTGTTTCTGCAGAGAGTACCACATGTTAATGTGAGAGTGACACCTTGTTCTTTCTTTCTCTTACCCTTGCAGAAATGCCAAGGCTTAGATCAGCCACTCAAGGAGATGGCAATCCCCTGAGGGATTAATTCAGTGACAGTGTGAGGAGACTGGGTGGGGGCATGTTCTCAGTGTCTGGGTGAGGAGAAGAAATGCTATTTAAGTTGCTTCATATTTCGTGTGTGGGTGGCTAAAGTTTGGGGCTTAATGGGATTACTGATTCTTCCCAGCAAGGCCAGGCTCCAGGGCATTTTCTAGTTCTCTGCTCTCTCTCCAAAAGGGATTCTTGTGTTTTTCTTGTCAAGACAGATCTGATAGTGTTTGGATCTGAGTCCCATTGTCATGGATATACCCAGGCCACTGGTTCTCACTGAACCTGCGCCATGGGCTCTTTGTGCCATTTATCAACCCAGAGAGACAGTCATCACACACATGAATTCAACATAGCCTGATGTCTACTCCAAATAACACATAGAGAGTAGTATAAGCCATGTTATTTACAAGCTATAGTATTGTGTTATTACAAGACTGGGAAGGACACATATTTAGGAGGACCTGACACTTAGCAGGTATTTTACGAAATGATAACCCCAAGGAAGAAAAGCCAGATTACTTGAGATCACTAGCCAGAGAGGACTGAAGATATTGGACTTGTTTTACTGTGCCCATCAGCCTTTTAGGAAAAGTTCATTTTATCTTTCATTATGTATACTTGGGTGTGTCTGTGTGGGGAAGTTTGCCCAGGAGTGCAGGTGCCTGAAGAGGCCAGGAGAGGCTGTTGGATTCCCAGAAGCTAGAGTTCCAGGTGGTTGTGAGCCACCTGACATGGGTGATGGAGACTGAACTCGGACACTCTTGACCACTGCCACCCTTTTTAGCTACACGCAATTTTTTTATCCAAAGAGCTTGGGGTCAGAAGTATTTCGGATTAGGGAAATTCTTGATTTTAGATTTTAGAATGTCCACATAGATTTTCCTGGTTGAACATCTCCCCAGTAAACTCCCAGATCCACAATGTTTCCAAAAACATGTAAGCAAGATAAAAAATGTTTCAATTAGAGCACGTCTCAGTTTCCAGTGCTCAGCAGCTATGTGTGGCTCATAGCCACCTCACTGAGCACATTCATGTTTTACATGGAAGGCCTCACCAAAGCTTCTTCACCGTCAAGGGATGTTGCCATTACTTTCCCCATTTACAGATGCAGGCAGTACATTGTATCTAATGGCCAGAAACTTCATGTGTATAGAGCAGTCAGACTAGTTCCAGACAGACTTATGACTGGAATCTTGTCCTTCAAATATTGTGACCCATGCTTTAGTGGACTTTCAAAACTTTGGTATCTTATGCTTTTAAGAGTTCCTTGAGCAAGGCGTGGTGGTACATGCCTGTAATCCCAGCACTCAGGGAGGCAGAAGCAGGTAGATGGCTGTGAGTTCAAGGTCAGACTGGTCTACAAAGTGAGTCTAGGACAACCAATGCTACACAGAGAAGCCATGTCTCAAAAAATAAAAAACAAAAAACAAGATAACCAACCAACCACCACCACCACCAACAACAAAAATTTCCTTGAAAATCCAAGGAGGCTGTTGACGATTTCTTCCTTTCTTCTTCCCTTTCCTCTCCCTAGCTTCTGGGTAGCTGCTCCAAGGCTTACAGTTGTATCCAACATCAGTCTTTGCTATCACATGACCTCCTGCTTAGTGTTTTCTCTTTTACAAGGTGATTTCAGCATGAGTTCATTGTTTTGTTTTGTTTTGAGACAGGTTCTTATACCATAGCCCAGGCTGGCTTGGAACTCATTATGTAACCCATTGTGGCCTCAAACCTGAGGCAATCCTCCTGCTCCACCTTCCAGATTGCTGGGATTACAGGTGTGATTCACCATGCCCAACCTTCATCACAACTAATTGTGTCTATAGGGTTCCCACTTGCAGAGGTCATATTCTGAGGCTCCAGATGGGCACAGGTTCAGGGCAGATTACTTGGCCCTGCACAAATGTCTGCTTCTATCTGTTACTCTGCAGGACACGAGCCACACATACACCATCGAATGAGATGTACAGAGTCCCTGCTGGCCAAGAGCCACTAGTCACACAAATAGGAACAGAAGATAGACAGTGATCACATAGCCACAGAAAACTGGTCTTGGGAAGGAGATGTTGAAATGGGACCTGATAGGAGACAGAGACAGGCTTACACTATAGAAAGCACACTGATTGGCAGGCTCAACTAAATCTTATTTATCTTAAACACCCAGGGCCTGGTACGCAGATGATGCTTAGAGACTGGATATCATTTTTAAAAATCTCCTTACAGAAATGGAGATAGGTTAAAAATAATCCCACTTATTTCTAAGTAAGAAGAGTTGAAGCCCCGAGAAACCTTTCATACATGCATATCTATTATTCCCTTTCTCTTCATTCAAGCATTTCTCTTGTCATGTATCAGATTGGCTTTGCAGTCAATTGTTTCTCGTTGCTTATGAAGAACAATCATTTTGCCTCTTATATGAAACATCACAGTCATTTTGGCTTAATAACCTGCTCTTGGGTATCCATACTTGCAGAATATTATTTTCAGAAGTTTTAAATTGATCTTGGGTGGTGTCTTGCTCAGTCATCATCAGCAAAGCTTCCTGTTGCAGTACTTGGGTACAAATACAGAGACTCCCAAATGAACAATGTACAGAGAGAGACAGAAAGACAGACAGAGACAGAGAGATAGAGAGAGAGAGAGACTTTGGTACATTCAGTTTTCAATGGGATGTCTTCACTAAACCCCTCCTCTCAGCTCTCAAGGAACTACTTGGAAGAGGAGGTGAAAAGATTTTAAGAGCCAGAAGGGATGGATGATACAAAGGAAATGGTGTCTTCCTGACCCAACAGGACTGATGAACATACGAACTCACAGTGACTGTAACAGCTTGTGCCTGGGCCTGCAAAAGTTCAAGCTAGATGGGGTCCTAGCACTGAAAGGAGGGAGTAGACATGAACTCTCCACACCAAGAAAGAAAGAAAGAAAGAAAGAAAGAAAGAAAGAAAGAAAGAAAGAAAGAAAGAATTGATCTTTGAACAAAACAATTGCTGTAAGGCATTGAAAGCCATTTAATGATTGAGAATTTTAATGTTTGTGTAGGAAAGAAGAGGAAAAAAATGAAGCCTGAGCTGTCATGGTGGAAGGGCAAGGCTTACAGACATTAGTGACAGAGGCAGAGGGCTGCTACTTTTGTGGTTGCATAAGGCCTTTTTCTTTCTTTCCTTTTTGATGTTCAGACGTGACGTGTGTGGCCCTTTTTGGATGGTGTCCATCGCAGCCATGGTGTGACCTCATCTGATGCTGAAATATTTGCAGCTGACTACAGGAATGCGCTAGCTCATTACCAGGACCAGTTGCCAGAGCCTTCATTTTTAGCACAGAAATATTTTTTCTTTACCAATTTTTCTGCCGTCTTCCTCCCTTAGCAATTAGACTTTTCTGTTAGGTTTTTGTTTATCCTTCATATTTACTTTAAAAAAAACTGTAATATTTTTCTTCTCACTTCATAAAACTCTGGCACATTCCAAACATTACTTTACACCTTGTTTATTTTCCTTGCCGATACACACTGAGGCAGTTTCTGTAGCAATGCACAGAAGTATCTCTCAGTTTTAATGGCTTTGTAGTACTCCTTTGTCTGGATGCATCATAGCTGTTACAGAGCTGTGACTCTAACTCCCTATGAGTCATAGTCCAAAAATGGCACAGTGTGGATAGAGACTTATTTCTAAAATATTGATCTCATATTGAACTAGAGTTTTGTAGATCACGGTTGGAACAGAAGTGATAGACACGGGGCGAATTGACTGCTATTCTCATTTACACCAGCGATTTCTTTTTTTGACAAGTCATCTAGACCCAGTCTTAGTTCCCATGTCTGCAAAAGATAAGGTGTTGTTTAAAAATTGAAGCTCAGTCAGATCTTATCCTCTCCATCTTTTGCTCGTAGCTGGGAATCAGCTGTCTAACGGTAGATATTTGTCAACCCCACTCCCCAGAAGTGAAGCCCGAACTGAGTCATTTGTGGATTGCCACGCTTTAAATGTGAACAGAGTCAAACCTGCCAGTCAGCGTCAGGCTGCTAACAGTTTAATATCCAGCCTGCAAATTTTCCAAAATTTAGCAACTCGCCGGTGGAACAGTACAATCTTTTTAAAATGAACTTGACACTCAGACATTAAATCCCTCCAATGCAAGCACATACTCAAAGCTCAACTTACATCTCACTAAGATTACAAAGAGGAAAAGCTGAAGGACATTATCCATGAGCTTGGCGGCCATCCACATTTGCTGAAGCTTCTGTTGATTTGTGGCACAAAAGGAATGCTTAGAAACAAAAAGACTCGCTTTTATAAATGTCTCATTGTCCAAATAAATGTTCCCTTCATTTGGTCAAAGCTTGTTATGCCAGTATACACTGGATTTTTATTTGTACCCAAAAAGCTGCATATTTAATCAGCTTTTGAAAATGCTGCTCCACAGGCCTCACCCTAGACTAAGGCTTCAAAGGAAGGGACTCAGGAGAGCCCGGTGTGCTGCTAGTGTCAGGGACACCCCTGTGTTCTCAGTGGTCTCTTGTCTGACCCTTGCTCTCCTTTCTGTACCATCAGCTGTGCACCCACAAAGATGTTTTGATCTAGCTAATCTAATGCAAGCTGGAGAGGAGGCCAGATCTTTAAGGTTCTAGATAGATGGATCATAGTATAGCCAAATCTCCAACAGGCCAACAGAACTCACAATCTGATTTCTCATTTTATTGCTCAAGTGACATCAAAGAATGCCCAAAGCCACTGCTCAATGTCCATTCTTTTGTATAAGATTTTGAAGAATGGCCTTTGTCTCTCTCTCTCTCTCCCTCCCTATTTTCACTGGCCTTGAGAAGCAGCCGACCATCCTAGCACACAAGAAATTAATTACCCTAGAGGACCAGGTGTAACCATTTAGTTGGTTGCCATGGGAACAGAAGCTCTACATTTTGGATTTTCCAGTACAGTATCTTATTTCATAAAATCTCCTCATAGGGCCTTTCATAAAACATCAACACAACTGTGATTTGATTGTTTGGGTGTATGCATTAACACAGGAAACAGGAAAAACACTGTGTCAAATAATGAATCCTCGTTGTTGTTAAGTAAATTAGTTGAAAAAAATATTAGTCGAATCAAATGTAAGGGGAGGAGGTTCTCCCTTATCAGTGAACTTGGAAAGGGGCAGGGAGGAGATGAGGGTGGGAGGGTGGGATTGGGAGAAAAAGAGGGAGTGGGATACAGCAGGGATACAAAGTTAACAAACTGTAACTAATATTAAAAAATAAAAATTAAAAAAAATTAGTCGAGGAAAACATTTAACATGCCATTGAAAATAACAACTTTTGGGGAATCTCTCATTTCTAAGAATGACACTGCAGAGCCTGCTGGAAATAAAAGTTTAGCCCAACACGAGAGGTACCACAGCTGTTATCTATGATGACTTCAATATAAATTTGGTCTAATAAGCCTAGATTAAATTCTTCTGAAGAGAACCCATTATAGAGCCTCTTCCGTCAAACTGAATTACCTTAAAAATGAAATATTTAAACTCACCACTCAAGCAGTGTTTAAGTTACTTTATACAACCAAAGCCTTGTCAAAAGTAATGGACCAACGTTGGTGTCTTTGTCCTGACAAACGTCCAGTTCTATCCATGCTGACGTTGGATGCTAACGTTGGGAGAATGTATGGGATAAGGACCAAGGATACTCTGCGTTGCTTTTCCAACTTGTCTGTAAACGTCACCCTGTTCCAGAAAGCAAGGGCTGATTTGCAAGTAATTCATGTCCATTGATTGCAGTGGATCAACTAATTAATTACAAGTGGATACATTGATTGGGTTGGGTTGTCAATGAAATTAATTTGGAAAACCCTGGGAATCTTTGCTTTAGGCTTTTACACTGAATTTAAATCATATTCTAATGAGTGATCCAGGCCTTCAATTTGTGGGCTGTTTTTGCCTTTTCTTTGATGGCATCTGTAACTTTAGCAATACCATTACTTTCATGGTGAACAGAGAACTGCAGAGACCTAAATGACAGCACCAGATGTCTTAAATTCAAGTGTCTGACATTGCACGTGATTACTGGAGGCCAATTAGTTATATACTGACCTTTTATCAAGTCGATACCACTTGATATTTGACTGCACATTCATGAGAAACTCTCATTTGCTCCCATTTGAAGACAATCCCCTTCTTCCAACTTCTCAGGGCAAATAGCACCCGAGGTGAAATCTGAACCTTTAAGCATTAAATATCTCACGCTACTTACAACCTTCTAAAGTTGTAAGGAAAGCTAGGAGAATATCAATGGTTTATCTTCTTTGGGACATATATTAATTAACGCTATTTTACAGCTCAGGTTAAATATTGAATGGCATTTCTTGTATCTATGATTTGGCACACATTAAGTGCCTATTGATTAGATGAAGAAATGAACTTGTTGATTAGATGTGATGGTTTCATATTTAGCTGCTTTTTAAAAGAGCATTTGGAGACATAGACCTTGCCTGTTTTCAGAAAATTTTATTCCCAGGAGTGTATTTACCTCAGCGCAGTTGATGAACAATCTACCTGAGTTCATGAGTACTAATTTAGATGGAACTTGCAAGTCACAGAACTAGGTTGGCCTGGGTCTATTCCAAGGTTTGGAAACCTCTAAGTTTTATGCTTTTTAATGCTTTTCTCTTTGACCTGAACTTTGCAGCTGACATTACAAAGATCAAGTGAATTGTAGCCTCCAGTCTGTGATCCAGAAAGTGGAGAGGTGGTGGCATATTGAGGTTCTTCATATATATAAAGAAATTTAAAAATAAACAAAAAAAGAATACTTTTGGTTAAGACAGAGCAAAAGCAATTGAATTTTCCCTCCAGAATGGAACAAATCAAACAGCAGAGAAGACAAGCAACAAAGAATCTTAACACATTGAACATTAAGAAACAAAAGACAGGGATCTTTAACGACTGGAAAACATGTGAGAAGAGGGTGACAGTGACTGACAACCAGCTGCAGCCTGATGAAAACTCAGGAAGTGACACATGGAAGGGAAATAAATAGAGAGGGGTTCAGGGGTCTGTTTGAGCTGAAGGATTGAAGGCATGTCCCAGAGAGGCCAGTTGGTATCTGAAAGGAAAGAGTAGCACAGAGAACTCTGGAGAACTCCAGGGAGCATCCGCCCCAGCACCCCTAAGTCATCAGTGAATACCAAGCAGGGAATGCGCGGAAGACCTTTTTGAAGATAACAAGGCTGTTTGGAGGTTCTAGCAGGAGAGCGCAGCTACTCTATACCCTTGACCCTTGAAGGCAGACCGGCCCTCCTGTATTCAGGGAAGTTCCTTCTCTTCAAACAACCGAGCATGCGCAGCTTCGGGAGGAAGGCACCCTACTGCAAACAACTTGGCAAGAGAAAGATGATGTGAAGTGGCTATATTTTTGACTCCGAAGTTCCGAATCTAGGAATTGATCATTTAAGACGGATAATGGACATGGGTGAAAAGAGATGTGTGTGTGTGTTTGTGTTTGTGTGTGTGTGTGTGTGTGTGTGTGTGTGTGTGTGTATACATTTATTCAGAAGTATCTGAAATACCAAAATAGGGCAAGTGTGGTGCATCTGTAATATGCAATCACATATGTACGCCCAAAGGCGAGACAAACCCACAAGTATTAAAATGACCTCTAAGATAATGCACAATCGTTCTCTTTCCTCCCTCATGCAAAAAAACGTCTTTTAATTCCGCTTTCTGTAGTATGGAATGCATTTGAACTTACTTTTTTAAAACAGTGTCAATGTTTTATATACTTAAATGCCTGCCCTCCTGTCTTTATGATATTTTCGTTTGTTTCAGGTACTTTACGCTTTTGTTTTTAATGCTTCAAGCTTTTATGCATCGAAAATTTGTGTTGGCATAAAGGACATGACATAAAAACTTCTCAGAGATGGCGATTCTAATTGTTTCAAAACCTCTTTAAAAATCTCTTTTCCCCATTGTTGTTCAATGCCATCTTTATTGATAGCCTAAATTCCTTCTTACATCTATTTTTTTAAAGTTAGGCATTGTACATGTGCACACACCATGGTGTAAATGTGGAAGTCAGAGGACAATATTTAGTGTTCTGTTCTCACCTGTCCTGTGGGTTCTGCAGAACTGAATACGGGCCACCAGGCTCGGCAGCGAATACCTCTGCCTACCTAGTCATCATGCTTGACTCCTTTGCTGTTATACCTAATTTCATCTATTTCCCAATTGTATTGGTTACTGTTTTCTTCAGAACTGATGAGATTAAAAGGCTATAAAACATGAAGAAAAAAGGTAAGGAGGAAATCCATCCAGCTCACTGTAGGGACAGGCAGTGTGTACAACTAGGAGTAGTTTATTCCATAGAGCTGGAGCAGAAATCCGCAGAACCCAGGGAGCCTTAAGTGGAGAACTGGGAAGAGTGGAAACATCTCTCAGTACTTGGGGGAAGTTACATCTAGACTAAATTCTGGGAGGACTTCTTCAGAATGCATGAAAGCAAGACCTGAAAACAGTTTTCCAATGTGTTAGTTGTGCTTCAAACCTAGGCTCAAGAATATTTGTAGGAATACAAGAGTATCCAAGACCTAAAATTTTAAAAGTTGTGTGTGCTGATCAATAGAGCTTTTGAAGAAGCAACAAAATAGGGCTTCTAATGATAAAATCTTAGTTGTAATAGCCTAGAAATGGCGTCAATGGCAGAGCACAGTAGATGAATGTATTAAAAGTCATTGGGACTATATTCCACAATATAAGTAGCCATAGAAGGGATTACGCATGAAAAGATAAAAAGACATATTGAAAAATGAACTTCTAGAAATGAAACAGGCAATGTCAACAGTGGCTTTTGCTTGCTTGGCTTTTCCTCTTCTGCCCCTGAGCTGATTTAGCCTAATGCTGCTGGTGGTGTTTTCTTTGTTGCTATTAGAACCAGTGTTTCTAGGCTTCCATCACTGACTGAGGGCCGGTGGCTCTCAGAAACTCTCTTTGTTGGGGCACTAGGCTGGGACTTCTTCCAGTCTTATGGACTGAGAAACTACTGCTCCTTGGCCTCTTCAGTCAGTATCCAGGAGACAAAGACAGCAACTGAGAAGTTCTCAGACTGCAGCTTTCCCAGCCTCTCAGGTGTGAGATAATTGCTGTCATTTTGATAAAAGCTTACTTAATAAATTCTTTATATTTTTTATCCATCTGTCGGTTGTGTTCCTCTTGAGAACTCTGACTAATATAAATTAAATAACATTAACAGCAGATTAGATAGCCCAAGAAGAGATTAAGACTGTATTGCATCCCTTCTAAAATGTACTCACTGAATCCCTAGCTTCTAATGTGATAGTATTTGAGACAAAGCCTTTGGGAGATGATTAGGGTTAGAAGAGGTCATGAGGGGAGGGGTCCTCACAGGAAGAGAGGGGCAAAAAGGCCCTCACTCTACATTCGTGAACACAGAACGAAGGCAGGAAGAGGCCCTTCGGGGGCCACAGTGATCTTCTATCCTCTACATTGTTTTGGCACCATGCAATAAGGAAGAATTGCTAAACTTAAAAAAGAGAAAAGAAAACACCCAAAAGGATATCCAGGGAGGAAGGAATTGTTTTCCAATACAGAAGAGTGCACCCTTGGACCGTGGGATGTGTGTCCTCCACCCCTCCTCACCCACAGATTTTGAATTTTTGCAGGAGCGGGGAGAGCAGAAAACTTGGAATTCAATTTGAGAAATGTCCAAATTTGATAAAACTATATACTTATGTATCAGAGTAACCAAACACCCCTAGCATAAGAACATGAGGAAAACCACAAAGTAAATCACAACCAGATTGCTGGACACAAATGATAAGATCTGCCTTGAAAGCAGCCGGAAGGAAGGTACAAAACACGCAAAGGAGCACGGTAGAGATCGGCAGATCTCTCAACAGAACTTTTTGTCTAATATATTGGGAGAAGAAATAGAACATGTTTAGCCTGTGTGAGGCCGGGTATGAGAAGGAGGAGAAAGAAAAGGAGGGGGAAAGAAAAGGAGGAGGAGGGGGAAGAGGGCAAGGAGGAAAATGAAGAGGGAAGAGGAGGAAGAAAGAGGAGGAGGAGGAAAAAAGAAGAGGAGGGATGAGGAGAAGGAGAAGGAAGGAGGAATAGAAGCAATAAGCAAGCCAAAGCCATCAACCTAGAATTCTAGCCCCAGTGAAATTATCAGTACAGACTGAAAGTGTGACTTCGTTGTAGAATTTTTCCCCAGCACACACACACTCACCACAGTGTCCAGGATTCAGGAAGAACATTAGAAAACAAATAAATGACTAAAACGGGGGGAGGGGAATCACCAAATTAAAAAAAAATCATCAGACCAACACTGCACAGAATAATACTACAACAACCCCTTTTGATTCAAGGAAATCGACATTGGATGGAAAGCAGCTTAACAAGGGAGTCTAAACACAGAACACAAGACATGGTGACAGAAAAGGACAGGGTTTGTCTTTTTTAAATTACATTCTGTAAAAAGATAATTGTCTAAATAAAATTAATGATGCCTGTGGAGCTGGAGGCATACATAGAACCAAATGTATAAAAATAAATAGACAAAGGTCAGGATCAGAGGCGTGCGCTAAGGTTCCTATAGCATGGAAAAATGTGGTAGAGCCTTTGATGAATAAAATACATCTTCTATAACTTGTAAAACAGCTACTAGGTAAACACACAAAAGAAGTTACAGCTACTAAGTAACACAGGGGATGAAATAGAATCCAAGCCAACTTTCAGTAAAGGTAATAGAATGGAAAAAAGGGGAACAAATAAGGCAAAGAGGCACAGAGAAGACAAAGATGATGACTGACCTGGCCTTAGGGACCAGTGTCAGCTCAAGACACCCCAAGGCCAAATTCTCAGCACAAAGGAGATATTTGCCTGGGGTGGGGTGGGGGAAAATGGCAGGGAATAAGAGACAAAGACAGGACATAGAGGATGGGGAGAAGGGAAAGGGATATTTGTCTTGGAGGGAGACAAAGGACTACCTCTGGATAGAGAAGAGACAGATGTGGCCCATAGGCAAATGGCAGTTTATAAAAGCACAAGGGGAAAGCCTATGTTAAGATGAGGTGTTTAATTTTGATTGGGCATGGTAATTTGGTGAACCAAAGGGAGCTTTTTTTTTCTTCAAATTTTTAAAATTTATATATTTATTTATTACAATTTATTCACTTTGTATCCCAGCTGCAGCCCCCTCCCTTTTCTCCTCCCACTCCAAATTCCACCCATCCTCCGTCCTCTCCCCCTATGCCCTTTTCCTAGTCCCCTGAAGGGGAGGACCTCCTCCCCAAAGGGGGCTTTTGATGGCTGAACTTTAATACTTTGATAGCTGGTCCTTGGAAGTCAGCTTCAGGAGGAGGAAGTTACCAAATAAGGGAATAGAGTTTGGTGGCGAGCTTTGAGAATGTAATCTAACAGGTTTTAGCAAGGCGGAGGGAATGGGGGGAAGGTGTCCAGAGCTTAGCCTGGCTAAAGTCCCTTCACTGACCCTCCTTTATCCCAATACCAGTGTTGCACACAGAGGCTCAGCATGGTACTCAGGAGCCAGAAGAACAGACTGGATGAAACAGTCAGACCTGATTACATGCTGTCCACACAAAGCACGATTTCGGTACAGACATAAAGTTAAAGGGAAGAAATGGGAAACATCCACACTCCTGTGTGTGGTTGACCCAAATATTCAATAGAAGTAGAGAATTAAAACTTACAGAATAGTCATAAAATATGCTCTACTTAAAGCAATGTTTATGTAGGAATATGATGATCGAATTCGGAAATCAATTAAGTGAACGGTAAGAAATAAAAAAATTAAAGAACATTTTCCCCAAAATGTTAGTGGTGGTTATTTAGGTTATGTGATTTGATGCGATCTTATTGGCCTTATATATCACTCTTTGCTAATAGGAATGTTTGAAAGTCAGCTAGCAAAACATCTACAAGGCAGCAAAGCCTTTGTCCAAACCACAGTACAGTTTCCAAGCATAGAAAGTAGGTTGCAGTTTCAGCCATTTCTATTGCTCCTTGGAAAGTTTATGGTTTTATTTTTGAAAAACAAACTTTGAGATCTCCCATTCTCATCAGGTACCTGCCTGTCCCAGAGCCAGACTTTGACGGCTTCTCATTCAGTGTAGAATAGCATTTATACATCTCTGCAGTGACACACACACACACACACACACACACACACACACACACACACACACA
>NW_026593286.1:12203319-12214546 GCF_907164565.1 Psammomys obesus
ACACACACACACACACACACACACACACACACACACACACACACACATACCGGTTTCCCTTCAACTGGTTCTTTTGGTAACATGTAGTTTAATACGACTTTCCCTCTGAGAGAACACAGAATCACAGCCACATTCGATGCTCAAGCTGTGTCTTAAAGCCCAGTCTTCATTTTTTTGTATCAATGTTGCTGGCAAAAAGTGTGATTGCCTGAGCATCCTTGGGATAAGCCATCATCATTGTGGTGGTTTGATTATTAGCGATAATAACTGACATCAAATTATTTAGTGAGCACCAGTCTCTTGATTTAATGTGGGTTGAGAGAGCTTAGTAAAGGACAACTTGGAAACTAGCTACAATGTAGAAACCTGAATCAGGATAGACTTGAAAATGAGGAATTGAGATGCATCATTGCATTGTAGATGCTTAGGTTATGCCACTTCTTGATGCTGGGTACCTCTACATAGTGGCTCCCCTTTGCTGTCATTTTCACTTTTTGCATATGTATTTGTGTGTGTGTGTGTTAAACACGAGTGGCAGTCACTTAGCTTACTTTACATGTATGCTGTGGAGAGAATGTCAGTTCAATTTTTATTCCTCTTTGGAAGTTATTTGTATTTTGAGTAAGTGGGATATATCCATGCCACTGTAAGGACAGCAGGGGCTCAAAGCCTGTTATGAGGAGCCTCCATTCATGACTAGCTGCCATCTCTCCCACACACCAAAGCTTTCATTCATTACTTTGTATTGTTCCTCTAAGCGCTTTCTACTGACATGCAGAATGGTGAGGGTGAAGAGGAATGTACAACCTCTCTTTTGAGGCAATAAAATATTTCCACTGTCCAGTGGTTTTTGTGGACTCCTTCAGATAGCTGAATAAGAATTATTTTGCCAGATCCTCTTGCTTTACTCATCAGAGAACAACACAGTTTGGCTAACTCTTATTTTCCCAGCCCGTTTCCACTGATGTTTCTATTGGCAGATATATCGCTTTTTAATCCAACACTACATTTTTTTTTTCAAAGAATGCACCATTTTTTCTGTCTACCAAGAACACTATGAGCCATTGAAGTATTTTTTTTTTAAAAATTTCCTCTCTTCATAGATAAAGCTAAAATATCTCGAACTATGGAAACATGTTGCTTCTTTCTTGTACCAAATTTGCCAAGTGATACATAGGGCTTGGATTTTTACCCCAAATTGGATTCACAAACTCATCATCAAGCAATCAAACACCAAGTTCTAGGACTATTCATAAATCAATAAACCCACATGTGTTAGTTCTGTTCTTATTGTGCTGAAAATACCAGATAAAAACACTCTAAGGAAGGAAGGGCGCATTCTGACTTACAGTTCAAGAGGATATAGCCCATCACCCCCAAACAAAACTGAACAGGATGTAAGGCCATGGAATTCCACCCCTAGGCTTATATCTCCCCACACCCATTTCTTCCTACAGAGCTCTACCTCCTTGAACATGTCACAATTTTCTAAAGCAGCACCAGCAAGTGGGAGTTAGGTCTTCCAACAGATCATGACCCTGTTGGGGAATATTTCGCAATCACAGCAGACCAGTATAGGTAAAGGTGAAAGAAAATATGCGAAGTAGTAAACAAGCTATTTCTCAAGTTTTGTGAAGACACGCCGCCGCCCCCCCCATTGAATCTAGAAGGAAGATAACGATAAATAAAGGGTTATTTCGACATCTGAGGTTTAGACTGTTGATGCCAGAGCTCTTTGTAGCACTTTGTAGCACTTTGTTGTAGTGCTCTACTTGAAAGGCTTTAGTTGCATGGTAAAGAAACAGGTTGTAATGCAGCCCTAACAACGGCAACTTAGGTCATAGAATTTTCTGTGGTTTTTGGTGCCTAAACCAGTGCCAAAACCTTTTGCAGTTTATTTATTTATTTTTATTACAGATAACACATTTTCCTATAATTACATTTTTGAAATAAATTCTGCGTTAAAAAATTTCATTCTGTTTTAGTTACTGCCTTATTGCTGTGAAAATACATCATGACCAAGGCAACTCTTATGAAACAAGGCATTTCGCTGTTGTGCTTGCTTATAGTTTTAGAGGGTTAGTCCATGATCATCATGGTGGGAAGCAGGCAGGCATAGTGAAGGAACAGTAACTGAGAGATATATAACCAGCAGGCAGAGGGGAAGGGGTAGGGTTTGGCATGGGCTTTTAAAACCAATCCCTAGTGACCCATTTTCTTCAACAAAGCCACACATCCTAATCTTTCCCAAATAGTTCCACTGACTAGGGACCAAGTTAACATTCAAACTTTTCAGTCTCTGTAGGCCATTGTCATTTTACTACAATTTCTTTTGTGTTTTCCTCTTTATAGTCTGACCAGTCCTTATCTGACATGCTCTCTATGTGTTACTCTTGCGTACTTTCTCATTACCATTTGTTTTCTTCAGCAAGAGTCATCCCAATGACTAATCATGGGCTTTCTGAAAAGGGATCTTTGTATAAAACTTTATGGTAGTATTTGAATGTGACTTGGATGTGGTGAGAACTCATATGACTTGGGATTTTCTTGAACATTGTCTTCTTTGTGTTGTGCTCAAGAATGTATCCTGGTGTTGGAAGTATGTGTCATCACCAGTCCTGTGAAAGAGGAGAAAAGAATGAAGAAGAAATGGAAGGAAGTGGTGGCAGCCTTGTTCACGGGTGTCCTGTGAATTGCAGAATGAAGACAAAACCATCATGTCTTACTTGGCCTGTCTTTAAGTCACTTTACCTACTGATCCCTGGAAACACAGTGTTTATTCACTACCTTCATCTTCACAATAGAAGTGATTCATTTAGGTTCTCATGATTTTCACCTAAATTTCCGTAACACCTTGTTAATTGGTCTCTCTGACTCTCTTGCCTTGTAATCTATCTCCTACTAACTACCAAGCACTAACTACCAAGCACTATACTTGTAGTAATTCCCTGAGTTCAATCTTCAGAGAGTGCCTGGACCTCCATTATACTCAGGATACAGGCCATTTATTTTTTATATGCCATGGTAGATGAAATGTAGATTTGGGCCAAGTAAAGAGGCTTATAAAAACTATCCAGTCTAGAATCCAGGCTCCACTTCTGATCATATTCTATTGGCTGGAATTCAACCACATGTCACACTTCTTGCAAAGGAGACTGGGAAATGTAGTCTACTCATGTGCCCAGGCAAAGATGAGACTGAAAGGATGTCTAGACTTATCTAGTAGAGCATATTGTTTTATAACCTTCCATAATAAATATTCCTTACTACAGACATTCTTTCATTAGCAAACAAAAAGAGAAATAAAATTTATTGAATGTCTATCATGGGCTTTGCATAGTTTTTGTAGGAGTTTTAGTCTTTATATATCCCAAACTTAGCAGATTCTCTAGCATACAACTGTCCCAGAAAAATCTTTGCTGAACTGAACTTTACAAAAATATGAAATTTTTTGAAATATGAAATCTCTAAACTGTTTTCTTAATCTTACTTAATTTTACCCTCGCATAGATTTATTATTTTTTCATTTGATTTTCCTACTGAGAAATTTTTTTAGTTCACATTTTCCTGCTCTATTGCTAAACAAAACAAGCAGTTAACTTGAAGGCGAGAGCTACTATTTTCAACAATATCTTCACACTGATTCTGGTTGGATCTGTCCTTACCAGAAAAATGATTCAGACAAGTTTCTGATATGTATACACTGGACTGCTAATGACTAAGGATGGTTTTCCTGGGTTATTTTTGGATATGAAAATTCAGAAGGGAAGTGATGCCTAAGCTCTCACTATTCTAAGGAGGTGCTTTCAACTTGCTAAGGAAGATGCTCTCATTCCTCCTTGCTATAAAAATAAATCAAAGCCATTTAGAGTTGAAATGTGGCTGGGTGGTGCTGATTGATTTTAACGCCTTTTCTTTGAGAAGGGAAGTAGAGAGGCAGAAAGAATAGTATTACCCTTGGAAGATCAGTGAAAGACTTTAGCCAAATAGGAGAACACAACATTAAAGAAAAGAGAATGCTGGTCTGGAGAAGAGGGCTTGTTGGCCAGCCTGGAAAACCAGATCAATCTCAATGACCAATATAAAGGTTTCTATTGCAATGGGCAACCTTGCATTCAGACGGGAAGTAGGGATCATCTGAGTCACATGATTATTGTCGTTAGACAGCCAACAAGGAGCCTGGTTTTCCCAATCCCACCTCCTCTGCATCCATGGGGGGGGGGGGTCAATGCCATTGTAGAAGCCCATGTGTAGTCAAGAGAAAGCAAATTCTTTGGTTTACCAGATGGCGAGAGGTCCTACATCCCCTAGAAGGCCAGTTATGGAATGATACCCCAAGAATACAGCTTGGGGTATCCTCAACCTCATACTATTGGTAAAATGTGTCACCTCCACAGACAATGCAGGCCTCGCAAGTCTGAGTGCTCAGGGCCAGTCACGATTTCTTTTTCACAAAGCAGCACTCTCAATAGCCAGCCATCTCAGGCAGAGGTATTGGCCTCCACCTCCTGTTCTTTAGATAGAAGCCACTGAATTCCATGAAATAGAAAAGCTCTTAGTGATGGGGGATGCATTTCTCTCAACTACACCTCATATGGCAAATGTCACTTTCATATTAATTCCGGGACTCTAACTTTCAACTCCAATATTGAATGCCTCTTCTGAGATCTGTCTGAGAAAATAACTTAACATGGTGTCAAGAGATCTATCCACAAAATGCCAGCATTTCTCTCTCACTTTGCCTCAAAGAGGGAAGCATCATGCAGAAGAGCAGAACTGTGAAGCTGAATTCAGCCTTTCTGTGCCTTAACCCTGCCTCTGGGGAGCCCAAGGGTGGGAACTGGGGAAGTCCTGCTTCCAGTGGTTGAAATTATTGTGAATAGCCAAGAGAGGGAAATAGGAGGCGCTGAACTCTGAGCACTAGGGAACTGAGTGACAATTTTAGACACTAGATAACTTTTTTGACTGCTTTGCTCAGTTTTCTTTCATGAAGCCAGTCAGAACTAGATATTGTCAAATGATTATTTCATGTTTCCACTCACATTCTTTTAGCCACTTTGTCAATGTTTCCCTCCTCCCAGAACATTTCCAACCAGTTAGCCATGTCTCCAAGCTGTGCAGAAAATGCTCACCAGACAGACAGGTCACACCTGGCTGTAGCTTCAGGACCTGGCCCTGACACCCAAGTGTTCTGTTGTTATTCTGGACAAGCCCTGACTGAAGCTAAAACTACCTCGAGAGGCTGGGTAGTCTGTTGAGCTTAAGGTGAGCCGTGATGAAACTGATCAGAGAATAATTGGAATGTTTTCATACTCAGGAAGCTTCTTGAAAAAGGCAGTACTTTGAGATGAAAACAGAAAGGGAATTTTCGAATATTATTTGACAGTTGCAGCAATGAAATTTTTTTTTTTCTTTTAGCTGACAGGAATTGCATCTGAGAGTTGTTTATCCTAACCATAGAGGACATGTGTGAGATGAATGAGTGAGTCTTTGTGGTTTTGGGTTTTTTTGTTTTTTTAATTACCTCACCTCTGGTGCTGGCAACAATGACTGGGCAATGATGCCCTAGGTCCTACCACCATTTCCATATCCCATAATCTGTACACTAACTAATCTTTCCCCCTGAATCTTAAGTCTTGTACTTACTGTATTTTTTTTGTGCTCATGGTACCATCATGACTCCCCACCCCTCCAGGACAGGTCTCTCTGTTTTTGGTTTAATAAAACTATTTTAGAACAAGACTATGAAGAAAGAGTAAGACATTCGTGTGAGGTTGAATAGGAGTCCAATTTTTAATTTTTACCTGGCAAAGATGAGGGTACATGAGTTGGAACTGCTCTGTTGTGAAATAGTGGAGGCAGGAAATTATGGCTCTGCTCATGGCCATCACCGGTCATGGGAATGTAGGCGCGCCATTTGCCTTCATTAAGAAACTTGCTGGAGCCAGGAAGTTGATTTTTCTCCAACTTCTTTGAGATCAAACTTGGGTTCTCAGGCTTGGTGACAAGGTGCCTTCACTTGCTGAGACTACCAATACCTGCTAACTCTCTCTCTTTTTTTTTTAATTTCTCCCACCTTCCATCTTGAGTTCTAAATAAAGAGTAGCAAATGCCTACAGAGGCCTTTAATCTCAGCACTCAGGAGGCAGAAGCAAATGGGTTCCTGAGAGTTCAAGGTCAACCTGGTCTACACAAGGTTTTTAGGCCACTCAAGGCTACATTATAGGCTATAAGTCTGGTTTGTCATTGTTGAACTTTTATAAACTATCTTCAAAAATATTGTTTATTTTCTTTCTATGTCACTGTTGCTGATGTAAATGATTTTTCTCCTCTACAATTTGGACAAATATTTTGTGTCTCTATGTGACTGAAAGCTTTGCTCAAGCAATTGCTTTAATAAATGTCTTATGAATGTAACTCACTGTGCTCAAGTATCTGGCTGAGTTCACCAGTATTTCCATCCCAGTCAGCCACTGTAAATCACTGGGAAGATCTGCTTTTCTATCCTTTAATGAGTCCATATAAATAGCTGAAATTTGTGCACAAAGAGCATTTAAAATCTTTCCTATTGCATCAGTTATTTTACCTTAGATCTCATAAGCTTCCTTGGCTTTTTTAAGAAGTATGGAGAAAAATGATATAAACACAACATTCTGCTTATAAAAATATTACCCCAAATATGTACTTGTGATACACTGCTTTATAAAGTGGCCACAATTCTACATTCTACCCTTGATCTATGCCTTTTTCAATGTGGCTTTGTCACTTGTCCCGTCAAAAAAAAAAAAAAAAAGTCTATTTTCCTGTTACATCGCTCTTGGCTGTTGTCATGATTTACTTTGGCTAGCAGATTGTGACTTCTCCTCTGACATGGACCATATGCAGCGTTCACATCTACTTTCTATTCCCTCTACCCTGGGAACAAGTCTGGACTAGCTTGCTGGGGAATGAGTGATCATGTGGAGCAAGGCCAGCCTGGAATGGCCAGGACCACCAGACATTAGGTTGAAGCCAGCCAATTGCCTGGTATTGGGGTGACCTTCAGCCAAGATGAAAAAGACTGCTTACCCAAGCCCAGCCAAGAACAGCAGAAAGACCTAGTCAACTCAGTCATGAGTGGAAATTATTGTGTATTACCTCACATTACTGAAGGTTTGCAGTTGTTTGTTATATAGAATAATCATGGCAACAGAAAACTAATGTGTGAACTAACAGAGAAATGCTATGATCTACCAGGATGGCCAGGGACATTTATGGAGGACTGGCCTTGGAATAGGAGAGAAGAAATCTATTTCGCTGGTACTAGAACATAGACCTTCAGTCACTAATGCAGTGCCTGAAGCAAGTCCTATTCCCAAGCTTAAGAAGGCTGTGCCTATACTTTTTTGTCTATTGCTCTATCTCTCCTAGTTAAGGACACTTAAACAAAGGAGGCCAGACTTCTCAAACGGTAGCACCAATAACCAAAAGTATATGACAGCCTTGTCGAGAGTCAGACGTTTGTCTGACCCCAGGAAAAAAAATATACCCTTTTGCAGAAATGTGAGCTTTTGAAGTGTTGAGGCAAACGTAATGCAACTTTGCTACCAAATTAAAAACAAGTATATTATAAAGCAAAATTCAAAGTTTAACACATGCTTCCAATATAGCACAATTGCCCATTCCTCTCTCCTAGCAGATTGACTCTCTCTCTTAATTTTAAAAATAGTTTATTTCTTATTGTGGGGAGGCATACATACTGTATGTGTTGGGGTCATACATATGGTGGTCAGAGAACAAATTTGGGGGTTCTTTCTACCGTGGGTATCCTCAAGATTGAACTCAGCTTGGCAGGTGCCCTTTACCTCCTGAGCTGTCTCACCAGCCTTCTCCCCTAATTCGCACGTTGAAACCCTACCTCACAGTGTGATGGTATTTGAGGCCCTACCTCACAGTGTGATGGTATTTGAGGCCCTACCTCACAGTGTGATGGTATTGGGGAGTGGGGTCTTCGGAGGTGATGGTGTAATAGGAATTGGACCTTGAGGGTGGGATTAGTGACTTATGGAGAAGGCACAGCAGAGCTCTTACTCCCCACACTTGTAGGGATGCAATGAGAAAGAGGCCATCAATATACCAGGAAGAGAGCCTTTACCAGAACCTTGTCATGAACCTTCACCTCAGACTTATAGCTTGTAGAGCAGTAAATTTCTGCTATGTGGAAAGACCGTGTCTCAACAAAGCAATGATAGAGAAATGAATCACTCTCCATGGGCTTAAAATTTGACTCTACCAGTTATAACTCACAAAGAGGAGTCCTCAGGACCCAACTTGAAAAGGGGTGCGGTACGGAAGTGAGAAGACAAGAACAAGTACTGAGAGGGTTACTCTCAGGCTACACAGTTTTATTTCAGGAGCTCCTGCCTCAGAGAAAAGGGTTTTGTTTGTTTTCATGTAAATATGTCCCATGCAAAATGTGTGTCATCCTAAAATTATTGTCTGTTTACCTGAAATATAAATCTATGTGCCATCTTAAGTTTCAGTCAGCAACTCTAAGAGCCAGTTTCTCCACAAAGGCAAAGAGCTTTGCAAGATGTAAGGAAGATCAAGGTAGTTTAACTAGTCAGGTTTTCTATTTTCCCTAAAAGTGAAGTTTCAAGCCCTTGGTGTGATTTATCTCTCCCGTCTATACCTCATCTTCTACCACTTTTGTGCCTCGCCCGTTGCAACCTTTGTTCAAAAGTTACTTTCTGAGAGGCCCCTCTGACTGGCCCCATCTGATAAAACATAAATCCCTCGTCCTAGGATATATGACGCTAACGTAGGATATTTCTATATGCTGTGGGTAAGTCAGCTGCTGGGGTGAGCTTCAGAATGTGGAATTGCTCTTATTCCCAATCTTCAAAATGTGAGTCTACAGCCATTGCTCTTATTCCTACTCCACAGCACTTACCCTGACACAGAGTGAGAGCCCAGCAAAGATCCATGAGCAGGATACATGAACACAAATGTCATACTCAGTCTACAGAGAATTGTAGAATACTGGCACAAATTACTTAAGGCTACTTTTGAACATTATTATTGTTTCTAGCTCCCATAAAGAATCATGAAAAAACTCAGGTTAATAAACTTTTGCTAAGAGTGGAGAGATGTCTCTCTGTGGGTAAGACCGTTTGTTTCTCTTGTGGAGGACCAGGGTTCAGTTCTCAATAACCCCTGCCAGGTGTCTAACAATCTCTTGTAACTCCAGTTATAGGGAATCCAATAACCTCTTTTGGCCTCTGTGGGCATCACATGAGCACAGTACAAACACAAAGAAGCAGGCCCATACCTATAAATAAATTTTAAAATAATTAAAAAAAAATAGAAAGAAACCTTAGCTAGAAAAATCATCAAGGGTCCATGGTCAGTAATCACGTTGTTATTACTCAGTTACTCGTGGTTGAAAGGATGTGGGAAATTCTTATTTAAGTGTGTTTGCGTTTTTAAATGTTTCTTCATTATGTTAATTTGTTCTAACTCTATATTGCATACCAGAGTTTTCTTACATTTCCATAAATTGGGACAAATATAAGAAAGCTATTTTTTTATGTTTCCATGTGGGTAGCTCAAACTCATTTTCCTTCTACATCCATCCCTCCCCTTTTTTTCTGAGCATATGTACTTTTCATTTTTCTCCCCCTGTACAAAAAAAAGACATTTTATTTTATCAGCTAGAAGAAATACATAAAAATAGCTGTAAGCTTCTAATGGGAAGTATAAAACCATAAAAAATTTAAATCTGTAATTTGCAAAGCAACTGTAACTCTCAGCATTAAATGAAAGAAGGAATTGGAAGGCCCAGTCAAAGCAAAATTTTAAGTCTTTCAGGTGAGCCATTCACTGTCTATAGACATGAAATCAACATAAACCTGTCTAACTCCGGAAGTCTGATCTGATCCATTTTGCATTCTTGTCTTGGAACGATTGACTGTAACCTTCAAAATATAATGAATGGATTGTGTGGCGTCACAAGGGTGTGGGGGTGGAAGGAGGTGGAAGATCTAGGGGAAATGTCAGACCTGAGTGGGAGCTAAGAGCCGGGGATTGCGTTCACTTGCTTCACACGGCTGAGGATAGCAACCAAATGGAAGTGCGCTACGCTGAAAAAAGTGGAGGATTACATACTTTTCTTAATTAAACTGTTCTGCGTTTTATTTCCTGACTTTGACTGATACTTGTTTTTTTCTCCTTCTTATATCAAAACAGCATGACACTATCCACAGGAGGTGGGGTACAGATTTTCTTATGGTTATAATGGTTACATTTCCTGGCAGCAGACATGAGTATGTTTGTCCAAAGGAAAGGCTGCATTTGTCATGGATTTTCTTGGATGCTGCGCTCCTCTCTGGGAATAGTTATTTACTCTTAATTAGCTCTAAATACAGTTGAGCACAGTCAAGGCCTTATTTTAAAGCCATCATTGGTGCCTCAAATCTGACTGCAGTAGAAAAGAATGACTGACAGTGATTAAAAAGGCGGTTGATGGGCACATATTAGAATTCATCATCAATAATGAAATCCAATGAGAGGGACAACATGTATTTTATGTTCCCATAAACACAGATTTAGTGCAAGGAAGCCCACATAATAGGACTTGTGGCATGGGCTGAATTGCTGTGAATTTAATTTAGAACAACATAAAAGATCCAATATCAGCTGCAGGGCAGCAGCCCAGCTTCAGCTTGGGGGAGGCATCTGTTACGAGAAGGAAGCAGTTTCAGCCCCTTCTAATCAGGAAGAGCCTCATAAACTGAAAGTGATCTTACCTTTCCCCAGTGATGGCACAACCCCCCTTCTTAGCTGCCCCATTGCCCCCACCTTCCTATCAGACTGTCCCTGTCTGTGTGTCTGTGTGTCTGTATCTCTCTCTTACACACACACACACACACACACACACACACACACACACACACACACATTTTGTGGTTAATAGAATTTCTTTTTATTATTTCCCACCTATCAACCTGATGTAGGTAAACTTCTCTGGGGACCAAGGAAGGAAATGATTAACTTCTCCTTGCGGTAGAGGGGACTCAATGATGGAGCTCATCTTTCCACTCACTCCTAGCAGCCGCTTACGTCATCACCCACCGCAGCTAGATACTCCAGGTGTATGCTGCGTATATAAGGGCTCCAAGCCATCCCAGATTGCTCTCTCTCTCTCTCTCTCTCTCTCTCTCTCTCTGCCTTCTCTGTGTGTCCCCCC
>NW_026593286.1:12214556-12315319 GCF_907164565.1 Psammomys obesus
GATACCCCACCCTCGATGGCATTTTTATCCTATCAATTCCTGCCTTCCTGGGGGATGAGTGTGCCTCTCAAGGCTGTCTTCGGACATACTTGCTTTCTACCACTGTAGCCTGGGTCTTGGCCAGCACTAAAATGTTTGGCTTTTGAAACTTCGTCAAAGCAAGCATATATCTGCTACTTTGTAGGTCTCGGATCACATCTCCAACACACCCAGAGGTTTCTCTGATCACAGCCACATGTCAGTACTGTTTCTAATCCTCCCATAATTTTCTGCCCAGGCTGATGCTTCCCAGAGGAAGTAACCTCTTCCTTTCACTCCCAAGGAATGCCCACATTTCCTGTTCTGCTAATGGAAACCACCCTCCCCAGCCACTCCCAGCCTTATACTGAATGCAAACCCTACCCTCCCAGTTTCTGGCAGTCTTGATCTAGGGGGAGTGAAAAAATTTGCTATTATTTAAATCTACCCTCATGTAAATTAGATCTCTATTCAGGAAGCTGATCTCATCCCACAAACCTTCCTTCCCTGAAGGGTGAGCAAAACCTCCTGAAGGCTCCTGTGGTTCTGCCAGCCATAGTTCCCTGAAAGCTGCTGCCCTGGGTTATTCTTGGGCACAAAGCCTCTGATGACACCAGGGTGAAGACTAGTATTTTGGAAGGTGATCTCACACTCAGACAAGGTGTGAGATGAAGATGGAAAAGGAGGAGGTACAGTTTTTTCATCACAGTTTGCAAATGCTGGCAGTTTCCATATATGATTCTCCATGCTTGAGCCACAAACAGGGGAAGAAGAAGAAAGAGCAGGAAAAGGTGGCCAGATATGTACATCATAAATATTATGGAGCAGAATGAACAAAACCCATGAGTCTACAGTGGGGAAGGCTTTATTTATTTGTTTATTATTATTAATAATGTTTATTATTATTATTATTAATTGTTATTGTTGTTGTAATAGTTAAAGCCTGATCTATGTGCTCCACTTAATTTCTACCTGCAGGAGCTGTTTGTGGAGATTTGGCTAAGACTGAAAGAATGCAAGAATAACCATAGTCCATACTTTCTGAACACAACACAGAAATGACACACACAATACAACCACTTTTTTGTACAAGAGCCTCTGTAAGTCTCTTTTAACTTTGGGGGAAATGAGCAAGATGCTCTTTGAGAAGTCCATATTGATTAAGCCAGATTTGCTCACAGGAAATCTCACTCCCTTCCATCTTTCTGTGCATAGTCTCTGGTGGATAAGAAAGAGAAGGCTGCAAATGTCCTCACATACAGTCACTATGATCCCACGAAGGAAAGTGTCTGGAAAAGCCTTTTGGAGAAATTACAAGCCAAAATACGTGACTTAGGTGGGAAACCAAGCCAGCTGAGGGAAGGACTGTTTGGCAGTTACCAATGGAAGAAATTTCCAGAATGTTGCACCTGGTCTCAGCTGTGGAGTAGTTGGCAGAGGCCAACTCCGATGGACTTCACTAGGCTGTAGTTGAAATAAAACTAGTAAGTTCTTCTGATAAAGTAAATTGGTCTGACTCTGGGAGATCTCCCCAGTTGTCAGGTTTTAAACCCAGGGCATTCAGTCACCTAATGCCTGTGACAATGGACTGAGGGAACAATGCTCCATGCTAGAATTCAGTTATGTGTCCTAGCGTCAAGGCTCATAACTGAGTGCTAGCCTGTAGCCAGTGTTTGCTACCTTGTGAGTTCCTTATTCACTTCTAGCCTTCTCCACCCTCATTCTACAGCTTCCAACTTCCCAACACTAGGTTGGAAAGAAAGAAGAATAGAGGGGAAATGGGGTGTCATTATTGTTGGACTACTTCCTGCTGATTAGGGACATTGAGTTCCACATTTGGGTTTAAAACAAAAACATATTCCCATAGAATTTCTGTTTCTCCTCTTCCTCTTCTTCCTCCTTCACTTCCTCTTCCCCCTCCTTCTTTGAGACTGGGTTTCTTTATGTAGCCTTGGCTGTCCTGGACTTACTCTGTAGAACAAGCTGACCTCGAACTTACAGAGAACCACCTCCCTCTGCCTCCCTGAGTGCTGGAATTACAGTCATGTACCGTTGTGCCCAGCTACATTTTTGCGTTTTTAAAGAAATGAAAAATTCTTGCTACATTACCCTTTCCTTTCAACATTTCAACAAACGTCTCTTGTAGACTTATTATTTTGCAGACATCTTTCTGGGCACTGGAGATGAACAAGTGAGGGAGAGGGGAGGGAAGCATACCTCATAGAGCTTGTAGGGGACAGGTGGTAATGAGGTAAACAAGTACCTTGTCATATGTTCATCACTGTGATGGAGGATACCCAAAGCAGGGTCAGGAGATACAGAGAGCTTGGCGAACTGAGTTATGGTGGCCTTCACGTGTGGCAAGCACTGCTAAGCACTGCCAGATGTTTTCTCAGTCTCTTCACTGATATAATAACACTTGAGAGGAGAGGCCCAGAGAAGTTGAATGAGTGGCTGGGAGTCCTTTGGACAAGATGGGAAGCACTGTGTTTTTGAGCTGAACCCAGACTGACAACCACCCCACCAGTGAATGCCAAACTCAGTTGGAAACAGTAACAGCTGTCATTATTGGTGACAGCTATGTGCAGGTATGACATGGGGTGCTTTGTATTTATTACATAGATATTGGAGCTTCTGAATAAAAATTTCATCTCTCTCTCTCTCTCTCTCCCTTTCTCTCTCTCTCTCACACACATACCTCAGAGCTTTCTTTGCTTCTGATAATGTACCCTCTCTACTTGGCATGTGACAAATGTAGAAAACGAGACCATTCTGTCTGCTTTCATTCCAGGTTGCAGCGATGAGCATCAATGTCCTGATCCACTCTCCCCAGCTTCTCCTCTTCTACCTCCCCTCCCCCCACTACTCTTCTGTACTTGCCTCCTGTCATTTGCTAAATGTGCCAGGCAGACATCAGCCTACGGCCCTTCACTCTCCTTCTGCCTAGAACACTTGCCAACATGTATGCTCACACCAGTACTTCTTTGTCCTGGCATCTCCTTAAAGGGATACATTCCCTGAGTGACAAAGAGAACACAGCAGTTGGCCTGGGCTGGCCCATCCTTCTCTGTTTTCCGCACATGGTTTCATTTTTTTTCTGTAAAGCTCTTATCACCATCTGACACATTTTACACGCTTTTTTATTTTAAACTACCTGCCTTTCCTATTAGAAGTTAAATTTGGTATACTTCTATCTCCTCGGCAACTAGAACAATGACTGGCAAATGATGGACATTCAACAAATAATTTTAAATTAAGTTATTAAATTATAAAGAATACATCTTATTAAAAAGAACTGTGCGCCTTGAGGGACATCACCAGCCTAACACACAAAAAGAAATGCACCATACAGCACTCGCTTCTAAGCACGGTTAATGCCATTTAATAGAATAACAACTCCTTTGTGAGCAGATATAGTAGGGAGCTATTTCTTGGGGCTCTTGTCATCAGAGAGTCATTGCAAAGTGGGTTGTCAGTGTTGTTCAGAGACAGGAAGCTTTAACCTTAACATGGTTCATTTTTGAAATGGCATTGAGGGAAAAAATAACATTTATTTGTAGGTGAACCATAAACACTGGATGGGGGAGGATGGAGAAGCCTAAGGTTGTCTTTCTGGACTTGGTGGATTTAAATAGCCTATAAGGCATCCACATGAGGATGCTAACGGCGGTAAACCGTTGGGACTGGACTTTGGATCCATGAGGATAATCCCTACAACAGGATGAAACCTTGTGATAGAGCGTTGATGTACAGGCCCCCAAACCCTGATTCAAAATGGGTTTCGCCTGTGTTGGTTTAAATGGCTTCAGTCTCTTCAGTTTTTGTCTTTCACTTGATCTTTCTGGAGTTTTATCCTACCAGAAGCATCATCTCCTTCCAGCCTCATTTCCACCCCACCGCTGACTCTTCCAGACAAGGCACTGGACACAGCAGGGGAGAAATGAGCCCTCTTTCTTTTGTCCTGATTTGAATTTGTAGTCACTGAACCGGGAAGCTTAAGACACAGTAGTTTGTTGAAGATGCTGTCTTTTTTTCCATTGTATGGTTTTGGCTTCATTGTCAAAAATCAAGTATCCGTATGTGTGTAGGTTTATTTCTGGATCTTCTATTCAAGTCCATTAATCCACCATTCTGTTTTTATGCCAGTACGATGCAGTTTTTATTACTATTGCTCTGTAGTACAGCTTGAAATCAGGGATGGAGAAACCTCCAAACAATCTGTTGTAGTACCAGTTCATTTTTGCAATTCTGGGTTTTTTGTTTTTCCATATGAAGTTGAGAATTTTTCTCTCAAGTTCTGTGTTGGTATTTTGACGGGAATTGCATTGAATCTGTATGCTTTTGGCAGGCCATTTTCATTATGTTAATCCCACCGATCCACGAGCATGGGAGATCTTTCCATCTTCTGATATCTTCTTCAATTTCTTTTTTCAGAGGCTTGAAGTTTTTTTTGAACAGGTCTTTCACTTGCTTGGTTAGAGTCACACCAAGGTACTTTATGTTATTAGTGGCTATTGTGAAGGATGTTGTTTCCCTAATTTCTTTCTTGGCCCTTTTGTCTTTGGTATACAGGAGGGCTTCTGATTTTTTTGCGTTAATTTTGTATCCAGCTACTCTGCTGAGTGTTTCCTCAAGATCCAACTATACAATTCCTAGGCATATATCAAAAATATGCTCAAGTATACAACAAGAACATTTGCTCAACCACATTTATATCAGCTTTATTCGTAATAGCCAGAACCTGGAAACAACCCAGATGTCCCTCAACAGAGGAATAGATACAGAAGTTGTGGTACATTTATATAATAGAATACTACTCAGCAATTAAAAATAAGAAAATCATGAAATTTGCAGGCAAGTGGTGGGATCTAGAAAAGATCATCCTGAGTAAGGTATCCCAAGAGCAGAAAGACACACACAATATATATTCACTTATAAGTAGATATTAGACATATAATATAGAGCAAACATAGTAAAATCTGTATACCTAAGGAACTGGGTAAGAAGGAGGACCATGGGCAAGATGATCAATCCTCAGTCAGATAGGCAAACAGGACAGACATCAGAAGAAGGAGAAAACAGGGAACAGGACAGGAACCTACCACAGAGGACCTCTGAAAGACTCTACCCAGCAGGGTATCAAAGCAGAGGCTGAGACTCATAGCCAAACTTTGGGCAGAGTGCAGGGAATCCTATGAAAGAATGGGGAGATAGAAAGACCTGGAGGGCATAGGAACTCCACAAGGGAGCAACAGAACCAAAAAAATCTGGGCACAGGGGTCTTTTCTGAGACTGATACTCCAACCCACCATGCATGGAGATAACCCCTGCACAGATATAGCCCATGGCACCTCAGTGTCCAAGTGGGTTCCATAGTGAGGGGAACAGAGACTGTCTTTGACATGAACTCAGTGGCTGGCTCTTTGATCACATCCCTCTGAGTGGGGGCAGCCTTACCAGGCCACAGAGGAAGACAGGAAGGCTAGGGTCAGAGGGAAAGGGAGGAGGACCTCCTCTATCAGTGGACTTGGGGACGGGCATGGGAGGAGATGAGGGAGGGAGGGAGGGATTGGGAAGGAATGAGGGAGTGGGCTACAGCTGGGATACAAAATGAATAAACTAATTAATATGAAAAATAAAAATTTAATGATAATAATTATAAAGACACAGTAGTTTTGTACTGCTCTGTTTTACGATAAGTTTTCTGTACTCACAGTTACTGATGCTTCTCACTTGAGGCATGCTCTTCTGTTTTCTCAAGCAAACATGTGAAAAATCTGGTTTCTGTAAAGATTCCATGTTGGTAAGCTTCTATGGAGTGACCACACAGATCTTTTGAGAGATGGCCAGGTAACTACAGTTGTTCCCAGCTGTATGTTTAGCTTCTGCCAGGCATGGAAATGAAGAAACCCTCCCACCATTCTGCTCTCCAGCCTCAAGTTGCCCAGCTGGCTTTGCCGGGTTCTGTGGAAGAGCAATTGTTTCAAACAAGAAATCTCATATTTCATGCTTTGACAGACAGCACTGGGTGACTTACACCGTCAAGGAAATGTAAGAATTAGTCGACACTGATGAAGAAGAAGGGTGGATAGGAGGTGAGAGAGTAAAAACAATGTATGGACAGCTGGTCGGCCACTGGTGCTCAGGTGGAGATGGCATGCAGGATGGTGTGAGGAAGATTTGTGGAGTATCGAGAATAATGTTTTAATAAGGAGCCATTGATTTCTGAGGTGGAAGAGTGTTGAATCAAATATCTTTTGGAAGTTGGAGAAGTAGCTGTGTGTGAGATTGTTCCTTTCCCTACACTAGAATAAAAGAAAGATAGGCAGGAGTGAGCTGGGAGTGGGTTTGCGGGTTTAGTGGTGAGAAGATAATTTGCTTCTGTCTTAGTCTGCTTGGACTGTTGGGACAAAAGCAGAGTCTAGATGGCCTAAAGAAGAACAATTTGCCTTCCCCCAATTTTGGAAACTGTGTTCAAGATTAAGACGTCAGCAGGCCTGGTGCCTGGTAAAGGCTCTCTCCTTGGGCTGTGTTCTTGTCTCATCCTCATTTGTCAGTGACACAGTACTCCCATATCTCTTCCTCTCTGCACCAGACCCGGTGAGTGAGAGCCGCACTGTATGACCACAGGTAACTTCCATAGGCCCCAGGGAGCATTTGACTCAATGAACCACTTTAATTACATCAACAGTCACCCCTCATTTTCATATTGTCTCACTGGAATAAGTAATTCAACACTTCATTTTCTGGCGGTACCACCCAATAAGGTACTTCTGCCTTAAAGAAAGTAACAAGGGCTGGAAGAATGGCTCAGTGGCTAAGAGTACTTACTGCAAATTCAGAGGACCCAGGTTTGGTTCCGTGCACACAGGTTGGACTGCTCTCAACTGTTGGTAACTGCAGCTTCGGTGGATCGGATGCCCTCTTCTGGATTCAGCAGGCATTGCACACACAAGCACACACCTCTTCCCCCATACGCACACAATCAAAAATAAAAATAAAATCTTCAAATATAGTTTTAGAAATAAAAATAAGTGACTTCACCAACTCTACATCCGACACAGGGCTAGTATCCAAAACATATAAAGAACTCAAGAAATTAAACAACCCAATTAAAAATGGGGTACAGAGCTAAACAGAGAATTCTCAACAGAGGAATATTGAATGGCCAAGAAACACTTAAATAAATGTTCGGTGTTCTTAGTCATTAGGAAAATGCAAATCAAACGATTCTGAGATTCTGTCTTACAACCCTTCAGAATGGCTAATGATCAAAAACTCAAGTGACAGCATATGCTGGTGAAAATGTGGAGAAAGGGAACACTCCTCCATCCCAGATGGGAATGCAAACTTGTAAAGCCAATTTGGAAATCAATCTGGTGCTTTATTAGAAAATTGGGAATAGTTCTATATCAAGACCCAGCTATACCACTCCCGCACATACACAAAAGATACATCACCATACAACAAGTAAGCTTGCTCAGCTATGTTCACAGTAGTTTTATTCCTAATATTCAGAATCTGGAAACACTCTAGATGTTCTTCAACTGAAGAATGGATGAAGAAATTGTGGTACATTTACACAGTGAAGTACTAATTCAGCAATTAAAGACAATAAAATCATGACAATAAAATTGCAGGCAAATGGATGGAACTAAAAAATATCATCCTGAGTGAGGTAACGCAGAACCATAAAAACATGCATGGTATATACTCATGTATAAGTAGATATCAGGGGTTGGGGATTTAGCTCAGTGGTAGAGTGCTTGCCTAGCAAGCGCAAGGCCCTGGGTTCAGTCCTCAGCTCTGGAAAAAAAGAAGACAAAATAATAAGTAGATATCAGCCATATAATACAGGATAACCACACTAAAATTCACAAACCTAAAAAAAGCTAAATAAGGGCCCTAGGAAGGATGCTTAATTCTCATTCAGAAGGGCAAATAGAATAGAGAAGCAGTTGAAGAGAGGGAACTGGATGGGAGCCTACTATAGATGTCCTTTGAAAGACTCTACCCAGCAGAGTATAGAAACAGATGCTGAGACTCAAAACCAAACTTTGGGCAGAGCATAGAGAGTCTTATGGAAGAGTGAGGGGATAGAGGACCTGGAGAGGACAGGCACTCCACAAGGAGGCCAAAAAATCCAACAAATCCAGGAGAGCTAGAGATTGATACACTCACCAAGGACCATTCATGGAGAGAACCAAGACCCCTGTTCAGATATAGCCAATAGACAGCTCAGTCTCCAAGTGGGTTCCCTAGTAAGGGGAGCAGGGGCTGCCTCTATTCAGTTGCCTGCTCTTTGATTATTTTCCCCTGGCAAGGCAGCCTTGTCAGGCTACAGAGGAAGAGGATGTAGGCAGTCCTGATGAAACTTGATAGAATAGGGTCAGATGTTAGGAGAGGAGGGCTTCCCCTTTTTGTGGACTAGGGAAGGTAGATGGGAAAGGGGGGAAGGAGGGGAGGTGGGAATAGGAGAAGACCAGGGAGGAAGCTTTAACTGGAATATAAAGTGAATAAATTATAAAAATAATTTTTAAGGTGTTGGGAGAAAACAAGATGGCAGCACCAGGAAAACACTGCATCTGAGGAGCAGGACAACATTTTCCATACAGCGACCAAGAGACTGAACTCTGGGCCCTAAAACAACAGCGATCGTGTTTCCCAGGTGAGAGGAAACACCCACAGCGTGGGAATCTGTCGGGTCTACTCTCAGGTCACCAGCCAGAACCTGGAAGTGATCCCAGGTCACACAGGCACTAGGTCGCCAGACCAGAGCCACACACCTGCGTGTCCTGATCACCTTCCCAGGCTGAATGGTGGGCACAAAAACACCAGAGACTGGGAGTCCCACTCACAAGAAAAACCCGCAGGGAAGGAAGGAAACGGGACTGGCCTTGGGTCACCCAGTTTTTCCCTGGAAAAGGTTGCGCAGAATGGCGGGTGCGAGCCGCCATCACTGAATTGGGCTCCAGCCGCGAGCACAGAGACAGAGACTTGCTGTGCGCCCAACTCTCTGTCACAGACAGAGCTGTGCCCCCCAGGGCATCAGAGACTGGGAGTCCCTGTCGGGAGAAAACCCCACAGGGAAGGAAGGAAATGGGGACCCAATTAGGCCACCCAGTATATCCCTGGAAAAGGTCCCGCAGACTGACCCAACCCAGGGACCTCCTGTGCACCAGCTAGCCTGCTGCTACTAGGAGAGTGGTACTCACCTGCCACAGATTACCGCTTGGATACTGGGGCACAGAGGCCCATCCTCAGATCCACAGAAGCCTGGGATCCCTGAGATCAACCCCCAGATACTGCTCCAAGGGGCAACCAGTTATCCCTAACAAAACCGACCAAACCAAGGGATATCCAGGTTATAGCAGCAGCTCACTAGCTTTACAGCAAGAAACCCAGAAGCAGGGAAGCTGTCTCCAGGACATCTCCAGGTAGGAGGAGAGCCCTCTGGACTAACAAGGACCACAGTTACCACTCAGGTCTCTATGCCTGAGGTGAGCTGTGGCAACTCCTGTAAAACACCAGCCATACAGTGACCATACCAAAAAAGCTGAGGAAGCTTCCTCCAGGAAAAAACATCTTCCTGCGAAGAAGATTCTGTCCACCACAGGATTCCAGGAAACACCAGAAACTAACACCCAACAACTAAGATAGCTCAATGCGTAGAGGCCAGCGTAAAAGCTCAACCAACAAAAGACAGAGCAATATGGCATCTCCAGAACCCAGTTATCCAGGGGTAATTATCCTGGACATCCCAGCATAATTGAAATTCAAGAAGATGACCTAACATTTATGCTCATGAAGAGGATAACAGAGGAAACAAATAAAATGTGTAAAGACCTAGAGGAAGATAAAGTCAAGCAGATTATGGTCATTCGTAAGGAAATAGAGGAAGATAAAGAAAAACAGATTATGGCCATCTGTGAAGAAATACAGGAAGTTGCAGCCAAACAGTTTGTGGCCTTTAGAGAGGAAATACTTAAATCACTGAAAGAAATAAAAGAAACAGAGGATTGTTCAAACAAACAGCTGAAGGAATTGAAGGAAAAACAGGAAAATACAGTCAGACAGGTGAAGGAAATCAACAAAATGGCTCAAGACCTGAAGATAGAATTGGAAAAATTAAAGAAAACACAAGGGGAGGAAATCATGGACAAAAAGAACTTAGGGAAGAAAACAGGAACTACAGAGGTAAGTGTAACCAATAGACTACAAGAGATAGAAGGAAGAATCTCAGGTGTGGAAGATACAATGGAAGAAATCGATGCATCTGTCAAAGAACATGTTAAATCTAAAAAATTCCTGACACAGACCATCCAAGAAATTTAAGACAACATAAAAAGACAAAAACCTAAGAATAATAGGAATAGAGGAAAAAGAAGATTCCCTCCTCCAAGGCCCAGAAAATATTTTCAACAAAATCATTGAAGAAAATTTCCCCAACTTAAAAAAGAGTCCAATAAGAATACAAGAGGCCTATAGAAAACCCAATAAATTAGACCAGAAAAGAAAATCCTCTCGCCACATAATAATCAAAACAGTAAGTATACAGAACAAAGAAAAAATACTAAAAGCTGCAATGGAAATAAGCCAAGTAACATATAATGGCAAACCCATCAGAATCACATCTGACTTCTCAACAGAACTATGAAAGCCAGAAGGGCCTGGACGGATATCATGCAGAGCCTAAGAGAACACAGATGTCATCCCAGGCTACTATACCCAGCAAAACTCTCAGTCCTCATAGATGGAGAAAACAAGATAGTCAATTTCAAAAACAAATTTCAACAATACCTACACACAAATCCAGCATTACAGAAGAGACTAGAAGGAAAAATACAACCCAAGAAAACTAGTTACTGTCAAGAAAACACAGGAAATAATTAACCTCACTACAGTAAAACAAAAAAAGCAACCAAGCACACAAACTTATGACCATAGCCAATATCAAAATCAAAGGATCTAACAGCCATTGGTCATTAATCTCTCTCAACATCAATGGACTCAATTCTCCAATAAAAAAGACACAGACTAACAGAATGGATGTGTAAACAAGACCCAGCAATCTGTTGCATACAAGAAACACACCTAAGTTACAACGATAGACATTACCTGAGGGTAAAGGGCTGGAAGATGGCTTACCAAGCAAATGGACCCAAGAAGCAAGCAGGAGTAGCCATTCTAATATCTGATAAAATAGACTTTCAACTAAAATTAATCAAAAGAGATGGGGAAGGACACTTCACACTCATCAAGGGAAAATTCTACCAGGAAGACATCACAATCCTGAACATCTATGCCCCAAATACAAGGGCACCCAAATTTGTAAAAGAAACATTGATAAAACTTAAGCCACACATAGATCCTCACACAGCACTCTCAACAAAGGACAGGTCAACAAAACAGAAATTAAACAAAGAAACAATGTCTCTAACAGAGGTTATGAATCAAATGGACCTAACAGACATTTACAGAACCTTATACCCAAACACAAAAGAATTTACCTTCTTCTCAGCACCTCATGGAACCTTCTCCAAAATAGACCATATGGTTGGTCACAAAGCAAGCCTTAACAGATACAAATGATTGAAATAATCCCTTGTATCCTATCTGATCACCACGGGATAAAGCTGGACCTCAACAACAACAGAAATAGCTAAAAGCCTACACACACGTGGAAACTGAGCAACTTGCTACTAAGTGACAGCTGGGTCAGGGAAGAAATAAAGAAAGAAATGAAAGTCTTCCTAGAATTCAATGAAAATGAAGACACAACATAAACAAACTTGTGGACACAGTGGAAGCAGTGCTAAGAGGAAAGTTCATAGCACTAAGTGCCTTCAAGAAGAAATTAGAGACAGCTCATCAAGCAACTTAATGGCTCACCTAAAAACCCTAGAAAAAGAAGAAGCAGACACACCAAAAAGGAGTAGATGGCTGGGAATAATCAAACTCAGGGCTGAAATCAATCAATTAGAAACAAATAAAACAATTGAAAGAATCAGTGAAACCAAGAGCTGGTTCTTTGAGAAAATCAACAAGATAGACAAACCCTTAGCCAAGCTAACTAAAAGGCAAAGAGACACCATCCAAATCAACAAAATCAGAAATGAAAAGGGGGACATAACTACAGACACTGAGGAAATCCAAATAATCATTAGGACTTACTTCAAAAGTCTATATGCCACAAAATTTGAAAATATAAATGAAATGGCCAATTTTCTTGATCAATTCCACTTACCAAAGCTGAATCAAGACCAGGTAAATCAATTACATAGTCCTATATCCCCTAAGGAAATAGAAGCGGTCATCAGAAGTCTCCCATCCAAAAAAAGCCCAGGACCAGATGGCTTCAGCACAGAATTCTACCAGACCTTCAAAGAAGAGCTAACTCCAATTCTCTTCAAACTATTCCACAAAATAGAAACAAAAGGAATATTACCAAACTCATTCTATGAAGCCACAGTCACCTTGGTACTTAAACCTCACAAAGACCCAACAAAGAAAGAGAATTTCAGGCCAATCTCCCTTATGAACATCGATGCAAAAATACTCAACAAAATACTTGCAAACCGAATACAAGAACACATCAAAGATATCATCCACTATGACCAAGTAGGCTTTATCCCAGGTATGCAAGGGTGGTTTAATATACAGAAATTCATCAATGTGATCCACCATATTAGCAAACTGAAAGAAAAACCCACATGATAATCTCCTTAGATGCTGAAAAAGCATTTGACCAAATCCAACATCCATTCATGTTTAAAGTCTTGGAGAGATGAGGGATACAAGGCACATATCTAAACATAGTAAAGGCAATATACAGCAAGCCTATAGCCAACATCAAACTAAATGGAGAGAAACTTAAAGCAATCCCACTGAAAGCAGGGAAAAGGCAAGGCTGCCCACTTTCTCTATATCTCCTCAACATAGTTCTAGAAGTCCTTGCTAGAGCAATAAGACAGTTGAAGGAGATCAAGGGGATACAAATTGGAAAGAAAGAACTTAAATTATCACTATTTGCAGATGATATGATAGTATATGATATATCTATCCTATAGATATATGATAGATTGACTGACCCCAAAAACTCTACCAGGGAAGTCCTACAGCTGATAAACACCTTCTGCAAAGTGGCTGGATACAAAATTAACGCAAAAAAATCAGTAGCCCTCCTGTATACAAAAAACAAAAGAGCTGAGAAAGAAATTAAGGAAACAACACCCTTCACAATAGCCACAAATGACATAAAGTACCTTGGAGTAACCCTAACCAAGCAAGTCAAAGACTTGTATGAAAAAAAATTCAAGTCTCTGAAGAAAGAATTAGAAGAAGATAACAGAAGATGGAAAGATCTCCCATGCACATGGCTTGGCAGGATTAACATAGTAAAAATGGCCATTTTACCAAAAACAATCTACAGATTCAATGCAATTCCCATCAAATTACCAACACAATTCTTTACAGACCTGGAAAGAAAAATTCTCAACTTCATATGGAATAACAAGAAACCCAGAAATGCTAAAACAATCCTCTACAATAGAAGATCTTCTGGAGGTATCTCCATCCCTGATCTTAAGCTGTACTATAGAGCAACAGTAATAAAAACTGCATGGTACTGGCATAGAAACAGAATGGTGGATCAATGGAATTGAATAAAAGACCCAGAAATAAACCCACACACTTCCAAAACCATACAATGGAAAAAAGATAGCATCTTCAACAAATGGTGCTGGTCTAACTGGATATCTACATGTAGAAAAATGCAAATAGATCCATACTTATCACCCTACACAAAACTAAAGTCCAAGTGGATCAAAGACCTCAACATAAAACCAGACACATTAAATCAGTTAGAAGAAAAAGGGGGGAATACCCTATAACTCATTGGTACAGGAGAGAACTTCCTGAACAGAACACCAACAGCACAGGCTCTGAGATCAACAACCAATAAATGGGACTTCATGAAACTGAAAAGCTTCTGTAAAGCAACGGACATTGTCCTCAAAACAAAACGACTGCCTACAGATTGGGAAAGAATCTTCACCAACCCTTTATCTGACAGAACGCTAATATCCAGTATATATAAAGAACTAAAGAAGCTGAAAAGTAACAAATGGAGTAACGCAATTAAAAAATGGGGAACAGAGCTAAACAGAGAATTCTCTGTAGAGGAATATTGAATGGCAGAGATACACTTAAAGAAATGCTCAACGTTATTAGCCATTAGGGAAACGCAAATCAAAACGACCCTGAGATTTCACCTTACACCCATCAGAATGGCCAAGATGAAAAACTCAAGTGACAACATGTGCTGGAGAGGTTGTGGAGAAAGGGTAACCTTCCTCCACTGCTGGTGGGAATGTAAACTTGTACAACCACTCTGGAAATCAATCTGGCGCTTTCTCAGACAACTAGGAATAGTGCTTCCTCAAGATCCAGCTATACCACTCCTAGGCATATATCCAAAAGAGGCTCAAGCACACAATAAGGCATTTGCTCAACCATGTTTGTAGCAGCTTTATTTGTAATAGCCAGAACCTGGAAACAACCCAGATGCCCCTCAACTGAAGAATGGATACAGAAATTGTGGTACATCTACACAATAGAATATTACTCAGCAATGAAAAATAGTGAAATCATGGAATTTGCAGGTAAATGGTGGGAACTGGAAAGGATCATCCTAAGTGAACTGTCCCAGAAGCAGAAAGACACACAAGGTATATACTCACTCATATAGACATATAATATAGGATAAACCTACTAAAATCTGTACATCTAAAGAAACTTATCAAGTGAAAGGGCCCTGACTAAAATGCTCAATCCCCATCCTGAAAGGAAAAGAGGATGGACATCAGAAGAAGAAGAAAACAGGAAACAAGTTAGGAACCTGCCACAGAGAGCCTCTGAAAGGCTCTGCCCTGCAGACTATCAAAGCAGATGCTGAGACTTATGGCCAACTGTTGGGCAGAGTGCATGGAATCTTATGAAAGAAGAGGGAAATAGTAAGGTCTGAGGAGGACAGGAGGTCCACAAGTAGAGCAACAGAACCAGAAAATTTGAACACAGGGGTCTTTCCAGAGACTCATACTCCAACCAAGTACCAGGCATGGAGATAACCTAGAACCCCTGCACAGATGTAATCCATGGCAGTTTAGTGTCCAAGTGGGTTACATAGTAATGGGGACAGGGACTGCCTCTGACATAAACTAATTGGCCTGCTCTTTGATCACCTCCCCCTGAGGGGGGAGCAGCCTTACCAGGCCACAGAAGATGACAATGCAGCCACTCCTGATGAGATCTGATAGACTAAGATCAGAAGGAAGGAGAGGGGGACCTCCCCTATCAGTGGACTTGGGGAAGGGCATTCGTGAAGAAGGGGAAGTTGGGATTAGGAGGGGAAGAGAGACGGGTTTATGGGAGGATACAAAGTGAATAAAGTGTAATGAATAAAAAATTTGTGAAAAAATGATTTTTAATGTGACAAAAATCACCATTTTAAACTTTTTCTTCATCTTTTGAGCTCAACCAAAGACAATTAACTTTTCTTAATCTTTCAAATTAGTAAGTTATCCAACCTGTACAATCTTGAGGTTGTCACTATCCAGCAAAACTTTATGTGATGATAGGAATTGTCTATATCTGTGAAATCTAATGTGGAGGTCACCAACCCTGTGTGCTTATGGAGAGCTGCAAATAAACTTTCTTTTTACTAATTCTAATTAATATAAATGGTCGTGTGTATTAACATAAATGGTGTGTGTTAATGAGTATCGCATTAAGCATACATCAGGATAATCAATCCAATATATTGAATACTGAATCTTGAAGTTTAGAAGGGGTAGAGGCACGACAGGAGGAAAGATGGGAGACTTGGCAGTGTCATCTTCAAAAGCAACAACATGAAGAACCCTGGATAGTGTTCAATACATGGTCTGCTGGTGACCAAGCAGCTGTTTGGCTGGCAGTAGAGAAAAGCTCATAACTAGATGAAATCACATTCAGAATTTCTCCTGAAAGATATCACATGATGCCTGAACTCATTAGAACGAGTAATGACAGACTGGAATAAATGATAAGGGTGGTGGTCACACTAGAACTGCAGATATTTTGCAGAACTTTCTGAAGGTCTAGAAAAATCTGGTCTTCGTGGTTTGATATAGGATTTGGGGTGTGGAAGTGAAAAAGTAGATAGGGTTAAGTGAAGATCTCTGGCTTTTGTGTAGGGCATATCTATTGATCTGGGTAAATGCAAGGAGAAGGGTAAAGAAATCAAGTCCATTAATGGGCATCAATGGTCAGAGACAAGCAAGTAATTAGACATAAATGGAAACCTTCTTCTCTGCTTTAAAATCAGACTGTCTAACTCTAGATGTCAATCTCTTTTTAAAATTATTTTTATTTTATTTTTTTTGTAATTTTTTAAAAATTTTTTTATTAATTATACTTTATTCACTTTGTATCCCCCTGTGGTTCCCTCCCAACTCCCATTCCAATTCCTCCATTCCTCCCCAAGGAATGGAGCATGCATGCCCCTCCCCAAGTCCACTGATAGGGGAGGTCTTCTTTTCTTTCCTTCTGATCCTAGTCAATTAGATCTCATCAGGAGTGGCTGCATTGTCATCTTCTTTGGCCTGGTAATGCTGCTTCACCGAGGCAAGAACAACTTACAACCAATTTCTATAGCAGAAAATTCCTTCTCAAACTTAGATTTGATCTCAGCCCTACCTGCTTACAAAAAATATTTTTATTTTTTATATTAATTACAGTTTATTCACTTTGTATCCTAGCTGTAGCCCCCTCCCTCATTCTCTCCCAATCTCACCCTCCCTCCCTCGTCTCCTCCCTGCCCTTCTCTTAGTTCACTGGTAAGGGTGGTCCTCCTCCCCTTCCATCTGACCCTAGTTTATCAAGTCTCACCAGGACTGGCTGCAGTGTCCTCCTCAGTGGCCTGGTAACGCTGCTCCTCCCTCTAGGGTGGGGAAGTCAAAGAGCCAGCCACTGAGTTTATGTCAGAGACAGTCCTTGTTCCCCTTACTAGAGAAGACACTTGGATACTGAGCTGCCATGGGCTACTTCCAAGCAGGGGTTCTAGGTTATATCCATGCATGGTCTTTGGCTGGAGAATCTATCTCAGACAAGACCCCTGTGCCCAGATATATTTGGTCCTTGTGGAGCTCCTGTCCTCTTGAGGTCTTACTAACTCCCTCTTCTTTCATATGATTCCCTGCACTCTGCCCAAAGTTTGGTTATGAGTGTCAGCACCTGCTTTAATACACTGCTAGGTAGAGTCTTTCAGAAGCCCTCTATGGTAGGCTCCTGTCCTGTTTCTTGTTTTCTCCTACTTCCCAGTGTCCATCCCATTTGCTTTCTAAGTGAGGACTGATCATCTTACCCTGGGTCCTCCTTCTTGTTTAGCTTCCTTAGGTGTACAGATTTTAGTACATTTATCCTATCTTATAAGTCTAGTATCCACTTATAAGTGAGTATATACTGTGTGTATCTTTCTGTTTCTGTGATACCTCACTCAGTATGATCGTTTCTAGATCCCACCATTTGCCTGCAAATTTCATCAGTTTTTATTATGAGAAAAAAAAATGGACGTGAAAAGTCCTTTGAAAAATTCCTCTACTTTCCCACCTACTAGAAAAAAAAATGACTTTCATGGTTCTTGTCTTAAGGGACTCCACCATTCAATGTAGAAATAAATGAAAACCTATAGGAAGGCCCTGGAATGGAGCTAATGCCTACAACTCACAAGATGAGTCCCTCTTTGCTTCTATGTGCCTGGCTTCAGATAAATTGCTGTCACCTTATGCTTGCTAAGTCCTTGCCCATGTAGCTGGATGACCCTTGTAGAGACAAATACAGTACCTACTACTGCTGCAATAGAACTAGGAGAACTGTGATAGAGCTAGGCGAGTGGACTCCAGATGGAACCCATTTTCATGGAGGTTTTCTGCTATTATTTTATTTTTTGTTATTATTTATTACAATTTATTCACTTTGTATCCTGGCTGTAGCCAACTCTCTCATCTCCTCCCAGTCCTAGCCTACCTCCCTCTTCTACCCCTATGCCTCTCCCCTAGTCACTGATAGGGGAGGTCCTCCTCCCCTACTGTCTGACCCTGGCCTATCAGGTCTCATCAGGACTGGCTGTATCCTCTTCTTCTATGGCCTGGTAAGGCTGCCCCCTCCCCAGGAGGAGGTAATCAAAGAGCTGAGTACATGTCAGAGAGAGCCCCTGCCACCTTACTAGGGAACCCACATGGAGTCTGAGCTGCCTGTGGTCTACATCTGAGCAGAGGGTCTAGGTCCTTGCCTTGCCTGGTCCTTGGTTGGAGCATTGGTCTCTGTAGGCTCCCATGGGCCCAGATATTTTTTGGCTCCGTTGGTCTCCTTGTGGAGCTCCTGTCCCCTCCTGGTCTTAACTTCCTGGTCTTAACTATCTCCCCCTTCTTCCATAACATTCCCTGCACTCTGCCCAAAGTTTAGTTATGAGTCTCAGCACCTACTTTGATACCATGCTGGGTAGGTTCTTTCACAGGTCCTCTGTGGAAGGCTCCTGTCCTGTTCCCTGTCTTCTCCTGTTTCCCCTGTCTATACTGTTTGCCTTTCTGAATAAGGATTAAGCATCTTCCTTAGGGTCTTCGACATTGTTTATCTTTTTTAGACTATAGATTTTAGTATGTTTACCCTATATTATATGGGTAATATCCACTTATAAGTGAGTATATACTTCAATATCCAGCTATACCAGTCCTGAGCATATATCTGAAAAATAATCAACCATATAACAAAGACATTTGCTCAGCTATGTTCATAGCAGCATTATTCATAATAGGCAGAATCTGCTTTTCTTATATATCTTGTTTTGGATGGGTTGGAAGTCATGAATTTAAAAGCCCATTGTCACACAGTTTCTACATTTGGGAGATGACCTGAAATGTAATTGCTTTGTTGAGATCTCACACATTCATATCTACTTACTGGTGGACTATGTACCTCGGAATGTTTCTGAAAGAACCAGGAGAACGGCAATGACTGACAAATGACAAAGACCAAGTCAGCTACATGATCTGTTCTTCTGGGATCAGGAGGTTTCTAGAGGAAGCTCTTTGATGATAGCAAGTACAAGCTGTGGCACATAACTGCACATAAAGTTCTCTTCAGGTTCTATGCACTAACACTCCAGAGGGCAAAGCAAGATAGAACCTCAAGGTTAGTAATACAGAGGTTTGTACGACACTTGCCTGCCGCAATGCCACATGCACAGAGTGCATTGTGTAATTTGATATTGAGAAAGGGTAGAGAATTTGGGTTTTTTGGGGGGAGGGGTAGAGAATTTGTAATGGTAATAGCATCTATCATAGACATTGAGAACTCCATGGGCCTTGTTAGGATATTTTCTCAGGAATTGAGGGAGCCATTTTTTTTTCAGTTGGTTGACTCTCCTTTCTCCACTTATCCTAATTTCATTTTGTAGAATGAAAGCTTTCTTTAGTTCTAAGAGACGGTCGAGTCCCAAGAGAGCAAGTAGCCTCAGTTTTTAGGTTTTAGCACCCTAGGCAAACCATGACAGTATCATAATGAGGAAACCAGCTAGGGAAATCCTGGGACATGATTTTATTCAGCAATGATCACCATGGAAAATGGGTGAGTCACTGCGGATGTTCCTGACCATGACTTTAGAACGAGAAGACAGAACAGACTTCCAATGTGTACAAAGTGTAAGCTTGCTGACTCACTGCCATCTATAAAATTCTTGGTCCAAGCCTGGTCCATTCACTGTGACATCATTCTCTCTCATGTCTCGGTCCCTATCAGACCTCTCTTAAGGTAGAATGAGTAGATTATTTGCTGTTCTTCTTTTGGTTTATTTCTTTGTTTCAAGTTTTTTTTTTTTTAATAATTCAGACAATCATTCATTTATTCTTTCAATAAGTATTGACTAAACTTTAAGCCAGACATTGCTGTAAGCTCTTGTGAATACCTTGGTGAAAAAAAACAGAGCCTATATTCTGGTGGAGAAAAAAAAAAACAACCAGGAAGTAGGCCAGGGAGCAAATAAATGTATAATATGATGTTTTTCAAAGCTATAGAAAGACGAGCACTGGATGCTATGTCTTACATTTATATGGTGGCTGATGAAATTTTGTTCTGACAATGAGTCCTTTGAAGGAAATAATAAAAAACAAAGAAAATTCTAGAAAAATTCTTTGGGAATATAAAAAAAATATATTAAGGACCAGAACAGTGTGTCTAGATTAGAAGGAGACGGGGAGCATTGAGAGAGGTTATGATAGGAAGTGGTTAAGAGTCAAATCATTGGGAGTTTTGTAGACTGAGAAGTCACTTGAACATTCTGAGTAGGGAAGTTCATGACTCTTCGGTCTACAGTGAAGACGTGCCATATTCTGGCACAGGGCGTGGCTTATGGCCCCATGATGGTGATCTAACCTTTGTTGTCTTGGTCTGACCTCTAAGAGTTCATGTGTTTCATGAGCTCGTCATTTCTGAGGCTCCCCAAAATTTAAACATTCTTCTTAATCTCACCTATCTTTTGATATTACCTCCGAATTCACTGCTTCTGGTTCTTTCTAGTAACTCATAAATTCATTTCCTACCTCCAATATGTTAATATGAAAAAATATGGCCTGTGTGTGCGTGTGTATGTATTTCACGCCACACATATTAATTGTACTCTTGCTGCACGTAAGGTTTTGAATCAGGACTAAGGAGTGTGCACTTGTCAATTGGAAATGATCTGGAATTTCAGGAATTTACAGTGTGATAGAGTTTCCCACTTGTTTCGCACATGCAGACTTTTGTTCCATATAAATCCTCAATTCCCTAGGTAAAATTAATTTAATATACTTAGTATTAATTCACTGAAATGTTACACAATGAAAAGCTATTGCACAGTCAATAACATTTCATACTTTCTTTTGTGCCAGTACAATGACTTCTGCTTAGCATTACCACATAATAGGAAATGTGTGTCTGAAACACATCATCCATTTTATTACAAGAGAGGGAGGTGGAAACGTACAACTCTTTCATAATAACTCTGTACTCAGTTTTCACATTAGCTGTTCTTCTTATTGCTGTGACTAATTACCTGACAAGAAGCAACCTAAAACAGGAAAGGCTGATTTTGATTTACAGTTTAAGGGAGGATATAGCCCATTACGCCGGAGAAGGCATAGCTGCAAGGGAAGCAGCTGGTTGTGTTTTGTCACAGTCAGGAATCAGAGAGCAGATAGGAAGTGAGGTTGGGCTTTAAAACCTTTAGAGCCTGCCCCTAGTGACTCACTTTTACCCCCCCCAGTAACATTTCATCCCCTTAAGGCTCACACCCTTCCCAAACAGCACCACCACCTGGGCACCGAGTTCAAACACATGAGCCTGTGGGGCCATATCAGATTCAAACCATAGAAAACGTCTTAGTCTGTTTTGGGTTGCTAGATTAGAATATTTTAGCAGTGATTTATGAGGAAAATAAATGCATGTCTCACTGGCCTGGAGAGTAGGAAGTTCAAGAGCATGGCACAGACATCCAGCAAGAGCCTTCAAACCATGCCACTCTCTGGCAGAAGGAAAGAAAAGGAGAAGGAGAACAAGAAAGGCCCCACTTGCTGTCATAAGAAGCCCCTTTCTGTTAACTACACATTTCCATGATAGCAAATCAATCAGCTAATCACCTCTTGTTAGGCTCTTCTTCCCAAATGTTGCATAGCCCTTATGCCATAGGCATCTGAACACTGAGAAATAGAATCAGACCATAGCACCATGCTATTCCCTTGGATCTGAGGAGGCCAGAGACTACAACAGAACCCAGTTTAACCCTAAACTCTTTGCTCTGACAATAGGGAAAGACGTCTATGAACAGACATACATTTAGAACTTGAATTACAAAAGCTCAGACTTGAAGAATGTCCTAAAAGAAATGTCCACTTCCTATGTGAGTCAGTGTGGTAATAACCTATGAGTGACTGGGCTCATGACTGGATTACAAAAATCACAGGAAGGAATGGCTGCATAACTCGAAGGGCCCAGTGTAAAATGCAAGTGCATTTAGAAATGTGTTAGGACTTTCAAGACCTGAGAGGGAAGCCAAAAGCCAGCCCTGGGTGCAAACCCTGCATGACCTGGAAAGCAGCCTTGACCGAAGCCAAGATGCACTTGCAGAGATCCTGTATTTACATTAGCACAGAGCAATGCATTGTCATCTTGCAGCCTCAAGCCCTGATGGTGGCATCTATGATGCACCAGGTATTCTTCTTTCCATGAATATCACCTTTAGCTTAGAGAACTATTGTTCCCATTGTGCCAGCTAGTAATGCGAACCTCAGACATATCAACAGGTAGAGAATTGCCAAGGTTATGCAACTAGTAAGAAAAGAGAGCCAGGATCCAATGCCATGGACTCTGACTTCTGGATACAGAGCCTTAGCTCCTATTGTGGCTCCAGTTCTCTACTTTGTGTTTCAAAGATTAAACGAGAATGTGTATGCTGAATGTAATTTCAAATAATATATATTGAGCCCATTCTATGTGCTAGGCATTGTGCTGAAAATTATATTAATTGCTTTAATGGTCAAGGTTGTTGTGCAAATAAATGTTTCATGATCACTGAAGAAGTTAAGAAATAGAGATATTTGGTAACTAATCCAAGACACAGCAAGTGTCGGGCTGAGCGGTTGAGTAGAAGAAAGGGCATGTAGAAACATTTGAGCAAGCCAAGCATGATGGTGGAGGCCTGAAATTCCAGCACTTGGGAGGCATAAGGAATAGGGTCATAAGTTCAAGGCCAGTCTAGGATACATAGGGAATTCCTATTTCAACAAAAGGAGAGGGGACTCTGGCTCCTGTACAGGTGTGTGCTTTATATTTATTATGTCATAAGAATATTTTGTGATCCTTGTAGGTAGATTTTGAAGGCATTTCGTTGAAAACTTTTCTTTTATAATGGAAAGAGAATAAAAGATTATAGTCAGAAGACATAAAAGAAGGCTCTAAAGCAATATTTACATTTTATGGAAAAGCTAGGAGCCGTTATCTTTTCAGAGTCTGCTTTCCGAGTCTCTACTTTTTTATGATTTTGAAATTGATTCCCTAGCAGGGTATAAATAAGGAAGCCTCTTTCCCAACTCCACACCAAGGTTTCCTCCATTTTCATACTAATTAAAACTTGTCATCAGGGCAATCTTTAATCTTCTTCAGTTACCAACTGCCCTCCCTGTGCTGTACAAAATTAGCTTGCTGTGCACAGATGATCTTGCCAATGGAAAGCATGAAGCAAAAGTGGCTTGGATTCAGAGGCTAGGGGGAGGGGAATCACAGAAGAAGGTTATAGTTCCTTGTGAAAACTTACAGTATGGACTGTTCCCATCTCCTGTCAAGAAGTGGGAGCTATATGATTTACAAAGACATGGCCCAAGCACCAAACCCCCATTGGATGTTTTTGCTTGTATTCCTATTAGAGAGCATCAATGAGCTGTTGAACAGAGCTGTTACAGATAATAGGATCACCCTCTGCTAATACCAGGAGCAGATCAAGCTGCTTTTTATGCTCCTGTGTGCAGCTTTGAAAGAAACCCATCAAAGTGATTCTGTGCATTCAGTGAGGGGGATGAAGAACCTCTTAATGTTCTGTGGGACTAGCATAGAGGCATCCAATCACCAGTTTCTTGGAATCGAGTGGTGGAAAAGCAAGTTTATAATACTCTCCATCACCTGGGGAGTGCCACAGAAGCATAAAAGCAGTATCACAAGCAGAATATTGGAATCCTTTCACCAGGGGTTTGAGCTGGGAGAAAAAAGGAGGCTGGTGAGCTGCTTTATGCTCCAGCTAGGAGACCTGTAGTGAGGATAAGGGTTGGGGAGGGTGAAGGCTGTTGTCTAGGGAATTTCTGAGTTCTTTCCCTTGTACAAACAAACAAACAAACAAACAAACAAACAAAAATTGAACAACCAGAAGAGATAGAAGACCAAGCCATAGAGAAAGGAATGGATTTATACATTTGTGATAGGAGAAGCCTAACGCTAGAAGTCCACTAAACAGACTCTGTCTTTAGTATTCTATAGGACCCTGGGGTCCTCCGCTTTTCTGCATTGATCATCCAGATACCCACCCCTGTGCCTTCCTGCTCTCTCTCCTCAGTGTCTTCTGTAACAAGAAGCCACCATCTCAGAGGGCCTGCCTTAGTCTTCCCTTTCTAACTACATTCCTCTAGCCTTGCTTCAAAACCAATGTGTTAAGCATTTTTAAAAATTTTCATAGATTCTTATCACCCAACTTGAATCTTATTTAATATTTTCATATCTGACTACACCCATGCTCAAAAATCACTCACCTATTTTCTTCGTGATTCAATGGACAGAAGAACAAGGTCTACCTTCAGACACTCCAGTGACTGTAACCTTGCCTGCTGGGCATCTCATCTGATGAACCAGACATGGGATTACATCTTTGTGTTTGCAGAACCTCCCATCTACTACTATACAACTGAGTGAGCTTAGATGCCAATAGAACACCGGTGTCCCAGTGACTTCCAATTATGTTGCTGATGAACAAGGCTGTGAGCAATAATAAAATGGGCCTTAAGTTAATATGTTTTGGAGTAAAATATCAGTGAAAAGAGGAGCAGAGTGACCAATCAGACCTTTTAGAAAATTTTGGTTGCATTTTGTATTTGTAAAACTGATCAGAAATTATGTGGTATGTAATCGATCTCATATTTTCAACTGAAAAAGGGTGGGATCCAAAGAGTCATCATCACTTTCTTGCATCATTCTTTTCTCACTTTAATTTCGACTGCCTTCCAAGTAAGTTAGGAAGGTTATTAAGTCTTTTTCATGCCCATTGATAATGCAGACACATCAGAAATGTCTGCAAAAAATGAATGTGAAGTGGAAACAGTTTTACCCGATTTAGCTTCTAACCCCACTATGTGGTGATCAGTGGATTGTTGGTGAATAAAGAATGGGTGGGTGGATGTTTGAATGGATGGATGGATTAAACATCTTCTCTTTGTGCAAATGAAGATTTGCATAAAGATTGCTCATTTCGATAATTAATCTTGACTTTCAACTTGATTATATTGAGAATTATTTAAAAGATAAGTAAAGGATCTGGGGAAAATTAGATGGAGAAACTTCTGATGTGATGAATGGGCTGTCTCCATGGTGCCTTGTACTATAATGGAAATGTTGGGAGGTGATGAAAGGAAAGAGGTGGGAGCCTTGTTGGGGAAAGCAGGCCATTGAGAACATGTCCTTTCGTTATGTCTCTCCTTGGTCTCTTCTCATACCCCTTCTTTCTAAGTACCAGCCACCAAGTGTGAACTGTACTGCTCCATCAAGCCTGATGTTCAGTGATGGTCTGATACCTCTGAAATCCTGAACCAAAGCAAAAAGTTCTTCCTTTCATGTTGTTCTCAAGTATTTTGGTCTCATTCCTGCTGAAGCAGCTGTTGCATATGTGTTTTGCTTCAGCTGCCTTATATTCATAACTAATTCATGTGAGCCACAGTCTTTTTCACACATCACTCCCAAAGAAGCCACTGGAAAACTAGATTTCTGTCATTCTCTGTGACTCCATGACACAGCTTTCTGGAGGCCAAATGACTTGTCCCTGCCAGGATCGGAGCCCTTAGAGAGAAAGTGGCTTCTTCTGGTAGGCTGAAACTCTCTGAAGTCTGCATTATATTAGCTTATCAGTGGCCTGGATACCCGGAAGGTCATGCATAAAGCAAATGAACATTTTTTTCGAGGTAGTATCCTCATTCTTCGTTATTAGTTTGCACCACTGCACTGAGGACCCAAAGGTGACCCTGTGATAGAGGGTGTCCTGACTGACGATTTGTGAGGTTGACAGTGCCATATTCAAAACAGAGGCTACTTTACTGCTAGATGCACAGACCACTCTGAGTTTTGTTTCTCCGTGGCACTCATTGTTTAGGAAGCTGATGAACACATATGAAAGAAACACACTGGCAAAATATCTCAGGGGTAGAGAGCCTGCCTACAATGCCTAAGATGCTAGGTTTAACCCCCAGTAACACACACACACACACACACACACACACACACACACACACACACACACACACACACACACGCAGCACAAAATTTGTTAGTTACTAAGCTACAAAGGCCCTTCTTTCAAGGCACCATCAGAATTCACGGCCATCTATGCCACAATTCATAGCAGAGTACCACTTGGGAAACTGCTATGCTCATAGCCTGTGGCAGGAAGTTAGGTTTAGGGACCAGGAGAAAGGCAGTTTCTTGGCTGAACCTCATTGACTGGGGTATCTTTCTGAAAAAAAAAAAATCCTCTTGGCCTTTTGACCTCTGGCGCTCCTGGGACCACAGAGACTCTGCAGCTGTTGCCTCTTCTGGGCTCTCCCCCAAGAAACATAGCTCTGAAGTCCCGCTGTGAAGAAAGAGACAATGTGCTCTTATCCAAGAAGGATGGGACCACAGCTTCTCAGGGAAACAGTCCCAGGACCCTGGTCTTTCAGGGAAATTACTGAACCATAGCCAAACCACAAAAGTCAACTACTAAAATAGCTTCAGATAAGTCCTAAAAAAAAAAATGTAATTAAAGGGACATTGGAGTTCTTAGGGCCCATCCCCAACAGTGTCCCACTGCCAGTGCATAGCCCAGGAGGTCAGGTCATATTCCACAGCTGAGCCCATATAGGACTTCAGCCAAACAAACACCAGACAAAAAGGAACACTCACAACAAGGAACACTCTTTTCATACATCAGACAAGTATTTACTGAGACCAGGAGTAAGTGCCACACACTTTGCTAGCATACTCGGTTCTTGCCCTTGTGGAATTTATAGTCTTGTGGAGGAAACAATCCATTAACAGTGAGTAGTTATAATGATGATAAGAATAGCAATGCTATTTTATCATTTATGAGAAGAGGAATTGGTTGAATCAGGGGATTTAGGTGAGATGGTTTAGCCTAAGAGAAACTTGAGTTAAGTTCTTTTAAAAAGCTGTTTATTGATCAACTAGACAGCAAATAAGAAGTATTTTAGTAGGCCAAATTGGACCTACAATGACCTCATAACAGAGAGGATGTGGTGAGTAAAATGGATGAGAGATGACTAAAAAATGGTAGGTTGAGGGGTGACTAAGTAGGTCTTGTAAACCACCTTTCCAAGTCAAGTCTTCAGAACCCCAAGATGAGAAAGGCAATGTATATAACATAATCATAAGACTGTAGCTTGAAAATATCAGGTGACTTAGTCATTGACATCAGCTGCTGCGTCACTGGGACAATTATTCATGAGAAAGATGAGCCCCATACTGATTATGGACATCAGTGACTAGCCACCATGAACCTTTCAGGATCCAAGTATCTACCGTGTCTTCCCTATCTCCTGGGTAGTACCAGGAGAGTCTACACTCCTAAATTCTGTAGGCAACTCCCTTTCAATCCCAATCTCTTCCCTCTGGCTCCTTGCCTTCAAGGGAAACCCGGTTTGTCCTTGAGGACAGAGCCTTATGCTGTATCCCATTTTTACTTCAAGCCTCATGAACTGAAAGTCTAGAGAGGATAAAGTAAAAAAAAAAAAATTTGCCTGACAGCCCAATGATACTTTCAGTTGCTTGTTCCTTGTCCTCTTGGAAATTTCCCTATTCTTTTCAAATAAAAATTATCTTTGTTAAGTACAAATGTGTAGGTCAGTTCTTCTTCCAAAAGAAAGATCTAGCATAACAGATCCTGAATAATGGAAAAGAGAGATCTGGAGTTTGGGGGCAACTGAATAGGGGAAGAGGAGAAATCTTAACAAGAAAAGCTACTTGGGTCTTCTAAGATTCATCCTGAGGAATGACTGTAGGGTCCAAACATAAAGAAGAACCAGAATAATTTTTTCATTCACCCAAGGAGATCACTTGAGAAAGGTTCTGTATGAAGTAGAACCACCAAAATAGGAATGTAAACCAAAAGAAATAACAGTTGGAAAGACTTAGTAACAGAGACTCAGAAGAAACTGCATGAATGTCATGAGAAGAAGGGTCCATATTCAACCTCTGATACACGGCATCCACCTTCTATCAACCAGAGAATGAAACCTCAGATCTTAATGAGGCCAACTACACCTCTTTGCTGTACCAGAACCCCCTAATGAGAAAAACTACAGAATATTAATTTTACATATTAATATGCCCATGAAATGATGACCAATAGGTTCCTCCATAGCAAAAAACAAACAAACCAAAAAAAAAAAAAAAAAAAAAAAACACCTCACAATGTCCTAGGCATCATCATCTTTCCCTCTCCAAAATCCCCACTTTACACATTGCCTTTTCTTAAACTGAGGCTTTCTCTCAATGACCTCATTTCTTTGTGGATGGCCTTGTCTCACACTTCACAGAGAAAGAAGAAACTCTAAGATACAAGCAGAGCTTCAAAGCACTGGCCTGGGCTGCCATCTTCCTTCCTGTGTCAATGATGGGAGGGAGCTACTTTAGAGGTGGAACACATGACCCTATTCACTGCCCTCCTGAGGCCATTACTATCCACTCTTGACACGCTCTTGGTCTGTCTCTACTGATCTCATTCTTTCATCAAAGGTCTCTGGGCCTTCAAAAGCAAATGAAAAGAACAGAAAACTTCAAAGGTGATTCTTCCCTGACTCTTTCAATCCATACCTAGTTCTGATGTCTGTATACTTTTGTTCATCAAGCTGACCTCTCATTCTCTTCATAACTTGTGTATACAAGTGTAACTTGTGTACCTGGTGTATACAGCCACCAACCACACACACTGAGAATATATATAATTCTGCATGAATGGTCCCAACAAAAATTGACCATTTGCCATCTTTGACATAGTAATCATTGATGCTCTCCCCATAGAGAGTACGTTCTTAAAACATCTCATCTTGACATAAATGTCACCACCAAACTGTTGTTATTCATTCATTTTCTCTGGTCATTCTTTAAGTATCTTTTGTTGATTTGTTCCCCTCTATTCATCCTTCAGATGTTGTGCTGCCCCAGGGAATCAGTGGGATTTTCCTTCTTTTAATGCTTTATATTGTTCTTTGGTTAGCCACTCTCATTTATATGTCAAGTTCAGAGTCTGGTGCATCTTAGATCTTCCCTTGTATTTAAATGCCTTCTCTGCATCCCACAGACTGCCTCATCAGCACATTCTTCTCCACATGTTCAAAATGGATCCTGTCATCTTCCCAGAAACTGCTCCTCCTACTGTGGTTCACATTGCAGTAAATGACATGCTCAATTAATCCCTGTGGTTACCCTTCGAGAAGCAGCACCGCAAGATGGCTGCTGCTACGAGCTCACATCACAACTTCCTCTGCACACACAAGCAATCAGCAGCAAGTCCTATTTATTTGATTCCTAAATGTATACATAACTCTAGTGTCTCCTCTATACCTCTGCTGTCACTAGCGTGGTCCCACTGCTGTGGGGGTGGACTGAAACTGTGCCTAGAAACAGCCTTCAAGGAGTGGAAACATCTTGGATATAAAGTTAGAATTCTTCACTTTGGTACTGTCTACAGGTGACTCTTTGCTCTCAGTTTAGTCCATGATAGAGGTATCTCTGTCCTTGTTACTGACAATTTCCTTTTCTACTTTGGATGCCACTTTAGCCTCCATCCCAGAAGGAAATATACTCCAGATTTTGTGAAAGCCAAAATCTTCACCCCAAACCTTTGGTATTATAATAGAGTCAAAGAAGCCGGTGTTGTGGAAGGATGTAATGCCAAGTCCTGACTGGTTACAGCATCACACACTTTGCCTCACTGTCCATTCAAAGACTGAACATGCTCCCCACCTGCCCTTCCAGAAGGTTGCACTTTAAATTCTGTCTAACACTTGTCTTCCATCTCCATCACATCTCTGCTTTTTCTTTTCTGGAATTTCTATCTCCCCATTTCCCAGGGTACCCTGCTGCCCCCCCCAAGAAGCTACCAAGTCCCATATCCCTTTGTTGGTATACTTTTAAAGCCTTCAAGGTCTGCAGTGAATCATGCCCCTCGCCTTCTTTGTTCCCGAGAACTGGGAAAGGCCAGTCTCAGCTCCCTGGAGTTGGGAGAAAGAACATCTGGCATTTTTCAGTTTGTTTTTGTGAAATCTACTAAACAGATCAACAGAAAACCTCAAAACAAGCAAACGAAAAAGAAAGCATTTGCCCACTGAAGGTTAATTCTGGCCCCAAACCTTCCAGTCTTTCCCTGTCTTTATTTCTCCTTTGAGCATTATTTTGAGTTTATTTTTGCTGTGAAAGTTTTGTCCTACTTCCAATTCTTGGCTACATGACAAAGCTTCTTCCTGTCTTCTCTGTACCAGAAAAGCAAATTCAATCCCTCAGGCCCAGAAGAGTCCATCCACGATGTCATAGTTCTTTCTTGTGTCACTCTCTCAATTAATTTTTCTTATTTCCCCAAATCCCACCTTTCAGTTCTACCATCTCCTTGGGTGGAACTTCTTCCTCTAGTTTCAGGCTAAAGCCAATTCATTGATAAGGTTTCCCCTCTCTCCCCAGAATCCGTCTCTCACTGACCATGCTCACAGCATCTTCTCTATAAACCACTACAAATGGGTCAGCGAGTATTTACTGGACATAATTATTGGGTGACTGTTTAGTATACACTTCCTCAATTAGATTGTAATCTCTCTGCAGACGGCGGCTCTGGCTCTATCATCTTCTGCTGTGTTGTATCTCAGTGATTACACACAGTAGGTGAGTACTAAACCCCTACCAAGTACTTTATAAAAAATGAGTTCATTTGTTCATTTGTTTTTCACTCTTTTGTAAGGTGGACCCTCATACAAGGAAGAAGGAATGTGAACCAACTAGGAGGCAGCTTGTTCAAGATTGCGGTATCTCTATGGAAGAGCTAGGACTTTGAACTCAGGAAACATCACCAAAAAGTTGTCCATTATATGTGAAATAAACCTATCTGTAACTTTTAAGAAACTCGATTCCTGAGGGACTGGAGAGCTGTCTCAGTAGTTAAGAACATAAGAGGCTCTTGCAGAGAAATGCAGTTACCAGCACCCAAATGGCAGCTTACAACCATCTGTAATGCCAGTTCCAAGGAATCTGATGCCTTGTTCCTTCCTTGTGCACCAGACATGTGCATGGTACACATACATGCATATAGGCGCATGCTCATACACACACAATTAAAAAATAAGTCGTTTAAAAAGAAAAGGCTGTTTCAGCCAGGTGGTGGTGGTGGTGCACACCTTTGATCCCAGCACTCACGAGGCAAAGGCAGGTGAATCTCTTGAGTCCGAGCCTGGTCTGGTCTACAAAGCAAGTTCCAGGACAGCCAGGGCTGCATAGAAAAACCTGTCTCAGGAACAAAACAAAACAAAACACAATACAATACAACAAAAAAAAAAAAAAAAAAAAAAAAAACCTTCTCATTTCATAATGTCAAAATAAAGACCTGATAGTAAGTTCAATTAATTACAGAATTCTTAAGCGCAGTGATGAACTTCAGTATGCTCCCATTTCTAAATAAATTGCAATATTTAAAAATCAGTCTTCTTTTAATGCATATTCTCTCCCTCCCCCATTTCCTTGAGATTTGAGGCCCATTTTTATCTGCTACAGCATTCTGTTATTTTGAGAACAAGCTAACAATAATTTGCTGGAATAAATGCCTGTGTCCATATGGAACCAAGATGAACGTTTCTCAGTGGTGAAATGTCAATGTGTTAAACTGTGACTTGCTGTCAATATCTTTTCATAGTTTGGAGATCCCCATGATGCACTTGTATGCAGCTTTCTATGGTGAGGAGGCAATAAAAACCAGTGTTCAGGCTCTCAGGAATCGAGGAGTTTCAGACTTGAAGCAGTCACTGGCTTTGAGGGATCCCTGGGTCAGGTCATGAAGCCTCCGCCAACTCCAGAGTAGAGAGTGTGAACTCAGCTGCTTCATTTGGTTATTTTCACAGAAGCAATGAAATTCTCCAAGTCCTTTCATAGGAATGGGTGATAAAAGCTGTGGCGTTGGGCCAGATTGCCAAGAGACTGAGCGTTTTTCATTTTATAAGGAGTTCCACATCCCACGGCTTGTTTAGGCTTACGCACACTGTCTTTAAATAATAGTCACTCACAAAAGCTCTGCACCATCGCACCACCTCTTCACTTCCTTCATTCAGTAAAAGGAGGCAAAGGGGGAGTATTTATGTCCTACTTACAGAATGTCATGTCTCCCAAGGAGTTCAGAGCATCCCTTTGCTATGAGAAGACACTGTTCAGAATGATGAGGTAAGGGTAATGCCGGAGCGTGTTGTGAAAAGGACATCTCAGCAAAAAGCAGTGAGTCACGAAATCCAGCCCTTATGTGGGGTAAATGACATGTTTAATGACAGCAAAGTTGGAGCTTTAAAAGCAAGGCCACACAATACAGAACAGAAAATGACTAAAGCAGATGATAGGCAAGTTCTGATGTTTGGGTTCAGAGCTTGAAGGAAGACAGTGCCACGGACCTGTTTTGAGAGTGAGAAAAGAAATGGAAGAAAATATATTCTTGGAAAAATCAAACTCTTAGATGTACTCCAAAGCCTCCAATTTTTAGGAGCAATGGTATAGCTGGGGGTGATGTTTCGAGCCCTTTCCCCCAGTGTGTAAGCAATAAGTCATGTTTCGGGAGTGGAAGGTGGATCATCATATCTATTTCATACGAATGTTATAAATACCAGCCCTGTTGTGTTGTGCCTTTCAGCGTGGCCTCCGATCCCTCACCTAACCTCTTTGCCACTGAAGAAGTAGGGGCCTGTTTATAATGGCAGTGGCATGGAGCCCCCTGGTTTCTACTATCTCTAGGGATCTTGCCCTGGAATCTTCATTTTAAAAGTTTGCGTGTTATGCGCACCTACTTCTGGGATCTGAAAGTGACAGCAGATGCTCTCTCGAGCTGACCCAGCGAGTCTTGGAGCTCACACTCTTCAAAACGGAGTCCCTACCTTGCTGCCACCAGTTAATTCTGGCTCATTTGCTAGGGGTGGACTGTAGCTCACACCAAGGACCTCTTGCTTGCTTCACCTTCCTTCCTGCACAGTTGACATTCTCGGGCCGAGTGTGTGTTGTGGACTGAATGAGTTCCCACAAACCTGTAAGTCGAAACATACTCACAGGTATTCTTACTAGGAGGGGGTAAGGAGGTATTCAGATTAGGAAGGTAATACCCCTACAAAAGAAGCGCCCAGGCCACAGCTGAGCTGCCTTGCCCATTACATGATGAGAACATCATGTCTGGGTGCTGTCGGCGTGTCGGTGGGTGGCTTTCAGCCAGCTGTGAAGGCACCAGCAACATGGCTTAGACTTGCCAGCCTCCAGAACTGCGGAAGTAGCTGTGGCGTATAAGCCACTCAGGCTATGCTGTTTCACTCTCACCACCTCAAGGACATAACACAGCCTTCTTCTTCACGTGCCTGATGACTTAAAATGAAACTGATAGCATGCTTTTTGTACTATTGGTATTTTTTGTTTGCATCTTGTAGAGTATGAGTATGAAATTATAGAAGTCGCCCACTATAATTTCTCATTATAACTCTGTGCTTGTTTCAATATAGGAAGATGATTCTGTTAAAAAGGTAAATATTTAAAATTATTCTCTAGAGGTTTTTTTTCTCAGTATGCTTAAAATTTAAAATACAGGACCTAAATAAAAGATAAAATCAAAATAAGTTCCATCTGTAACACACACAGTCAAAGAAAGAAACTTAAGCAAAGACCACAGTGGTGTTCTAATGTTTTCATGGCCATAGATTTCATCTCTTTTAATTGTCTTTAATTTCTGGTCCCCTCTGGCCTTCCTTCTGTACTGTGAAAATCTGTTTTCTCACAGTTTTGTTTGAGCAGGGTTTCCTTCCTTTGAACAACCTGAGCATTCTCTATCATGATAAAGCTATGTCCCAGCTGGGCTTTTCAGGAAGGCATCACTAATTAGCTCGCAAAGACTACTTAGAAGAAAGCCAGGCAGGTTGGGGCTTTTATCTGGTTCCCATGCCCAGGGCAGGCAACAGTGGACACATTGTCATCTGTTGTGTATAATATATAAATCATGCATCTAACCCACTGTGTCCATTCCAGCATCACGCAGATGTGTTCTGGGGAAGGACTAATGAGGACAGTTGAAGAATAAGAATTAAATGCCTACTGCAAGAGACCCTGATGGGAGGTAACCTAAATGTTCCTCAACAGAGCACTGGCGAGCAGATAAAGAAATTCCATTCAGTGCATTTGGCAGAACTTCTCAGAACCATATACAACATGGCTGTCCTGGTACGCACCCAGTTCCTTTTTTCCAAGACTCTTCCGCCCCATCTCCCATATCCCAGGCTTTTGTCTTCTATACTTCATTCCTGGTAGCTTTTTTCTTCTTCTTCTCTAAAATATCTGTCTCCACTAAGGTGCAAACGTGATGAGGGTGGCTTTGGCACAATTCAGTAGTCTAAATGTAAACTCAAAGGTCATGTTAGATTTCAAGGATGTGAGCCTCTCTAGTAAAATGGAAATGACTTTATATGTTATTGTGAAAATAAGTTATGGCTGTGAAAGGCTAGCTTCTCACAGTGAGAGATCAGAGGATACTTGGTTCCACCTGGCATAGGCAAAGGAGAGTCTGGAGACACTGGCTAGGGTATCACCTAGAAATCAAAAATCTTATGTTCCAGGAAAGAAAGCTGGTTTTTGGAAGGGGATAAAAAAGACAAATGATGGCAATGAGGGAATAAAGATGATCAAAATATGTTACATGCATTTATTAGAATGTTCAAAGAAAGCTATATTATTTCAGACTTAGCATATTCTAACAAAAAAATTAGAAAAAGAGAGATGTCCCTAAATCCTTTCATTGCCAGCAAATGAGTAACTCCAGAACAGTGGCTCTCAACTTTTCTAATGCTGTGAGCCTTTAATACAGTTACATTAATACTCAGTAATACTCGTCAATATCATTAATACTCATTGTGGTGGCCCCCCAACCATAAAAATATTTTTTTGCTATTTCATAACTGTAATTTTGCCACCTTTATGAATCCTAATGTAAACTACCCCTGTTTTCCAATAGGGGTCTTAGGCGACGCCCATGAAAGGGTCTTTCAACCTCTTAAGTGGGTCACGACCCACTTGCTGTGAACCACTGTTCTAGAAGGATCCTTTTCGTGTCTATTTGGAGCAGCCTATTGATGTAAAACATCAAGGGGTAACCAAAGGATGGAATCAGGGCTACCTCTTTCCCTGGACTAAGCAGATTCACTGTTCTTGTGACATCACCAGTGCCCAGTAATTTCTCCTTGCATCTGCTTTCTCTTCCAATGCTCTGCAGTGAATGCCTGTGATGGAGGCTAAGCCTGCCTTTTCTCCCAGCAGAGGCAGTAGGAGGAAGCTCGGTGCCTACTTCATTCAGATCTGCCAAGTCTTGCCCTTATATTCTCAAAGACTTGGCCCTGATTTTCACTTTTATAACTGGAAAATTAGTCATTAACGAGATTTAAGGCACCTCTACATGGCTACTTCTCTGCATGTATGAAACTAATAATTTTAACCTCCAAGTCATTAATTTTAGCTCTGAAGCAATTTAGCAGTTCTTCCTGGAGGATGCCAACACATAAATAGATCTCCTCCTCTCCACTCCTCCTCCTCCTCCTCGGCCTCCTTCATAATTCTAATGACATTACAATAATAGCTGCTTTTTAATCTTAAAATTGTGTTTTTAAAATAGTCACCCATGTCATGCCCATTCAGAATTTTTAAAAGATGGTGTTAATGAATGGACAAAATCATGTCTAATTCATCATGACTGACCTGGTGGAAACTGACCTGGTGTTCATTAAAAGATTATCTGCCCAGCTCTACTCCTGTCATTCTCTCCGTGAAGCTGGTAATTTCGTCTCTGATGCCTTATCCTTCCATTCTGAGTACATTCCCTCAGAGCATTAAGTGAAACACTAATTAACTTGGTGTTGTTAATTAGGCCTCTTGTGATTTGATGTCATTTGACCATTTGATGGTCAGAAGGTTCTGAACCTTAAGAGGGTGCTATGTGAAGAAGAGAAGCTGAAGTCTTTCATTTTTTTTTTTTAAAGTCAATCTTACTACTACTGGAAGTGCTTTTGTTAGTTTAAATTAATAATGGGCTTGGCTCGATCACATTCTAACAAGTTCCAAAAGAAAGTCTAATGAAGACATTAGGATTCTGGGATGAGCAATCTTCCTTGCCAATCCAGCTGCGTTGAGAATTTCCTAGGAGATGCAAAGCACCCCTGGGTGTGTCGGTGGAGACAGTTACAGAGTCTGCTAGATCATGATGGTTCTGCCATAAAGACTGGACCGATCCCTCGAGAGTCATAATATGATGATGTTATGGAGAGGTGGTAAAAAGTAGAAGGGGGATCCGTGGAGGAACTATGTCGCTTGGGGACATTTTTTGTGGAGCTCTTTCTTGCTGTGGCTTTCATCTGTACCCCCTTTCTCTGATTCCTGTACCCCCTTTCTCTGATTCCTGTACCCCAGGAAGTGAAAAGCAGCCTCTGCCACACTCTCCGGCCACTGTGATGATTTTCGCAAGTGCAGGGAGTTGACCAGCCATGGAGAGACCACTATAGGCTTAGATAAGATTTTCCTTCACAAAATTCTTCTTTCAAGGGAATGAAGAGATGGTTCAGCAGTTAAGAGCAATTAGGGCTCTTGCAGAGGACCTCGGTTAAATACTCAGCAGTCATGGGGTGGCTTACGATCATCCATAACTCCAGCTTCAAGGATCCAGTGACGTCCTCAGGCATGAGGCATTCACATGGTTCATAAAAAGCATGCAAGCAAAACACTCAAACACATTAGAAATAAATCAATATAAAACAATATAAAAACAAATTGTTCTTTCAGGTGTTTTGGTTACAGAACTGAGAAAAGTAACACAATTTCTTAGTAATTATTTGGTTACTAGTTTGCTCTATTTCTGCATACCATACCCATCTTACTCAATATTTAATGAGTACCAAGATAGAGCAGTCGGGGAACTAGTCTGTTCATTAAGAAAACTTGATTATGGTCATAACCTGCAGTATAAGCAGTCCAGAAACCCCATGACAACAGAGAAAAGCTTCTTGAGATGGACATTACAAACCTAGAATTAAAATAAGACCTAGGACTGTGAAAATCTTACCCTCAACCGAAGAATGGATAAAGAAACGGTGGTACATTTACACAATGGAATACTACTCAGCAATTAAAAAAAAAAAGGAAATCATGAAATTTGCAGGCAAATGGTGGGATCTAGAAAAAAAAAAAACCATCCTGAGTGAGGTAGCCCAGAACCAGAAAGACACACATGGTAGATACTTACTTATTAGTGGATATTAGACATATAATATAGGATAATCATACTAAAATCTGTATATCTAAAGAAGCTAAGCAAGAAGGAGGACCCTGGGTAAGATGCTCAATCCTCATTCAGGAAGGCAAATGGGATAGACATCAGAAGGTGAAAACAAGATAGGAGCCTACCACAAGAGGGCCTCTGAAAGACTCTACCCAGCAGGGTATTAAAATGGTTGGTGAGACTCACAGCTAAACTTTGGGCAGAGTGCAGGGAATCTTAGGAAAGAAGGGGGAAATAGAAAGACCTGGAAGGGACAGGAGCTCCACAAGAAGAACAACAGAACCAAAAAATCTGGACCCAAGGGTGTTTTCTGAGACTGATACGCCAACCAAGGACCATTCATGGAGATAATCTAAAACCCCTGCACAGATGTAGCCCATGGCAGCTCAATCTCCAAATGGGTACCCCAGTGAAAGGAATAGGGGCTGTCTCTGACATGAACTCAGTGGCTGGCTCTTTGATCACCTCCCCCTGAGAAGGGGAGTAGAGCAGTCTTACCAGGCCACAGAGGAAGACTAAGAAAGACAGTCCTGATGAGACCTGATAGGCTAGGTTCAGAGGGAAGGGGAGGAGGACCTCCCTGTCAGTGGACTGGGGAAGGGGCATGGAAGGAGATGAGGGAAGGAGGGAGGGCGGGTTTGGAAGGGGAGGAGGGTGGGGCTACAGCTGTGATACAAAGTGAATAAATTGTAATAAGTAAAAATTATATTAAAGAAAGAAAAAGAAGAAAATCTTTCTCTAAGAGCCCCTGAACCTTCAATGCAATGCTAGGAGCCATGTCACAAATTTCTAGGTCTTTGTTACACGTCACACAACATTGCTCAATTTCTTCTTCATGAGAGTTCACTTTTCTGACCTCTGCTTGAGTTCCTCTTTGCCCTTTTAACCAAGCAGAAGTCTTACTGGTTTAAGCAAAAAGAAGTATATTGCAAGTGTGATGGGGTCATAACCTCAAACACAAACACATAAGGAAGCATAGGCTGTTGGGGGACTTAGAGTCTTGCACTAGCAAGCAATATTTTTATTCTGTGTGTTTTATAAGGTTTTTCCTTCAGCAGCCAGAGGCTGTTCTTCTCCATAGGGTGAGAACATAGTTATGACCACCTTGATACAGTAATGCAAGATTCTAGAAGAGAGGTCTATTCAAGTGATAAAACTCACGTAAGAGTCTGGACCATCGGCATCTGAGGCACGTCCATCCATGAACCAGTGATTGAGGTCAAAGGGATGGGGACTGATCTCACGATATTTCTGTGGTCTTTCCCCTCTACTGCCTCCCCTTATTCAGGAAGGCAGAATCTGTGGCCAAAAAGGGGCAGGGAAGAATGGCTGAGTGAATGGACGATGGTAATTAATCTTGATCTTTGTATCTTTGTGGCTATGTTATATTTGCTTTTGGTCTGTTATTTTCAAAGTCTTGCAAGGCTAGTGTGTAGTTCTCGTCACTGTCGCCATTAAACAGAAAAAGAGGTGATTAGAATAGCTGCATGGACTGCCCAAAGTCACAGACTTGGGGAAGAGCAGAGTCAGAATCTGAATCCATACCAGTTGACCCACAGATCTAGCCATTCACCTACCTATCTACCCCCTACCTGCCAAATTCTTTACTTTTCCTTACTTTCTCTCTGCTCTTTCTTCCTCCTCTGTAAAATGGCATAGATGTGAAGGTCGGACACTGAGCTAAAAGGAATTCTCTGGAACCCTTTTGCCCTGGCTATGAATCCAAGCAGTTCAATTTGCTCCTTCTGAGCCTCTCCTGGAGGTAGCTGGAGCTATTTCTTTTTTACTCAACTGCTAAATCACCTCTCAGGCTGAATGGAGGAAAATATTTCCTGGCTTCCATGCAGAAAGAAGTATTTCTTCATATTCCTCACCAACTGCACACCCCTGCTTTCTGGCAAAATGCCTGCTGCTGACTACCAGAAAGAAAATTTGTACAAAAAAGAAATCATGTATGGAGAAAATAAAGAAGGGAGACACAGTAACACACAAATCCATTTAAAATGATGAATCTGTGGTATTTTATCAGATTACTGTCCTACCCAGGGGCAACAAACCTGCTAAGACATTATTTAGCTCTAGACTGGAAACTCCTGTCTGCCTCTCTCTTGATTTCACATCTGTGGGGTGTCAAGACTTAGTCCAAATGCCAGCCAGTATGTGTGGCTCCCCCAGTGTTCCTCCAAGGAAGGTAAGTGCTGGATCGTTGAAGCCTTTTCACACAAACATCCTCTTGTTCTGTCACTGCTTGTTCTCCTTTGTTGCCCTCCCATGAATAATGGTGACTTTTTTTTTTTTTCAGAACAGAGCTGTAATATACGGATCTATATTTTCTTTCCTAATACACCTGGCACAAAGTTGTTGTCCAGTAAATAGTTATTTCATAGATCCCACTGGTTCCCTCGTAGATCTTGTAGTCTGTGCTTCCTGCCTTAGAGCCTATGGGCTAGTTCTGTCTGAGAGAACATGCTGGACTCAGTGGGGGCACTTTCTGCAGGAAACAACACCATTCTCTTCTTCTCTGCCTCCTCCTAAGCACAGAAAAGAGCTGGTTTGACACCATCAGAAAGATAAAAACTCAAGGAAGTTTCACATTTCTCCACTTCTTCTTAGATCATGGATGAACTGTTTCTCTTTCAGAGGCTTGAGGAGGCCTCTGAAATAAGTCACTGAGTGAAATCTCAGAGCTAAAAACCAATGAAGCCAAGGCCTGCACCCAGCTGTTCAGAGCCAAGACTCCTTTCTTCTTGCAAAGACATTTACTGAGAAAAACAAAAGCAAAAGAAAACAAAACAAAACAAACAAACAAACAAAAACCCAACCTCACGACCTGGAAATGATTGTGTTTGGAACAGCAATGCATTTGGAAAAGGCTTTAAACACATCTAGTCAGGAACTTGCTCAGTGGAGTTTGTGCCATTTCTCAGTCCCCACAATTGCCAGCTGTGATTGGCCCCATCAAATTTTTGGCCTCTCCTTAAGCTGTGGTACTAGCTATTTTTCTCCCTATGTGATGGAATACCTGGCAAGAAGCGTCTGAAGTGAGGCGACTTTTATTCTGGCTTACACATTAAGATAGGATGTCCTCCATCATGGTGGGAAGGTGTGCGGCAGAAGAACACACAGCCAGGAAGCAGAGAGCAGAGGGCAAAAAGGCTAACCTAAACAAAACCCCAAGGCCCTCCCCCAGTGACTCCTACTAGAGTCCTACTAGGCTCCACTTCCTAAAAGTTCCCCAATCTTTCCAAACAGTGCCCCCATCTGGGGACAAATGGCAGAAACATATTGGCCTAAGAGAGACATTTCATATTCCAATTACAGCACGTTCCCCACCATCCCACGCCACGCTGCCTCTGCGCACACACTGTTTCCGCTAGGCATGCCCAGGCAGAAGCTAATACTTGCATCTCACCCTCTGTGAAGCTTCGCAGGTATAAATCTTGCATTGGCTTCAGGAACTGTGATCAACAGAATATAAATTTTAATTGCCATGTACCAGACTCTGTGCTGCACGTTGTGGATGCAAAGAAATGCCCTCTGCTCTCAATAACAGTAACAAATAATTGAGCCGGTGTCCTAGATCCATTCTGACTGCGCCCACCACGAGGACACCTACGGGTCCTGAGGCTGTTTCTGTGCGTCTGGGTCCTCGAGGACCTTGGATTATTTTTCCGCACAGGTTCCCTAGCCCATTGTACCGTAGAATCCTGTCTGTGCACAGAGCCGTAACTAGACGCTGAATAAGTCAGCGCCCTGACCTTGGACTTCTCAGCCTTCAGAGGATGAGAAATGAATAGTTGTTTAGTCACCCAGTCTGTGCCATTTTATTACAGCATACCAAAGCAAGACACGCAGCATCTACCAAGTCTCCCTGTGTCTATTTCTGACTCATGTCATGGACTGTATGTCCTTACTGTATGAGCCTCACCCCACTACAAAGCCCAAAGACACCTCCCCCGTTTTTGTGCTCCACAGAAGAATCTATCACATCCCTACCCTGGGAGGAAGGTTTCTAATCTCAGAAAGTGACAGGCAGTTCTAACTCAGCTTTTCTTTTTTTTCAGTGTTTTTCAATAAGTTCAAACATACATAAGATGTAACCTGCTTACTCTCCGCCTACTGTGTCTTTTCTCATCCCCATCCCGATCATTCTCCCTCCTAGCCTTGGTCCACCAGTCCCTTTCCTAGATTCACGAATTTTGGGAACAGTGGCCATCATCTGGGAGCTACTTCCCGAAGCACGGTGATCTTATTAGTGGTAGACAGCTGGAGACAACGACTCAGCCACTTCTAAGATGTAGTGTCATAAACAGGTAAGAAACAGTGCTCCCAAGTCTCCTTGCCTGGCTGGTCCAGTCTTGTACAGGTCTGGTGCAGGCAACTGCAGTTGGTGTAATTTCATGATGGCAACTGGTATGTCTTGTGCAGAGGATGGCATCTGGCAGCCCTTCTTGTCTTCCAGTCTTAAATACTTTCTGTCCTTCTTCCCACAGTGCCCTCCAAACCTTAAAGGAGATGATCTAGATGCAGTATTTAGACTGAGTCCTCAAATGCCACTTATTTTGACACTTTGCTCATCCTTGAGTCTCTGCGCTCATGTCATTCGTTGGGTTTCTCTGATTAAAGAAGGCCAATAGTAGCATGTGTCTGTGAATACACACATGAATATTTAGAAGAGCACTGTGTTCATTTAAACAATAGTATTCCATTTCCCCAGGGCCCATGATGGAGGCCTGTTCCGTAGGAGGTCATCCTACTGCCCTATAAACACTCACTTAGCCTTTTAATTTGATGGTTGAAGTGCTAACTTGCGATGGTGATGGCCTAATAGGAAAGAGTAAGGTCATAGGAAGACACGGAGGAAGCCAGTTTAGCACAGTATTGAAGAACAGTATTAGCATTAGCCACTAATTGCTTCTTAGCTTGTGGATAGGCTAGAAACAACCCTGTGCCCATGAGTTCATCAGCACAGCATACCATTTGGTGAGTGAAATTATTCCCCCTTTGTTAAAAAAAATACAGCACAAACAAGATTGAGCATACGACACAGCCTCTGTAATTCCTGTACTCAGGAAACTGAGACAGGAGGATTACAAATTTGAGGCTGGTCCAGGACGCACAGCAATACTCTCAAAAATAAAATTAAAAAAATTCTACCCACAAAGTAACCAAAAACCACAGACCCTGAAGGTGTGGGAGTTTAGTGGAAACCCAGACTATCTGGCCCCAGACTCCGATTTTAACAGCATCTTTCTTTTAACCCCACCTAGACACTGCCTTCCCAACTCTTCCCGCTGCACCTTGACGCTGAGTAGCTGGCTGAAACAGCATCTACAGGTCACGGGTCGATCAAAGCATTGCAAGGGAAAGAGGAACTAATAAAAACCGACGAACGAAGGCGAATGAACAACACAAAGCCGTGGTTCTGAAAACCCGCACACGGAGGCCATTCTTCCGGGAAGTGATGTGGGAGCTGCTTGCTGTCTCCTCCCAGTCACACAAACCTGCCGTAGAGGGGAATTTTCTATACACACAGGGAGAAGCGAGCGACTGTTCTGCACACAGGTCCCTGAACCTTTCTGTGCAGCTGAGCGGAGCCCATGGCCAGGGTGGGCCTGCAAAGATCTCCTCAGAGCAAACACATTTACATCGATTCCATAAACTCATGAGCCCCTCTCCAGGCAAGGATGTTAGCTGGCTCTCTGCTGGGCTGAGAGAGAGAGAGAGCGCGGTCCTGCTGACTGGCTATTTTTAGCCTGCTTGTGCTCTGGGGTTCACCAGCTCCTGCATATTTCGTTTTGCTCTTGATCTTTTCCTGTCTTTCCCCTCCATCCCGAAGACCCTGTTAACATAATCAGCAGTTTGAGCTGAAAAATTTCGAGGACCTCCAGCAGGGCAAATCAGCTTTAAGTGTTTTTAAAGCTCCGTTCTTGATAGCATCGATGCTTGCTCATCAAGAAGAGCATTAAGGTAATAATAAAGGTTTTCAAGAGACCTCAAAGTGTTTTGACTGCATAAAAAAATCGCTTGTTAAGAGCAGGGAGCCATGGAAACATAAAGACTGGGGAAATCTTGGGATGCTTTAAATCAACAGAGTTGTCTTAACTCGATATCTATATTCAAGTGGTGGCAATTTAACACTCGGGGGACTTTTACTCACCATTGCACTAGGTACTCTGAGCACAGGGACTTTGTAAAAGAACGAGGTATGAGCACATTAGTGCAAAAGAAATCGCCTGAAGACTCACTAATTTCTTTAATTTAAGCTGCTTAGCAATGTTCGGTCACAGCAGATTGGCAAGCCCATGCACCTTCATGAGTTAAAGAGGTCCAGTGGTCCAACGAAGATGACCCGGAGAAGGAGGAGTAGGAGAAGCAAGGTCATTGGATCGTAGCAGGCATTCCTGGCAAAAAGACAGGAAATTTTCATATACAGCAAATGAAATGATAGGCACTTGGCCTTCTTGACTTAAAAAAAAAAAATGCCAATCTCATGTAGTTCAATGTAATATTCCTAAAGAGGCAGAGGAGAGGGTGTGACTGTCGCTGACATCGGCAGCAGTCACCAAACACCTGTTTCTGCTCAGTGAGGGGGAATACATTTCCTCTTGGACCATCAGTTTTCTATTCTACACAGAGAAGCGAAAAATCTCCCTTACAGAATTATTCAGAGTATTAAAGTAGCTGGCTCCTGGACATGCTTAGCACAGGACCAGGAAATATTTGAAATCTCCACAAATGTTAGGATAACTTCAGGGCCTCCTTGGGTTACAAGCCATAAAAGCTAAATGAAAATTACTTAAGAGGAAAAGGGATTATTAAAAGAACAGAAATGCAGTTGTGGGTGTGGGACTTTAATTCCAGCACTCAGAGAGGCTGATAGAAAGGCAGAGGCAGGGGGATCTCTATGAACTCAAGGCCAGCTGAGTTTAGAGATCGAGTGCAGGACAACAAAGGATACACAGAGAAACCCTGTCTCAAAAATGAAACAAACAAAAAAAGAAGAGATGCTCCACCGAATACAAAGCGAGAACATAGCTCAGTGGTTCTTATCTGGGGGGTATTTGCTGCCCCTCTAGGAGTATTTGGCAATGTTTAGAGGTATTTGTGGTTTACACAGCTGGAGTGGTACAATTGACATCTACTCTGAAGCCCTAAGGAAGGCCAGGCCAGGGCTAGATATGCAGATAACCCCTCAAAGCCATGCCTATCTGTGTGCTCTGGCCACATATCCTTTATTTCATATTCCCAGAAACTATAAATATAAACATATTTCCTTGGCTCCAACTAAGTATATTAGAATCACATCTTCACAACTCACATTTCTGTTTTGCTTGTTGGTTCAATGGTATCCATTCTGTCTTAACCACTTTCCTATTGTTGAGAGACCATGACCAAAGAAAATCTTGCAAAAGAAAGCATTTAATTGGGACCTTACTCACTGTTTCAGAAGCTTAGCCCATTACTATCATGGTGGAAAATATGGCGGCAGGCAGTGCTGAAAGCTACATCTTGATCCTCAAGCAGAGAGAAGAGAGAGAGCGTGCATGAGAGCCAGAGAGAGAGAGAAAGAGAGAGAGAGAGATTGGGGAAGCTATGGGCTTCAGAAGCCTCAAAGCCCACCCCCAGTCACACACTTTCTCCCACAAGGCCACGCCTACTCTAACAAGGCCACATCCCCTATGTTTGTAATCGTTTCAAACAGTTCCATGTCCTGGTGACTAAGCCTTCAAATATATGACCCTATGACGGCTGTTTTCATTCAGTTCAGTACACATTGCAAGGAGAAGGATTCCAGAGGGGTTCTGAAAGACTGGAGGAAGGACTTAATTGATTTTTGGTTACTGACCACATCATCTAGAAACTGATCACGCCTAAGCAATGCCAGCTGGTGTCATCAAACACATGCTCCATTTTTTTTCAGGGATGTGTTCCGGAGCTATGCTTGCCCAAAGAAGCAGTGTTCAGAGGTGGATCCATTAAGAGGCAATCAGGTCATGAGGTTATTTGTTTCGTTTAAATATCAATCAATTTATGAGTTCATAATTGAGAGGACTGCTAGGTGGTAAGGCTTGGCTGAAGACAGTAGATCATGAAAGTGCTTTGGAAGGGTGTCTTGTCCCCAACCCTTTCCTGTCCCTCTGCTTCCTAACTGTTATGAAATAAGTATTTCATAGAATAGTAAAGGGAGTAATATGCTTCTTCTACCATAATGGAGCCAGGTAACTATACATGGAGAACACAAACTGAAATGACGTTTTCTTTCTTTAAGCTGTTTTGTCACAGTGATGCAGAGCAACCCATCAGTTGGCCAGCACCTCCTGCCTGAGGCTCGGCCTCAGGGAACTTCCTGTGAATTTCAGAGATACCGCCTACACAGAATTCCCTCATCGTAGGTCAGGCACTCAGCCTTCTTCTAAACTTCCAGGTTATGGTCCCTTCCCTATGTTCTAAAAAAACACTAAGTACTTCAGCTATTTCCTGAAGTCAGTATCTTTGTCTAACTTCCCCCTTTCTCTCCCAAAACAGGACACTGGCCAGTTGTTTGCTAGGAGGATTGCCTCTTGTGTGTCCAACTATATAGCTATTTAGAACACATCCCCTTTCCTTCCCACCTTTTTCAGAAGAAAGCAGCATGTATCACGACAATGCCCAAGGGAGAAGAACCTTTTAACAACTTTTTTTTCTTTTTGAGAATTTCACACATATCTACAATGAAATCTGGGTGATCAGATCTACCCAGCATTCCTCTCTCAAATCTCATCATCCACCCCACAACATAAACCCTTCTAACTTCATGTCTGTTTTCTTTTCCGTTTTGATACTCACTAACTCCAGTTACTGCTGACAGTGTGCACGGGTGTGGGAGCCAACCACTGGAACACGAGACACCTACAAATTGCCACATCTTCCATAAAGAATGATTCTCCCTCTCCCAGCAGCCACAGCCAAGAGCTCCTCGGTATGGCACGGAGCCTGAAGATCATCGAAACCATCTCTGCCGGGACTTTGGCTGAGGTGATCTTTGTGGAGGCATTGCGCAATGAACAGGTAACCACAGCTAAGATGAGTTTGTGACTGAGGCAGTCATGTCATCTCCAGCAGAGGACACTTCACATGACTCCTTCCCATCTTCATTCACTTGTACTTTCTCTTTCTCCTCTCCTGAGATGTTCTCAGTCTTGGTGGTGGGAGGTTGATGTGTCTTCTCCAGGCTAAGTACTCAGTATCTTTAGACTTCACTCCTCAGTCTTTGTGGAGTTGTGTATCTCTCCTTTGACTACTGTCCAGTGCACAAAGACGCTTCTGTGACCAAGCTTGAAAGTGTTCCAGGTTTATGTACATAAGCATAAATATTTATAAGGAACCTTGACAATATTACCATTTAGCAATATAAAAATAGCATCTATCTTAGGACCTATGACCTCCCCAGCCATGAGCTTTTACAAGACATAAATTTCTCTCCTGTGGAGCAGGCCTCAGAAGCCATCAGAAAGCAGTTAATTACTGTGTAACAGTTGCGAAAATATTGCACCAGTCAGCACACATGCCTGGAAGGTCAGTATTAGAGCACACAGTGTCTAATGCTGAGTAAAACCATTGATGTCTTTTCCTTCCAGCATAGCATCTTCCAGCACTATGAAATCTAGTTAACAAGGAGGAAGTTTCCTGGTCAGTTAGAGACTGATTTTGCTATGCTCTTCATCCAGTGTATGTGGTGTCTTTAGCAGTAGGGGTGTCTTTAGCAGTAGGCGTTTATGGTGGGTAACCAAGGCTTTGGCAGTAGCCTGTGTCACTTTGGATACCTGGGGCTTCTCAGACAAGAACTCATGGGGATGGTATCCCATGCCTTGTACTGTGATTTTCATTTAACAAACCATGTTTTTGGGGGTACAATATTGTCCGCTCATTCAGGGCAATTCTGTTCATTCCATTCAAAGTCCTTTTTTAGTAGTTTTCCACAAGTTTTTTTTTTTTCATAATTCTTAGGGTTTTTGTTTTTAATCCTTTTTTAAAAAATACATTTATGTATGTATATGAGAGCTTTAGGCACATGTGCACACGCATGACAGAACAGAGCATCAGATCCCATTATAGATGGCTGTGAGCCACCGTGTGGGTGCTGGGAATTGAGTTCAGGACGTCTAGAAGAGCAGCCAGTGCTCTTAACCACTGAGCCACCTCTCCAGCCCCCCAAAATTCTCAGTTTTAGTTAATCCATTGTCTTCTCTTCCTCCTGTCCTAACTAATCCTTTAGGCCTTGGCAGTTCACTCTCTTCTCTCTGGTTTCATGTGTTTTCTACTATCCCTCCATTTACTTATGTTGGATTATGAGATAGAAGGTTTCCATACAGCTTTTCATACCGATTTCCTTGACTTGGCCCTCCCTTTGATAGGAGACATGTCAAGGATTGAGGATAACAGATCATAAGTAAAATGAAAATAGTGAGGAAGAATGCTGGTGGAAAGACTTAGGCAGACAGGGGCTTGGGCATATGGGAGAAATTGGGGTGAAGGGACATAGCAGTCTTATTTTCAGTCTGAACCTGGCTGATAGGCACATTGCATGGTTGCTGTTCTTCTTTTTCTACAGTTGCATTTCTTCTCAGATCCATAATTCCATCACTTATACACTGAAGGCTCAGCCACCTGAAGAGGAGGAAGATGGCAAGTCTCTTTCATCCCAAATACAAAGTTCTGAGGAAAGAAGTGTAGTCTGAGCCACGTGCCTACCCTTGTTCAATCAGCTGTGATGGAAGACAGGACTAACCCATACAAAATGGCAGCCTCTTCTTCCATCAGGGCTACATGGTCAGTTCCTCTCCAGATCTTTGAAACTCCAAATGTTGTCTAGTTTATGAGCTTTTGTTGATTCTAGTTATAGTATCAGAGATAGATTCAAACCGCTTCTCAGTAAGTCAAAAGTAAATGCAGGGCTATTATTTGCTCACGTCCATATTCCAACTTGGGCAGAAACGGGAGAGGCAGTCTCCTTTCAAAGAGGGTTTAAACCAATGGGTGGCCTCGGGTTTGCCTTGTTCCCTTGCCTTCCTTTCTTAATGACCCTTATAGGGTGAATACAGATTTTTCTTGGTTTTATTAGTTCTTTGAGAATTTTGTGCAATTATTTTGATCATAGTCACTCCCTTTCTCATCTCCTCCTCCAAGATCCAACTTCCCTTCTTTATCCACTCAACTTTATATCCTTTTATTTTTTTTTTCCAAACCTATCAAGTACAATTGGTACTGCTAATCTACTCTTAAATTTTTTTGCCTTCCAGTAGACTGTGGTCAGCCTATTAAGGGTTGAAGCCTTATTTGCCCATGGCTCCTTAACTAGAAGGGACTTTATGCCCACATTTTCTCACTATGCTGGGATTTTCTTGGGTTTGAACTTATGAAGGTCTTGTGCATGCTGTTGCAAATGCTTTGAATTTGTATATGCAACTCCCCTGCTGTGTCTGGAAAACTATTTTACATTTTTTTAGGAAGTAAATAAAATATGGCTCTTAGACTGAAGAGTCCCAAATGTGGAGTTTTTAAAAAATAGTTCAACATTTCTTAAAGTGTCAGAAGAGAGTGTAATATTATGGTCTTTTTTTTCTGTGTCCCTCTGTCATGAGGCTTACAGGATGACAAAGGCTGAGCCTAAAGTTCAGATCTGATCTCCAAAACAGAAGCCTCTCTTCACCCTTCTCATTCCACATTTATTTCTTCACTCACTGAAGGTTTCTTTTTCTCAACCTCACAGGGCTAGAGTGATGATTAATTAAAATGATGCCTGTGAGATCTCCTAACATGATTCTAGAACTTGGGCCGCAGTAACTGAGAGTTATGTCCTTTTCTGTGTCCTGTGGGCTGTTCCTGAAAGAAGCTGTTTGGTTATAAATCAGGATTCCATAACAACACCAAAGCATAGACCTATCACCACAGAGACCAAACACCACCTGAGCACATTCCTTTACTCTGATCCCTGTTATTCAAGCCTCTGCTAGACCCAGGTATTGAGGCAATAGAGTAGGCAGAAGCTCTAGGGTACCATAGCCTTTGCCTCTGGAGTCAAAACAATCAAGTTTTCAGAACAGTGTTACTTGCACTAGCTGTAGGCATGCAAATGGCTTTCTCTTCACCCCTCCAATAAGCTGCTGATGACAGTGGCTGCTGGGATTTTTTTTTTTTTTTTTTTTTTTGTGAGGATGAAATGAAGCCTGGGGAAGCACTCAGAATAGTTTACATTTCAGTAACAGGCTACCTTAGCTCTTCTTATTGTTTATTTGCCATTGGAGGTTGGTTTGATAATTCAGAAGAGCCTAAAGGAAAGACTGTTTTATTTGATAAGAAAACCAGGAGGACTTTTGATATAGACTTCTTAATTTCAGAGTGAATTCCACATAGCTGGTATGTTTTTCTTGCAATCGAAAAGGATCCCTGCTTTTCTCCAGCTGGCACTCAAAGAGCTCCAGAACATTCCCTCCAAAGTTAGTGACCTCACTTGACACTGTCTTCCTCTTTCTAGGGAAGGCTCTTACTGTCAATTTCTTTAGATTTGTCCTAAGCAGGGAAGTTGGTGCCTGTTTGAGGACATAGGGCCAGTTCTTTTATACATTGAAAGCAGCTTCCTTGAGTACCTGACAGTCATTAGGGGGCTCTCCTAGTCTGCCGATTTATTTTAAAACAACCTCCAATGAGTCCATTGTTTCAGAAGACCACTTAAAGGAGAAAGAATGCTTTGAAAAGGTGACAACCTACAATTAGGTTGTGTTGATTAAAAACAATAGTAATGAAACATGGCAAGTAAGCTTTGGAAGTCAAGAGGCAGTTTTGAAAAAGGGCCAAATCAGGAATGTAGCTGGGTCAGTAGAGTGCTTGCTTGCCCTAGGCTTAAACCCTAGCACAGATATTCCAGTGGTTGCTGACTGGAGAAATGGCTCAGGAGAGAAGAGCATTACTGCTCTTGCAGAGTTTGATTCTCAGCACCCTTATCTGGTGGCCCTTTCAGGTGAGCAAATACCCTCTTTTGAACTCCAAGGGAACTTGCACTCACATGTGCACATATACATACAGACACACACACACAATTAAAAATTAAATTATACTTAAAAACACTAGAACTTACTGAGGTAGCAGGAGGATGAGGAGTTCACAATCATCTTTCATGATGTAATGAGTTCAAGGCCAGTCAAGGGTATGTCAGACCCTGACAAAATAGCAAGACCAAACCTCAAAAGCCCAGAAGATTTACAGAAATAACAAGGAAGTAGTAATTCAGTTTAAAACCAAAGGTGAACCCTGGCTTGTGGTGGCCTGGGTTTGGTTTTTGCCTTTGTTTGTCTGTAGCTTTGCATTTTGAAAGAATTTTAGGTTTAGGACAGAGTTGCAAAATAATAAGAAAATTCCCAAGAAGGAAAGACAATATTAACATATATCATGGCTACATTATGATGCTAGGAAGTAAGAAATTGACATTAGCAGAGAACAGATGATGAACATACAGGGGCAAAGATAAGTTTCATTGGTGAGAGTTGACAGCTGCCTTTATGTGTGTGGTGTAAGGGTAAGTGTTTAGAGTGCAGTTACGAATTATAGAGGTTTGGAAAAATGAATGTTTAGGGTCCACGGCTGCATCATCCACAGGTGGTCGACTTCTCGATCTGATAGGGGTGATCACGAATACTTATACATGTTAAAACATCATCAAACGGAACACTTAAGCTTTTGCACATTTTACTGTATGTGATATCTCACTTTAAAAAAATAATCGTATGGTAACAGTTAAGTGCTTTTCTCTTTCTTTCTTTATTATTTATTTATTTGTTTATTTATTTTTGAGACGAGGTTTCTTTGTGTTGTGGACTCACTTTGTAGACCAGACTGGCCTCAAACTCACAGAGATCTGCCTGCTTCAGCCTCCCAGAGTCCTGGGATTACAGGCCGGATCCACAGCACCTGGCTTAAAGTGGTTTTCTTGCAATCAGTTTGTTTACTTTTTTATTTTAAATTATTATTATTATTGTGTGTATATGTTATTATTATTTGTGTGTATGCGTTGTAAGTGTGCTCACCCATTTATGCACATTTGGAAATCAGAGGTTGACTTTGGATGTCTTTTTCTATTGCTCTTCACTATATTTTTGTGACAGGGTCTCTCTTTGAAACTGCAGCTCACCATTTTGTTGTTTTGCCTAGACCAGCTAGATAGTCTGGGGATCAGACTACCTCCAATAACCTTCCTATGCCCTGGGCTTCCAGGCAGACGCCATCTCCCTAGCCAGTTGTCTTCTAACTGAAAGTTCTCTAGAGTAACATAACAAGCTAGTCCTGCGTAGTTACCAAGTTTCCTTCTGACCTTATTTTGATCCGTGAAATCATTAACAGAACTACTGCTCTAAACTGCTAAATCTTTGCCTGCTTTGCCCTCCCTAATAGATGTGACTTCTGTCTCTTTGATAGTTGGGTTCAGATTTTATCAGACTATAATATGATATGACCAAGAAAACAAAAGCCACATCTTTATCGTTCTCAGACTTTAAGGCCCCTCATGATACCAAAGCAAACCCATAGGGGTACTGTGGGATATTTCAGTTTTTAAACCAAACACAGCTCAACTACTAAGTAAATCATATATGTACAAATGTCTAGCTTAAGGTAATCCAAGTTCAAACTCATATATTCTGTATTAATGTGCAGCTATTTATTAAAGAGCAAAGAAGTGGTTGGTTAGTCCATTAAATATTGCTAAGTTGTTTTTTTTTTTTTTTAACTCACCTCTAAAATAAAAGCTGTTGATCAGTCCTTTCAGATTGGGATGTCATGAAAATATAGCTAAGATGCTAATGGTGAAGAATGACTGAAGGCATGGAAAGGCTGCACTTCTTTGGCTTGCCTTCACATTGTGGAAAATAAGTTCAAGTTAGTCATCTCTCCGCTCAGCCTTCTTGGTAAATAACTCACTTCCAGCTTTTCATTAGATGGGCTGCAGAAAAGAGTCAGAACTTAACAGAGGCCTTAAGGTTGTTGCTATGCCACACCTGATTGAAAGGTCTCCTGAAATCTGAGGGTAGAGTTGTCCAAATGGAGAACTCACCATTTAGAGAACTCACAATGGGGAAGAAGTTGAACATGGCAGTCTCCTCCCCTCTAATTCCTCCCTTAGCGGCATGACCACTTTTCCTTACCAACGTCATGTGCTATTTGTTTTTAAAACCCACTGATCCACTTAGTGCTGGCTGTGTGTGTGCGTGGGTGTGGGGCCACAGCAGCCTTTCAGGGCCACGCTCCTAAGGTAAATTGACTCCTCCTTGCCCAGCGGCCATCACTTGGCAGTGATGGCTATTCTCAAGCAGTGTTCATGAGCCCTCCACATCCATGCTTGGATTGTGGCTGGCTTGATCTTATTTAAGTCTTTTGCACGCATAGAGGGGATAATATACGTGTGTTGCTCCACCTACAGGGGTGGAGTCTTCACCTTCTGAAGCTACGAGCCTCTATAGTTGCTGCTCTTCACTGAAAAGAAGCTCCTCTGATCAAGGCTGAGAATAGCAATTGTCTACGCATATAAACATAAATATTTTAAGGCAGTTTGCTGCTATGTTGGCTAAATGACAGTATGCCTTTACAGCCTATGATCCACTTCTGCTATGGGTGTTTGCCCAGGCATATAATAGAAAGAATGGATTTCCTTCTGTAGATTAGGCCTCAAGTCCAAACAGAGCAACTGGTGATCCGCACAGTAGCAGCGCCACTATTGTACAAAAAGACACATCTTACTTGGCTGGTTGGTTTCATTGTTCATGGGATTCACAGCTGGGTAAACCCTAGCAACCTACACAACCCTTTTTGGAAGAATCCAAGCTAGCTGGCAGAGAAGAAGCTTCCATTTCAGCTTGGTTTTTCTATATTATGTAACTAAATCATGGTGCGTGGTGTCCTCAGAAATAGGGTCTCATCACACACTTCTGGTGGAAAGTGCAGAGGAATAGCAAGAGCTTATACTGTGTTAGGAAACTTATGAGGCCTCCTTAACCACCTAGTATAACACCCCTCAAACTGGAGTTTTGTTTAATGATTCACAACTCATAGGAGCAGCTTTTCCCAGCCCAGCAGGGTTCAATACAACTTTTAAGAAGAATTTATATATTGTCTACTTGGTTATGAGACAGTAGGCTTCCATACAGCTTTGTCATACCCCTTCATTTTGGTTCTCCTTCCTTGCCATTTTGTCTACTGTATTCCTACCCCTTCTCTGTTTAAGTCTTTCTACTCCCACTGTTCCCCTTCTCTACTTTCATAAGTACCAATTTTTGTTCAAATGCCCATTTTCACTTTTGTAGCTAGGGATAGAATTTCAGGCAACACTTTATTATGACTACTTCTTAACTCATTAAAAAATTCTTCAGCAATGCTCATTTTCATTGCTCAAGTGACTCCTATGGGTTTATAAGAAAGTTAGATACATGTATGAACTCACAGAGACTGTGGCAACACTCACTGCACAGGTTCAAGCCAGACAAAATTCCAACACTGAGAAGGGAAAGTAGATATAAAGTCCCACCCCTAACCAAGAAGCTATTTGCAAGTGATACCTGCTGGGAATGGGAAAATTGGTCTTCAGTAGAGTGTCACTGTGTTTCAACCATACTCCAGGGTAGGTCCCATACCTAGGAATAGTTGGACAACACAAAACAAACTCTATGTTTTTTTGTGGGGAGGAATTATATCTCATTTTGTTCTGTTTAGTATTTTTGACTTATTGCATTTTTGTTTGTTTTTTATTTTTATTTTTTTGTTATATTTTTTTGAGAGAGTGAGAGAATGAAATTGGAGGATTAGAGGGGTATGGAGAATCTGGAAGGAGTTGGGGGGAAGCATGGTCAAAATATATTGTATTAAATTTTTTTTAATTAAAGAAAACAAAAACACAGCAAAAAGTTAGTTCAGAATCCTCTATTACTGGATACTTGTTTTTCTCTCTCTCATTCTCTCTTTCTCTCTCTAATTGGGGTTGGTTTATAGTTTCAGAGATTTAATTCATTATTATCGTGGCAAGACGCATGGAGGCATACAGGCAGACAATGATGCTGGAGCAGCAGCTGAGAGTTCTACATCTTGATCCAAAGGCAGCCAGAAAACTGTCCTCCACAAGTAGCCAGGAGAAGACTAACTTATTCATTGGGTGGAGCTTGAGCGTACATATATGACCTCAAAGCTTGCCTACACAGTGATGACACACTTCCTCCAATGAGGCCACACCTCCTAATAGTGCCACTCCCTATGGCCAAGCATTTAAATACATGAGTCTATGAGGAGCAAACCTATTCAAACCGTCCGTTTTCACTCCCTGGCCCCCAGAGGTCTATAGCCATAACATAATGCAAAATGCATTTAGGCCAACTTGAAAAGCCCCCATAGTCAATCACAGTCTCAACAATGTTTACAAGTCCAAAGTTTGAAATTTCTTCTGAGAGTCATGTAATCTCTTAACTGTAATCCCCTATAAAATCAAAATCCAAAAGCAGATCACATACTTCCAACATCACAGGATATACATTACCATTTCAAAACATCATAGTGAGGAAATACTGGACCAAAGCAAGACCAAAATCCAGTTGGGCAAACTCCAAACTCTGCATCTCCGTGTCTGGTGTCCAACTCCTTTCACTTTCGTTGACTGAAACACAGTTCTTTCTCTTGGGCTGGTTCCACTTCTTATTAGCAGCTTTCCTGGTCAGGTATTCCAATGCTCTGGCATCTCTAAGTCCTTTTGGGTCTCCAAGGCAACTTTAACTTCACAGCTTCTTTTTCCAGTGTCTGAGATCCACACATGATTTTCTGGGTTCGCCAAAGGGCTTTGGCCACTTTTCCAGCTCTAACCTTTGTAGCACACTAGTCTCTGGCAAACTCCACGCCACTACTGCTGCTGTTCTTGGTGGTCACCCCATGGTACTGACATCTCCAAAACACTGGGATCTTCCACTGAAACTAGGCTTCAGTTTCATCAACAGCCTCCCATAGGCTCTCTTCATTGTGCCAAGCCTCAAGTTCTTTCCAAGACCCATTCAGTCCTGGGCCTTCAAATGCCACGGGCCTTTCCTGGCCTCTCACAGTGCCAAACCTCACCTGCTCTCCATGACCCCTTCATGCCTTCAAAAATCAGTCCACTTGGGTGATTCTTGCACATTACCAAGGCCAGCTGCTAGCACGAGGCCTGTCTCTGGAACACAGCTTCTTCTTTTTTTTTTTTTTTTTTTTTTCTCAGAAAACACTTCCCAGATTTCACCTCAGTGATACTGGTCTCTTCTCCTCCTCCTCCTCCTCCTTCTTTGAAGTTGATGGTTCTTTTGTTTATTAATTAATTTATTTAGTCACTTACATCCCAATCATAACCCCCCCTCATCTCCTCCCAGTCCCTTCCTCCCTTTTCTCCCTATCTCCTGATCCCCACCCCTCAGAAAAGTGGAACTTCTCCCCCTCCCCACCAGCCCACCCTAGCACATCAAGTCACATCAGTACTGAACACATTCTCTTCCTCAGTGGCCTGTTAAAGCAGCCCTGCTAAGGGAAGGTGATCGAAAAACATGCAATAGAGTCTTTATTAGAGACAACCCCCACTCCCCTTACTAAGCGACCCCCATGAAAACCAAGATGCCTATCAGGTACTTATGTTTTGGGGGCCTAGGTCTAGTCCTTGCATGGTCCTTGGTTGGTGGTTCAGTCTCCTCAAGCACCCTTGGCCCAGGTTACTTTCCTCTGTTGGTCTTTTTGTGGAGTTCCTGTCCCCCTTCAGGTCCTTCCATACTTCTCCCAACTCTTCCACAAAGGTCCCTGCCGTCCACCCAATGTTTGTCTGTGAGTCTCAGCATCTGTTTCGATCTACAGGTGGGTGGAGTCTATCAGAGGACAGCTATGCTAGATTCCTGTCTGCAATCATAGCAGAGTGTCATTAACAGTGTCAGGGCTGGCTGTCTCCTGTGGGGTGGGTCTCAGGTTTGGCCCAGCATTAGTTGGACATTCTCTCAATCTCTGCTCTATTTTATCCTTGCACATTTTGTAGGCAGGGTAAATTTTGAGTCCAAGTTTTTATGGGTGGGTTGGTGTTTTCCTCTCTCCACTAGAAGCCCTGTCTTGTTAGAGAGTGGTCTTTTCAGTCTCCATGACCCCCGCTACTAATGGTCTCAGCTAGAATCACCCCAAATCCTCCCAGGAACTTACCCTGTTATAGGTCTCCGTCTGGTAAGAAAACAAAACAAAACATGATCTCATTTGATTCAGAAAAAGTCTTTGATAAAATCCAACAACCCTTCATAATAAAAGTCTTAGAGAAATCAGGAATACAAGGCCCATACCTAAGCATAATAAAAACAATATATAGCAAACAAAATATATTGCCAACATCAAATTAAATGGAGAGAAACTCAAAGCAATCCACTAAAATCAGGGACAAGACAAGGCTGCCCCCTCTCTCCATATCTCTTCAATATAGTACTAGAAGGTCTAGCTAGAGCAATAAGACAACTAAAGGATATCAAGGAGATACAAATCAGAAAGGAAGAAATTAAAGTATCCCTATTCACAGATGATATGATAGTATACATAAGTGGCCCCCCAAAATTCTACAAGGGAACTCTTACAGCTGATAAACACCTTCAGCAAAGTGGCAGGACACAAAATTAACTAAAAAAAATTCAGTTGCCTTCCTGTACACAAATGACAAATAAGCTGAGAAAGAAATTACTATACCCTTCACAGTAGCTAAAATAATATAAAGTATCTTGATATAACTAACCAAGGAAGAGAGAGACCTGAATGACAAGAACTTCAATTCTCTGGAAAGAATGAAAGAAAAAAAAAAAACACTGAAGAAGATATCAGAAGATGGAAAGATGTTCCATGGGCACAGATTGGTAGGCTTAACATACAAAAAAATGGTCATCTTAGCAAAAGTAATCTATATATTCAGTGAAATTCCCATCAAAATACCAACACAATTCTTTACAGACCTTGAAAGAATAATTCTCAACTTAATATAGAAAAATAAAAACAACCGGATTAGTGAAAAACAATCCTGTACAATAAAAGAACTTCTGAAGGTATTTCGTCCCTTACTTCAAGCTACTACAGAGCAATAGTCATAAAAATCAGCATGGTATTGGCATAGAAATAGACTTGCTGTTCTATGGAATCGAATCAAAGACCCAGAAATAAACCCACACACCTTCAGACACTTGACTTTTGACAAAGAAGCCAAAAACAATAAATGGAAAAAAGAAAACATCTTCAACCAGCTGGTCTAGCTGGTTGTCCACATGTAGAAAAATGCAAATAGATTCATTTTTTCACCCTGTATGAAACTCAAGTCCAAGTGGATCAAATATCTTAACGGAAAACCAGAAAAACACATCTTTTAGAAGAAAAAGTGGGAATCAGCCTTGAACTCATTAGCATAGGAGACAACTTCATGAACAGAACACCAACAGCTCAAGATCAACAATTAATAAATGGGATTGCATAAAACTAAAAAGCATGAAACAAAAAGCAAAAGACACTGTCAATAGAATAAAATGGCAACCTATAGGTTGGGAAAAGATTTTTACCTACCCTACAACTGACAAAGGGCTGTTGTTGGGTTGGTCTGATGCTTGTATTTTGATGCTAATTACTGGCCCACACGATCTGGTTACTGCCTGGATAAACCTATCCTTGTTGTGTAAACCTGCCTAAGACATTATACTTGACTGGTTGATTAAAGGCCTAAAACCTAGGCAGGGCAGAATGGGATAGGCATGGCTAAGGTTCCCAGGCTTTGGGTTCAAGAGAACCATCGGAAATGACAGACAGGAAGAAAAGAGGAAGAAGAATGCCACAATGGTTAGCATGGAGAAGGAACCACGCAGGCCAGGAAGAAGGACACTTGCTCAACTCTGTTCATAGCAGCTTTATTCGTAATAGCCAGAAACTGGAAAAACCCAGATGTCTCTCAACTGAAAAATGGATTAAAAAAAGAAACTGGTACCTTTACACAATGGACTACTACTCAGCTATTAAAAACAAGGCATCATGAAATTTGCAGGCAAATGGATGGAACTAGAAAAGATCATCCTGAGTGAGGGAACCCAGACCCAAAAAGACACACATGGTATGTACTCAACTTATAAGAATATGTTAGCCTCATAGTACAGAAAAACCATACTACAATCCACAGACCCAAAGAAGCTAAGTAACAAGGAGGCCTCAAGGGAGGATGTTTGAGTCTCACTCAGAAGGGGAAATAGAATAGACAACAGAAGTGGTTAAAGAGGCAGAACAGGATATGAGAGGGAGTGCTGAGGGAAAAGTGGATGGGAATCATATGAGAGGAGAGTGGGGGCAGGGCAGGAAGGACAAAGGGCTTGTGCCACTCTCTTTGACGTCAGAAGCCATGCATGGTTTTAGAAATGTGAGCCCTTCCAAGGCTACCATTTTGTAATATTCCAGGACTGCCTGACAGTGCCTGTATTTCTAACATCTCTCACCCTCAAAAGGTGCCATGTATTTGCAATGTTATTCTCATTTTACAGCAGGGAAAACTTGAGTCTAGCACTCTAAAAGAAGTGTAGGTGCTGAAATTAGCTCCAGGGATAGGTCCAGAAGAATGGCCTGTTTGTTTCTCTAAGGTCTGACTTCTTACCATTTACTTCCATACATGTGACTATTCTGTTAGGATGGAGTTCTAGACACAGCATTTATAAATCAAGAGATGTGCAACCACTTTGCATTATTTATCAAAAAACTTATAAGAGGCAAGACACTTTTGGCAACTTCATCAAGCCTGAATCAAGAATCTTAAAGATTTAATTTGGTTCCAAAGTGCCTTTCAAAACTCAGTGCTATAATCTTTGGCATGAAGGCCATATTCAAATTAGAGAAAAATGAGTTTCTTGTTTATGTAGATCATAAATTTTCTGCCAAGGCACAAATGTGAATCTAAGAGGTCTCAAATTACAGAGTGAGTGCTTAGAATTCATGGCATCACACGCTGAGTCCTCTGCTTCTGGTGAATCGTGACCAATCTTTGATGAGTAATTCAGACCTGAGGTTGTCAACATGAAAAAGGGGGCTCCCTCCAACCTGACTCCAAAAGCAGAGTTGGCATTTTGGACAGAATGTTCACATTTCTCAACAGACTGTCATTTCTTGATAAGTGGAGATTTTTTTTTTTTTTTTTTTTGTTAGTGACTTGGCTGTTCTGTGGACCAACCAGTTTGATTACAGCCTTAATTTTAGTATTAAATACAAGATTGAAAAAGCACTGTGTGTGAGTGTGTGTGTGTGTGTGTGTGTGTGTGTGTTTGCTTTGAGTAATGTTGGTTAAATGGCTATATAGGGCCAGTCTTGGGTGAGTAAAAATAAATAAATAAATAAAAATCATACTTTGTGATATGTTAAATTTTAAAAATACTTTATTTTTTATAGGAAAGTGTGGATGCTTTCGGGTGGCTCAGTGGTTAGAATTCAGTGTTTGAACCATCATGTCATGGACATGTTTGTTTCTCTGTCAAGGAAATCTCTTTTCTGGGTAGAGGAGGGTGGAGAAAAGGATAACAGTAAGGGTGTTTGAGATAGTGCTCCGCTCTAAAGTCAAAGCTATGGGATAGTTCCCATTGAATTGTTGGCCAGAGGTGTCCTGGACAGTCCTGAAATCCAGGCTGCTGCCATTGCTCTTGGTTGCTCACTAGACTCAGGGTTAAGACCTAGTTGCTGAAGACACCACACATACTGGGTACAGGACATGGAGAGATCAAGTTAGTACTGGCCAGAAAACTTTCTCCTTGCTGACTAGATCTCATAGAAGGGAGAGTTGCTATGTAGACTCCTGGGAGGAAAATTTTTTCAACAAGCTTACCCAGTTAAGAGCGCTGTGAGCTACAATAATGACCAAAATGGTAAGATATGCTCGTGAGTGCTATAGTGTGGCATGAATGTTATAAAGGTAACATTCTTATTTCTCCACAGGAGAAAACATGTGCCTGCTACTATAAATCTGGGCAAAGACCCATGGTTGGAAGCCCACAGGCCTCAAGGGTGAACCTACTGCTATTCTTTTCCTAAATAGCCACAGTATCAAACTGCTTCCTAAATTCATATCTCCATACCCATTGATTAATGCAGCTGTCAGACCTCATCAGAGAAGTTTCTTTGTGCAGCTAGTGCGAAGTAGTTAATGCAGAAACTCACAGCTGCTCCAAGTGCACAGGATAAATGTCTGTATAGTGCTAAGGCACAAAATGGGACAGCTATATGCCTCCACTCCATTGTCCCCTTAGTAATCCTGCCTCTTGGTGGGAATGATGGAGTAGCACGGGGGAAGAAATTGCATGCTACAGGGAGAGCAGTCCCTCACGCAGTGGCCTGCAAGATGGCATGAGACCTGGGGAGCAGTAAGAAAGCTGGGTCTTAGACTTTTGCAGAAATGAAATAATTTTCCCATGGCCCTGGAGAAAAGCTAAGTTTCATCTTTGTGCACATAAAAAGATTAAGCTCTTCCCTGCTAATAAGAGCTGCCTGGTTGCTCTCACTTTTAAAAGTGAAGGCATAACAAGATGTTAGTCAACAGTGGGAGTGTGGGTAGGTACCTAGACTAGGATAAGTAGGGTACTTGGTTGGCTGTTATGAAGGTGCTGGTTAAAAGCTTGAAGAGAAGACATTAACATGAGTTTGCGTTTTTTTCTTCAGTGGCATCCAGCTTCTTGGTACAAGTTTTTAAAAGTCTGTGTTGTGATTGACCAGTATGGGTGAGAGGGTTGAGACAAACACAGTAATCCAAGAAAGGTACAAGGGAGCCTCTAGGCTATTTAAAGTGATAATGCTCACTGTGTGCTCTAAGAGTAAAGACGGTATGAAGAAGCTTGGAAATGTGGACCAACCACAGATTACAAATCACTAGAGGCTAAATAATTCCCTCAAAAGATATTTAGTCCTGATCTCTGTGTTCAGTGTAGGTTAACTTATGTGACTGCACAGGCTTTACAGATGTGATTTATGATCTCAAGGTAAGGGGCTGTCTGCATCACCTGTGTGGTCCTCATGCCATCCCAGTGATCCTTAGAATGGATGCAGAGGGTCAGAGTCAGAGAAGAAGGCTACATAATTACAATAGCAGAAAGTGGAGTGGTACACTTTGAAGTCAGAACCGAAAGCCATGGGATTCAGATGGCCATGAGAAACTGAAAACAACAAAAGATTTTCTTCTCAGAATCTTTGCAAGGAACAAATCTTGCTGTTGCCTTGACTTGAACTGATTTTAGCCTTCTGTCCCCTGGGACTGTGGAAAACACATTGTGTTGTTTTTGCCTGCAAAATTTGGAATAACAGCAATAGAAACTACCGTGGCCCCAGTCAGGCTGAGGATTTATTGAAGCTGAGCTATCTACCAGGCAGTGAGCTCAAGGGATGGGAGAGTGTAGTGATAAAGGAGAGTACTTCCGGGGTATGAGAATGCAGTGGTTCCTCTTCATCAGCAACTTAACTGGATTAGGAGTTGCCTAGGAGACACACCCCTGACGTGTCTGTGAGAATGGTCCCATGGAAGTTTAACTGAGGAGGAAAAACTCATTCTGGATGTGGGAAGCACCATCCTACAGAGTAAAAGGGATGAGAAGGAAGACAGCTGGGTACCAGCAATCATCCCAGTGCTTCCGACTATGAATACAGGAGACCAACCCCCCTCCCACCATGTCTTTCCTGCCATGATTGATTGACTGTACTAGCTAAAGTCATGTGTCAAAATAAACATTTCCTTCCGCAGATTTCTTTTCTCAGTTGATTGATGACAGCAACAGCAGTAACTGACAAGGCCAAGACATTGGGATATATAGGTGAAGCAGGACATGAACACAGTCACTGAGGAGAAGGACCTCAGAGGTTAGAAGGACCATTAAAAGGAGTTGTGAAATCCTCAAAAGTCATGGCAGATATGCCATTAAAAATTGACAATAATCCTGGACCTAGTCTTCTGAGAAAAATGTAAGTGCCTTAAGTCCATAGATGACCATAACATGAAGGCACAGCAACTGATTTAGTCTGATGAAAATGGCTTTACAACTGGAAGAGCATAGAGAAGATGATGAAAGTAGTTAAAAAAAAAAAAAGGAACAGAGATATTTCCCAGCTCCAGGCTCATGGACTATTGTCTGAATGCTGTGGTAGATAGAATAATCAACACTTGAGAGGGCTAGAAGGAAATCTGTGCCCCAAGGCAGACTAGAATTGAGGTTATTGGGCAAGAAAAGTGAGGGCAAAGCATGTGAGAGATTTTTCTGCTATCTTGAGCTCCCAGTGACCTGTAGAAAAGGTTTACTTGGGATAGGAGTTAGAGGTAGATGCACAGAGATACATGTGGTGAGAATTTGAAAGATGGAGAAGGATCATAGCTTCCCAATGGAGGACTGGTAAGTGTATCCCACTGTTTTCACTCTACACAAGTGCTGGAGTTTTGGCAGATATAAAGAGATAGGAGGGATTACTATATGATAGTCACCAAGAAGGTTCTAGGGCCTTCTTGGCAACAAAAGGGGAAAGGGTGTCATATATAAACAAGCTTGAAAGTGATATATCTCACTTGGATACTGAACTGCCATGGGCTACATCTGTGCAGGGGTCTTAGGTTATCTCCATACATAGTCCTTGGTTAGAATATCAGTCTCAGGAGAGACCCCTGTGCTCAGATTTTTTGGTTCTGTTGCTTTCCTTGTGGAGTTCCTGTCCTCTCCAGATCTTACTGTTTCCCACTTCTTTCCTAAGATTCCCTGCACTCTGCCCAAAGGTTGCCCATAAGTCTCAGCATCTACATTGATAGCCTGCAGGGCAGAGCTTTTCAGATTGTAATAGGAACAGGGACTATCTCTGACATGAACTGATTGGCCTGCTCTTTAATTACCTCCCCCTGAGGGGGAAGCAGCATTACCAGGCCACAGAAGAAGATAACACAACCTCTCCTGATGAGACCTAATTGACTAGGATCAGAAGGAAGGAAAAGAAGTCCTCCCCTATCAGTGGACTTGGGGAGGGGCATGCATGCAGAGGGTGGAGGAAGGGAGGGATTGGGATGGGAGGAGGGAGAGAATCACAGGGGAGATACAAAGTGGAAAAAAATAAATAAATAAAAAGAAAGTGATATATCTCTATAGGAAGGGAGGGGACATTTGATAACCATAATATGATATTATATAGTAGAGAAAAACACCTCATGTTCTGGTTTATTCTCACATCAACACTGTAAGGCATCCTTTCCCCAGACTCCACAAAGATTATCTGATCTCCAACAACTATCAGGGAGGCCATAGCCTGAACAGATAATAAACCCACGTACCATCTTTCAAAGCATTTTTCCTTCTCTAGCCAATACTAGGAAAACTTAAAAACAGCATCCATCTTGTGACTGAGAGATTTTACTTCAAACCTGTAGGTTTGTCAGTTTGGACTTATGTTCAATATACTCATGAAACAGCAGTTTTATTTGTAAATGGAGAGAGGCAGTGTAAGAGTGGATCATGGAGAGATACTCTGGGGATTAACCGGGATGCTCCGGGTTAAAATTAAAAACCTGCATATGGGAATGACTTTTTTTCAATTGTTTTTCCTCACTTGTTTATTCATTTATTTATTGAAAATAGATTCTTCTCTCATACAATATATTGCAACCACAGTTTCCTCTCCCTTCACTACTCCCTGATTCCCCAACCCTTCCTCTTCCTTTGATCCATGCCCACTCCATTTCCTTTCAGAAGAGAAATGGCCTTCAAGAAACAGCAAGCAAACACAACAAAATCAGATACAATAAGATGAGGCAAAAGTTCTCCTATCAAGGCTGGACAAGGCAGCCCAGTAGGAGGAAGAGTCCCAAGAGCAGACAAGAGTCAGAGACAAACCTTCCACAGTTAGAAGTCCCACCAAACCGCAAAGCTAGCAACCATAACATGTATGCAGAGGACCTAGTGCAGACCCATGCAGGGCCTATGCCCGACGCTTCGGTCTCTGTGAGCCCAGGTGAGCCCTGCTTATTTGATTCCATGGATCCTGTTCTCTTGGTGTCCTCCATTTCCTCTGACTCCTGCAATCTTTCCTCCTCTTCTTTAAAAAATAAAATAAAATTTATTACAACTTATACACTTTGTATCCCAGCTATAGCCCCCACCATCATCCCCTCATGATCCTGTCCTCCCCCCTCCCTCTTCTCCCCTGTCCCTTCCCCAGTCCACTGATAGGGGAGGTCCTCCTCCTCTTTCATCTAACCCTAGCCTACCAGGTCTCACTTTTTTAAAGAATGAGTTTCAAAGAATGTTTGGCACTCAGAGTAGAGTCATTGGGAAAATGAATGCTAAAGGACCTTGAGCTGCCAGGAGAACTCACAAAAGTGAAGTGGAGGGGGGAAAAAATCTGTGGACACTGGAGAGGCTGATGTGGTATTATTATTATTATTATTATTATTATTATTATTATTATTCACTAATATAGAGTCTTGCTCAACAACTGATAGGAAACTGTGCTTGCTGTAATTGTCTTCTGGAGAGGGTCAGGGGATTTAAGTTGGTCTTCTCACCATGATGTGATACACTATCCTACAAACCTGTTTTTTATTCAGAGTGATGTATCAGGAACCAAGCACTCTTGTGAAGACCAACTGCCCCTTGAGGTCTGAAGACATTTTTCCATAAATGAAACATCAAGCATTTTTCTTTGCCATACCACTAGGGTCTTTGGCAACCAGTAATCAATACAGTCTGAGAGTTGAAGGACTTAGGAAGGAGACTTTGAAGGGCTCCTGGAAATGTTCATCCTCATCTGAGGAGGTGTTTAATTTCTGGCCCCAGTCCTCAGCGTATAGAAACTACCAGGGTTCTCTCTCTCATGAACTTGGTTAGCTAAATTTACTATCATCTTTTTAAAAGTAGACTCTGAAGAGTCTCTTTAAGCTCTAACATTCTATGATCTAAAGCTAATCTCCTACCCCTAGAGTATAGTGTTTATAGTATAATCTTTAAAGCAAGCAGAGTTTGACGATGAATGACCATTTCATAGTTTCCCCTCTGAGCAGAAATAATCACATAGGCATTTGACTCATCCTCCCATCATCCTTGAAGTTTCATGTGATAATAGGCGACTGCCATTTGCTGAACAGAGCATAGTTTCATGATTACTGTATTTGAAAATACTCTAATGCAATAGTTTCAGAATGACTGAAAAACTGGATTTGCTCTAGTTTAGTCTCATCTTTGGTCACCAGTAGCCAGATAGAAAAACAACAACAACAACAATAAAAGAACCAAGTATCTTAGCCGTTGCAATTGATTTCTCCCAACACTAAGCACTGAGTTTCTTGGCAAACGGCCTCTTGCTAAGATCAACAGTTTACTCTGCAAGAAACACAGTGGAGGAAAGCCTACGACACATGTGAATCTCCCAATGAATCCCAGGTTGTGTGACCAGTATCTCCCAGGATATTCACTAGTTAGCTAGCTCTGAAAGTGACTGCTCTCTTGGTCTAAGTAAACATGAGAGTACTTGAAGGGGAAAGATGGATGGTAGTGAAGATGGACAGAGAAAAGAGATGTGCAGGATTGGGCAGTGTTACAGAAACCATGGATGACTGAATCCAGATCCTAGACACCTGTACAGAGAGATGAAAGAAGACCAAGGTAGACCTCTTGCTTTTCTCTGTTCACACAAGTCAGTAGAATTGCATGGCTCTCTCCAAGGGGAATAAGCACTTTAGGGAAACATAGTAAGTATTCTAAAGAAATGCTTGGTTCTCGGGTAGTTTCTGTGTTTGCTGAATTAGTAATTCTATGGTTCACTACTGAACAAGAGAGTTATTTCTCTTAACCAGTTTACAGAGGTGGCGCTGTTTGTTTTGTTTGGATCACAAAGGATTTGTCCTTTCCACACAAAAAGGAGATTGGTGAGGCTATTTTTTTTTTTTTTTGTATTCCACTCTTGAATCAGTTGAGCTGCAGACCACAGCCACCACAGCCATCAGAAAGAAAAGTCACCTAGACTTGAGGCATGGAAATGGACACACACACACACACACACACACACACACACACACACGCGCGCGCGCGCACGCACGCGCACACACATACACCCTATGGTTGAAAAATGTATATATTTACTCCAAATCAACCAAGCAGATCTGAAAACTACTAAATATTCCTGTTCTAGAAGATGACATAAAGACAAGGAAGGGTACAGGATGTGCCATTTTTCTGCTATAGAACAATGCAGAGAAACCTACTTGCATTCCTCTCTGCTTCTTCTCCTCATCTTTCTCCTAGAACAGGTTTGAGAGCGGCTGAGTGGAAAGCCATTTAGCTGGCCTTTATCAAGAATATCTATTTTTTTGGGGGTGAGAGCAAGTAAAGATAGACCACTTGGCCTGCTGTGACCTTTCTCAGTGCCCACCTTAACTAGGCTTCAGTTTCCTCATCAACAGTACTCCATACATGGCTGCCATGGGCCCAGGCCACCCTAGGGTTGGACACTGTTTATAACTTCCAGACAAGTCTTGCTATCAGCTCTGGCAATTCCAGACAGAAAAGATGTGCCAAGGGCCACACTGAAGTGATTGTTCAGTGGATACCAGTCCCAGCACAGTGCAGAGACAAGCTGGCATGTGGACCAGGTCTTTTCCCATCCCTTCCCACGCTCCTACCCTCTCTGCTCTGCAGACACTCAGCCTTTTGGCCTCTGACTCACAGGGTGCTATTCAAACTTATCTTCCTCCAGAAGTACCACCATTTCTTCTTGCCACTGCCTCCCTTTGAAAACACAGCTCCTTTGAAGCTGATCGCAACTAGGTTTTTGTTGGATTGTTGACATCAGTACTCCATAAAGCGATAGACACCAACACTGTTACTGGCACAGGACAATATCAACTTATCATCTGATGAACACCTTGTGTATCAATGACCCCCTACCCCCAACTATCCATAGAGCTACAGCTCAGCTTGGTTCTCTACTGTTGATTCAGTCAACTTGACTGCTATCTGCCTTGTCACTTGTTCACACATTTGGACCTGGACCTGCTGAGTCTACTCCAGGACTGGTCCCTTTGTCTTTGCAGCTGGCTATATCTTTATTCTCAACTCCAACTCTTTCATGTCCTGACTTCTACGGCATCTTTCCTGTGGTTGGGTTGGGTTTCTTATCTTATCAATATAGACTCCATTTTGTTTCTATTATTCCACTTCCGATACCCCTTGAACTCTGAAGTAGCTTCTTTAAATTGAATTCATTCTGTAACTCATATAAATGCATATATATACACATTTTTTGCTGTATTCTGTGTGATATGAGAGTTAAATATTAGTAATTACAATTGGAACAAAAGAATCTACATTCACCTTTGCTAGATTGCTAATGTAAGGGGTATTATCTTGCAAATTACTGCTATTCAGACAGCTAAACCTTATGAATTTGCTATTATTCAATAAATTCTGACATTGTGGAAAGACATAAATATTTCTGGCATAGTGTGCTCACACCACCAATTAAAATGAGAATCAGTAAAATTTGGACAGCTGAGACATTTGCAACTTTTCAAAAAAAGTAAAAAAGTCAAACTTAAGTCAAACTCTTTTTTAATTTATTTTTATTTTTTGTTTGTTTGTTTGTTTGTTTGTTTGTTTTACAATTGTATCCCAATTGTAGCCCCCCTCCCTCATCTCCTCCAGGCCCCACCCTTTCTTTCTTTTTTCCCTCTGGTAGTCTACTGAGAAGGGGGAGTTCCCCTCCTCTACTATCTAACCCTAGCCTATCAAGTCTCATCAGGACTGCCCAAATCTTCCTCTGTGGTCTGGTCTGGCCACCCGGCCAGGGGCAAGTGATCAAAGAGCAGGCAACTGAGTTCATGCTACAGACAGCTTCTACTCCCCTTATTAGGGAACACATATGGAGACTGAGCTGCCTATGGGCTACATCCGAGCAGGAAGCCTAGGTCCTCTCCATGCATGGTCACTGGTTGATGTATCAGTCTCTGCAGGGCTGGATATCTTACCTTCAGGTGCTGCTCAACTCGAGGGTCCCACAGCCAGAACTTGGAATACAGGAACCCAACTCTCCTGTCATCCTTTGCTCTTGCCTACTGGACAAGTTCATAATCTGTGGTGCCCCAGTGAATCACGTTGGTAAAGCAACTGCACCCCAGGAGTTTAGTTATTGTTGTCTCAAGTTTGGGGATCAGGTCTACAGTGATATGCAACACACTTCACTTCAGTCCAGTGCAGAGCCCCAGAGGGAATTGAGTGTGCCAACCCCAGGACCTTTCTATGAGGGAATAAGCCTTGTATAAAGCACACCGGACACTACTTCATAACCACGCTTCTCTGCTCCTTCTTCCTGGGATGTTTCACGATTGCGTCTGTTTGGGACACACTGGAACAGCAGTTGGGAAAGCTCCTGACACTTGGAAGACTTGGGATCTGGTGGTTTGTCGACCTTATTTTGCTGATTACTGGGGGGAGGGGCAGGGCTGATGCCAAGTGATGGCAGCAACTGGCGCACTGTCTACTAAAAACTGCTGCTATTCCATGTTGGCAAGGGAAACAAGCACTTGCCCGCCAAGCTCGTTACTACAAGCTCTAAATTCTCCTCTGAACATCACTGCCCTCTTTAGAAGGACAGACTGTTTGTTCACCCCAAGTCTTACCTAAAACAACAAGCAGGATTCTGAGAGGCCGGTCATACCATTCCTCATGTACAAAAGATCAAAGATAGTGACTTCTCCCCACAGATCATCCTCAGTACTGTTTCTGTGTGACTGGATCTTCAGTCATTTGGAGCATGTGGACCCAGCAAGACAAACCAAGTGACCACTTATCTATTCACAGCCTTTTGTGACCCTGAATTTTCATGCACAGATCAGAAACTTTGCCAATGAGAAATCTACAGCCAAAGTAGAAATGACCGTGGATTTTAATACACACCAGAACTCGAGTCTGTAAATTTAAATTACAGAATAAAGTTTTAAAACCTTAAAAAGAAACAGCAACAACAACAACAAAAACAGTAACAACAAAAACGTTTCACTGAAGTCATACTGAACAGAACTTGGTCACATGATCACATATTTGTGCACAAAAGACTGTGATGTGGAAATTTCCTGTCATGTTATCAACTTCCAGATTATGATAGATTTTCCTCAGCCCTCCTGACTTCCTCACATCATAGCATCCTGTAAATGCCACCCCTGAAGCAGCTGCTGCCAAGTCATGATTCTCCTTCCTCATTGCATCATTAGCACCTGCAAGCATGTTTCCTGTGTGACCCTCTGGTGCTGACCCTGGATTCAGTTCCTAAATCATTCACTTCTTACTAATTTCCCTCAGGCATGGTGGAAGATATTTTCTATTAGACACTGAAGTGCAAGAGGGGGAAAGCCCACCAGCAGCCCATTAATAAAAATGTCACTGAACTCTCTGACACACCAAGTAAGGGATGGGGTGTTGGTGTCCGTAACAAGGCCCAATCGTACAAGGGCAAGTACGATTATCAAAGGCCCATGTAGAGCTGCAGAGGGGCTGTGGGTGCGGTGCCTGGGTTGTCCGGGCAGGTGAAGATGGTCAGGCAAGTCACCTTGGAAGAGCTTAGCCTGAGCTGAGCTTAAAAGAACTTCCTTCTTGCCAGAAATAAAGAAAGAAAACACTATGCTATGTTTGTGCAAGTATATGATATTTGAGGTGACCTCAAAGGCAGGAAATACAGTTAAAGGGGCAGGTACCAACTGAAAAACCATCTGAATTTGCAATGTGATGGTGGTTCCACTTCAAACAGAGCCACTAGAAACCACTGGAGGCATTCCATCTACAAAACAACCAAACTTAGGTTTACAGGTAGAGCACCATGGCAGTGTGGGGGAGGAAAAATTAAGAAGGGCTTAAAGTAAAGAAGCAGAGCTCATGCATAACCGTCTGGCATTCTATGCGGAATGTTTGCAAACGATGTATGCTGTTGGAACTGACAGGAGGCAGAGAGAGGCAGGCAGAACATAGGGTAGTGAAGCTGCCCCATGATTCTACAGTGTCGCGATAGACATGTCCCTATACATTTGGTCAAACTCATAAAATCCATAAACACCGAGAACAATCTGTGATGTGGATGATGGGTGTTGGGTGATTGTATTTGTCAATAGTGATCAATCAGTTTCATTAAATGGACTATTCTTGGAGTTAGGATATGACACCAATAATGAGAGGCTGTGCACAGATTGGATAAGGGTATTTAGGAGATTTTGCTGTGAACTTAGAAATGTGTGTGTGTGTGTGTGTGTGTGTGTGTGTGTGTGTGTGTGTGTGTAAAATTAGAGAGCAGAGAGGGAAATAATGACAGATTGAACTGGAAAAAAGAATATGGAGAGAAAAAAGATATTCAGTGTTAAAAGGGTTGATAGATGGAAGAACAGAAGAAAGCATGACAATGGCACTTGGTTGTCTAGCATGTCTCTGAGGAGATAGTAATATGTACATACCCTCACAGCAAGTATCCTACAAGAAGTGAATTTCTGGAGGAAAGTTAGTGAGGATGGACAATGGCGATTTTAGAGGTGAGGTCAGGCAAAGAGTTGATTTCACAGCCTGAAATCCCAGTGCCAGGACTTGCCTGGAAGTTGGAGGTGACAACTATGTGAGTCAGGGCTTAAAGCATGATTATGTGTGGACTAAATCACACAACATGAACTGACAAGGTGAGGAGGGTGGCAATGCAAAGTCAGAGCATGTAAGAGGCTTTCAGAAAAGCAGGGGGGGGGGTAGTGGAGGGAGGCTGGAGAGATGGGCTCAGCCGTAAAGAGTGCTTGTTGTTCTTGCAGAGGACCAGAGTTCAGTCCCCAGAACCCATTTCAGACTGCTGACAACCACCTGTCATTCCAGCTATGGGAGATTTGACGAACTCCTTTGGCCTTCACAGGCACCTTCAATGTATCCAATTTAAAAATAAAATAAATCTTATTTTAAAAAAGAAAGAAAAATAGGTAGAAAATGTGCAAGATATAAAGAAATCATGGAATCCGTGAGCTGAGACAGCTCAGCGCAGAGCCTGCAGTTGGGGTACGCTGGTGAAAGAGCAAGGTCTCTGATGATCAAGCCTAGAAACTATGTTCAGAAACTAAATTGGGGGTGTTATCAGAGACTCCACAGGCCGTGGTATCACAAGAGTGGGAAGTAAGCAGGCTTCTAAGTGGGATATGAGGTAGAGATGCTGGGTTTGAATGTCTATGTGGACAGTATAGTGAAGATACTAGGCTTGTCCTAGACATGTTAGAATAAGAAGGAAGGGTTTTGTTGGTGTTGGGTTTCTGTGTTCTCTCCTAGCTCTGAGAGGAAAGCTAATAAAGAAAAAGGCTAACATCCCACTTCATAGAAAAGTGGGGGACAGGGACTATTTCTTATTTTTAATGATTATTTATTTTATCACATGCAGTGGTGTTTTGCTGGCATGTATGTCAGTGTGAGGGTGTCAGGTCCCCTGGAACTAGAGTTGCAGACAGCTGTGAGCTATCAAGTGGGTGTTTGGGAATGGTCCTCTGGAAGAGCAGACAGTACTTTTAACCACGGAGCCATCTCTCCATCCTTGCAGGGAGTCTTTCATGGCTCAGAAAATGAGATGAACAGTAGTTTTTGTTTCTGGGGGTAAAGAATGGTGGGGAAAATGGGATAGCTAATAAACAACACATTTAAAAAGGAAACAAGAACTTGATGAAACTCTCTGTGAGGTTGGAGTCCTGTTTTAGTTCCTTAAATCTGGAGCTGATTACTCCTCATGAGTATCTTTCTACCTTAATCGTCAAATAGTCTTCTTGTGGACTCTCATCCCTGAATTCTGTCTAGTGATGGCACACTTTGGGGACTTGGGGACTCTCCTCCAACTCTTAACCATTTTCTACAACTCTCACTGCCATCTTTGTTTGGCTGTCTCCAGGTACTGTGTTCTTTCTGCCCAGTTAGAATTCTTTTCTGCATCCCTCATACAGCCCCAACCCTCCCTTCTCTGGTTGCCCAACAGTCAGAGTTAAGGCCTCCCGCCAATGGCCCACAGGAATGGAAACCTTGTGGCACTAGCCGAGCGAATGAATGTAGTAGGGTGTGTATTTTTCTTCTCAGCCCCAAGCCCCCAGAATAATGACTCATGAGCTCAAAATATATTTACAAATACCTAGGCCATATAGCTAGGCTCTTTTCTGACTAGTGCCCAACTTAAAATAACCCATTTATGCTAATCTATGTTCTGCCACGTGGCTGGTTACCTCTGCTCAGGTGACATGTGTTTGTCCTCCACACATCTTTTCAGTGAATTTCTCATGCCTGGCTCTATCCCAGAATCCTTTCTGCCCGCCAAATGCCCCACCTTCTATTCTACCCTTTCCTATAGGCCTTAGTTTGTTTGTTTTAATTGACAGGCAATGCACCCGTACAATACACAAGATATTCTCTCTACAAATGAACTTCATTGGAAATAAAGCCTCCTTCTCCCTCAATTTTCAAATTTCTCCAGACAGCAGTTTGACTGCAACCTTAGGAGAACCAGTCTCAAGAACAACCTAGCTGAAGTTATTCTAAGCACCTGCCTACAGAAGCTTAACTAAGTGAATGTTACTTTTTAATGGTACATTCTGAGGAGCTTGATACACGCCAGTAGACAACTAATACAGGTGCCTCCCCGCTTTATTCCACCTGCCTCTGGAAGAAGGGATGCTGATATAACAAACACTGAGCTATGCTTACTGTAAGGAGACCTAGGCAAGCAGAGAGCAAACACTAGCTACATTCATGTCATGAGCCAACTGCCTTTTTAGGAGCCAAGGACATAGTGATGAGCAAGACAGTACCCTGGCATTCCAATGGGAGGACAGACACGCTCCTGCTGTCCCTAGGAAACATCCAGATATGAAACACTCTGTGTAGAGGAGATCATGACAAAACAATGGTTAGGATGAACAAGAACTTACAGAGTGGTGACCAAATTCTTGCTAGAATGCACAGGAGGGAATGGTCTGCTTACAAAAGGGCTTTGTGTGTTTTAGGGATAGAAAGAGGCCAACGATAAGTAAGCAGGAGAGTAAAGGGAGGTGGTCACAACGTCATGTCTTTGCTTTCTTTCTATAGTGGCTCGGTCAATGGAACCTAAACCTGCATCCTTGATCTAACTTTGATATTCTCTCTCTATCACTCTGCAAACGACCCTTCAAGTCTGGAGTGGAAAGTAGCTGGTGTCTAAGGATTTTCATGATGCTTCATTGTGGACAAATTCGGCCTCAGAATAATTTATAATTAAACAGTATGTGGATTTTCATGTTTCTCTCTCTCTCTTGGAATAAAGCATGTTTGAAGAACAGAGAGAATTCAGCATTATATTTTTAAAACATTATCAAAACTCAGCTCCAGTGCTCACAGGCAAAGCACTACGTGCAGTGGGCCGGCACGTGACTGAAGAAACTGAACGAAAACAGGCAGTGTCAGCTTGGAGCGAAGGGAACAAGAGGAAAAAGAGAACATGATCTTATTTCCTCCCTGCTCCCTCCCACCCCCCAACCCCAATAGAATTTCCACGAGGCATCCCCGGGTGTCTGTTATCGTGTTCTTGTGTTCTCTTTGACCATTATGTTCTGAGGAGTTTGGTGTGAAGCGTGAAACAACTGCTACAACTTCCTCTGTCTTCCGCTAGAAGAGGCAACGCTGGTCTTAACAAACACTTGGTTAAGCTTACTGCTGAATGTGTCCCAGAACACTCTTTTGTATAATGCAGAGTTCTTTGGAGGAGACATGACACAACCGTCCTCATTCATAACTTCCAAGGTGTTCATGGAAAAAGTGGAAGTGAATTTTCTTTTAGGGCAGAGTGCAAACCCTCTGGTATGAGGATGACTAAGTAAACCAAAGCAAGATATTCAAAATTAGGTAAAGCCAAGAAGTTTCCATGATTCAAAGCATGCCAGGTAATAACAGGAAGCAAAGGTAGAGAAATAACTGTGGGGCTCCCGTTAACCACACAGGAGATCCTCCTGCATTTGAATGGTGGGATCAGAGAACCGTTGCTCTGCATGAATTAGATGGAAGAAAAATAGCATTGAATTCTTGAAAGGGCGATGGGTGGGTGGCAAAACTACAGGATGAAACTGAGGTGTGATGAGACTCCTGTGATCTTTGCCTTCCACATTGTTCTGGGGCAGAAAGTCAGACAGCCTCACAGATTAGAAAAAGGATAAGAATTGCTTTGGGGACAGTTATTGAAGAAATAGCTAGCTCCCAGCCAAACTTCTGAACCAAAGGAACATGGGTGTTTTTGGTTTTTTTTTTTTTTTTTTTTTTGAATTCAACATAAAAAAAACAAAAGTCCTGAAAATGAATTAGCCAAGTCCAATGAGTTGGAATCCTCTGCTGAAAGCAAGCAAAGGCCTTAAGGAAAGTTTTGTGTGGCCTGTGGCTTGTCTCTTGTTTTCTTTTTAATGCTTTCCTTTGTGTGGGAATCTAATCCCACAAGGGGGACTCTGATTAAATTTGGTGCAGGTCAAAACCTGCATCTCTTTTATCTGATGATAAAGGAGTTGAGAGGGCAGACAAACAAGGAAAGGGAAGGTTAGGAGACAGGAATTGAGCCTCTATTGTACATGGCAGACATCTGGGTAATATTGAATGAATGCTAATGGAATTTAGTCACCTAAAAATCAAGAATACACAAAAGAGAAAGTCAAGGGAATATCAGTTTACAATTGTATTTTTGTGTTAACATTTTTGTTTCATCTTTTCATTCCCTATCTTAAACACAAACCCAAAATCCCTTTATTTATTCATATATAGCTAAATTCAGATAAGCACCACTCTATCTGAACATGTACATTTTCTAACCCCCCCCTCTTCCAGGTTATATTGACACGAGGCTTGAGGACCACTGAATCCTTACACTTAGCATTTACTAGACGTACTGAATAAGAACCACCACGGATAAGTGTGTTAGTCTACTCAGACTCTGTGGTGGTTCCACATATTCTAGGGCACTTGAATAGTTGGTCTCCGGGTGGCTGGCTGTTTGATGAGGCTTAGGATGTATGGCCTTATGGGAAGAAGTGTGTCACTGGGGAGGGCCTTTGGAATTCAAAAACCTTGTTCCATTTCCAGTGTTCCCTCTTTGCTTGGTGCTTGTGGTTTGAGAGGTGAGCACTCAGTTTCCAGCCCCCGCCACAATATCTGTCACCTGCTGACACCATTATTGACCCTAAATCCCTGGAATCATGAGCACAAAATAAACTTTCTTCCAAAATTGTCACACTTTTTTTTTTTAATCATAGCATCAGAGCAGCGACTAAGACAGAGTCTATAACAAACATAACACAGAATGACATTTTGGTCAACTGTGGGCTGCATATACAAAGTGGACCCATAACTGTATACTACCTAATGACAGCGTAGATACCTTAGTGTGTGCAGTTAGACTCTTACGATTTCATCTAGAAATCATAAGATGAAATCATAAGATGAAATATTTCTCGTGAGACATTCCTCTTAGTAAGTGACAAATGACTTAGACCAAAAACTGTGTGGCTTATAAACAGCAAGGCTTTGTTTCTCACAGTTCTAGAGCCTGGGAAGTCCAAGACACAGGCACAGGCAGAGCCAACATCTGGTTTGTAGACGGTTTGTAGACAGCCCTCTAGCTATGTTGCCACACAGCAGAAGGAACAAGGCTGCTTTCTGGAACCTTTTTCATGAGAGCACTAACTCCACTAAAGAGGGTTCTAGTCTCATGACCAAATCACCTCTCCAGACACTTTAACTCCTGAAACTATCACCTTATCTATTACCATTTCAATATACAAATTGAGGAAGACAGAGGAACAAAAATGTTCAGGCCATAGCAATTAGATGGGGGAATTTGTCCTTTAAGTTTTTTTTTTTTCTTATGTGCTTCTGATGCACACAAAACCTTGCAGTTGTCTGTTTGTGGTATGATGGTCCACAAATTGGTACCCTGATAGGATGGGATATAATTGACAGGACTAGACGAAGGAGAAGTTCAAATGTAGAGAGTCAGGCTTCACTGGAAGCCAGAGGAGGTACCTATTTCCCAAGATCTAAGAGTGGTAAGAAAGAGGTGGCTGAGGGGGAGAGCAAAACAAATCAAAGCCCTCTTATTGTCTCAGGGGAAACCTGAGACAAGGTGATGCTCAAAATATATAGGTATCCTTTGGGGACTGTGGGATCTTGAGCAGTCTTAATAGTTACTTTAAAGGATAAGTGAGGCATCTCCCAGCAAGATGGAACATGCCTCCAGAAGGTCGAAGGGACACACCAGGGGGCACAATTCAGATAGGCTGTTTATAACTGTCAAGGCTGTAAAGAGCCAAGAAAAGACTTTTAAAAACCTATTTTGACAGAAAGAAAAATAGGAAGATGGAAAGTCTATTCACCACATTAAGAGTAAAACAGCAGAGAAAATTGCCTCCAAGAAGCACCTTAGGGCAAGTCTGGGTGGGCTGGAGAAGGGAGGCTGCTTTGAAAAGCCATGCTGGAGCAAACACTACAGAGAAAAAGCTGCTTCTGAGCCAGAAGAACTGAATAAACACAATGTCAGTCTACAGCATCATAGAAAGAGCATAGACTTGCCCTCGTCTCCCCAGCCTAGGGGAGGCCAAAGGTCAGAGTTCTGCCTGCACAGCTGAGACAGGATTGTGTGTGCCTGGGCTCACATCCCCTAGGCTGGTGGGGGGAGGTGCAATCTGGGCCTGCTGGATGTCTTGTAGTTTAAATATACCAAGAAGAAGCCATAAAGTGCTTCCTTTAAGTGCAAAGGTCAATACTTCTCATAGTTATACACATAGAAGAAAAGAACAGTATCCATTTGGTGCTATATGTCATTTCTGACCCCTATCACAGGGCTTAGAACATATCCCCTGCAGATACAGTTGCACTGATAAGCATTATACAGATGTTTGATTTAGGGTCTCCCCAGACATGCCTTGAAGAACACAGCAGCTGGAGGCCTACGGCAGCTACCGTCAGGGATCCGAGTGGCTTACTCTCAAGGCTGCCAAGATGGTCTGGACCTTGATCTAACCAGTAACCTTTTCACATTATTAAGAAGATACAACCTTTTCACATTATTAAAATGTTGTAAAAGATACCCTTTGTGCTTACATTTATTTTAACATTAAAAAAATAAATCTCAGAAGTGTAAAAGATAAGTCAAAAGCTACATAGATATGCACTAGAAATCCTCCTGCAGAGGGGCTGGGGAAATGGATAATTCTGTAGAATGCTTGCCTGGAAGACCCAAGGGCCAGGGGCCAACCCTTAGAGTTACAATGTCTTTAACCTGGTGTGGTGGTACACACCTGTTTCCCAACACACAGGAAGCTGAGGCAGGAGGATCAGGAGTTCAAGGTCATTCTTAGCTCCAGAGTAAGTTAAAGTCTGCCTAGACTTGAACAAGTAACCTATTTCCCAAAACAAATAGAAAACAATTGTTGGGCATGTTGCTGCCAGTCTGATGACCTGAATCTTCAGAACATGCCTGGTGGAAGAACTGATACCCACAAGTTGTCTCCTGACCTCCACATGCATGCTGCGACATGTGTATGCCATGGCATAGATATGCCTAAGGACATGCAAACACACTGTCAATCAATATAACAAGTTATCCTATACAGAGGTTGAGCTAAGTTTTACCTCTGACCACAGCATGGGAAGTGCTTGTTTCCCTCTCTCTAACCAATACTGAGCACAGTTATTTAAAAGTCATCACCAGTTTAAAAAATGAAAAAAAAAAATCTTTTCTCACATTCTATCATATCCCTTTGATTACTCATTTTCTTCTATTTATATATTTTATCATAAATTAAATATGAATAGTGTCTCATGATGAGCTTTCATGTAGAGGTGTTAAGATTTTATTAATGGGTAACTTTGTTTCATGGTTTACAAAAAGCATTATGCATAATACTATTAAAACCTAAACTCCTTATGTTCTGCACATGCCACTTGCTCCAGCTCACATGTTGCTAAGGCCATGTAGCTTGTCTCTAAGTTTGCTTACGGTGAATTATTTTATTTTGTTTGGGGACCTGGAAGTTTGCTGGTGCTCACCTAATCAAGTCTTCCCATTTTTTTTTTCTCTTCTAGATTTTTTTTCTTCTGGTGTTATGCTTAGAAAGACCTTCTTCTACCATGAGATTATCGAAGTACTGACCAGCGCTTCCCAGAATTGTTAGGGTTCTAAAGGCAGCTGGGCTTTATCTTGGGATGGAATGTAAGGGGTAATCAAATGTGCATCCTTCATACTTGACTAGTCAGAGCATTATTTATATAGTATACTATGTATACTCTATGTACTGTTGCATTTTCCATGCAACAATAATGGAATAATAATTGCATCCCAGAATAGCTATCATTCCCTGGTGAATGGTAACTACATGCCAGGAATCCCACAAAATGCCTTTCTGGTATTAACTAATTTCATCCCCACCTGTAGGTTGCAATTACTACATTCCTTTCACAGAACAGGAGAATGGGACAAAGACATTCAAAGACGTATGCAGGATTGCTGTTAGGAAGTACAAAGCCATTAACCAAACCATTATATTTGAATATGAAACGTCCCCGCACAGAATCACTAATTGGGAAAGTTCTGGAAATGTTAGGGGGAAGGGTCTTGCTGGGGGAAGGGTCTTGCTGGAGAAAGTAAGTAACTAGATACATGCCTCTGAAGGATACTTCCTGCTTCATAGTGCCTTCTGTGCTCTCTGCTTCTGGTCCACCATGAGGCGAACAGCCACCTTCTCCGCACATCTCCATAATCATGATGTTCTACCTCGCCCTGGGGACCCCAGGTCAACAGAGCCAATGATGATGGAGTGAAGTCTCTAGAGGGTTTTGCTAAAATAAACCTTTCCTTCCTTTAAATGGCTCATGTTGGAAATTCTGCCAAGAAATGAAAAAGCTAATTATGTAGTAACTCAGCCCGACTAGCTCCAGAATCCAGACTCTTTAAGCACAAGTTTCTTGAACTTGTGATAGATCACTCAGTGTATTTATAGACCTTGTACTCTGCTTATCTGTCTTTCCTTCATGAAAATGCTATCAAAATGATACATCTTATTTGGTTGGGTGTTTCTTGTAGGAAACACCTGCACTCAGGACTCTTTTTTTTCCACATAACTAATATACAGTCAACAGACACAGTCCTGTGACTTCTTTAGACACTTGGTGCTGGAGCATTAGGCTCTGCTGCCATGGCAGATTCAATCCCTTCCCAGAAGGGCTTTGGATTTGTCGGTTCCTCTTCCCAGATCTGAGTGGTGCCTGGACAAAGTGCTGTTTTTCTCCCTGATATTGTTTCACTGGTTGACTGGGGAAATGAATGCCTCAGCTTGGAGCAGAGTCAGGTTGACCCCATTATCATTTTTAAAGAACAAATATTTATTTAAATGTTGCCTCTGCTTATTACATTCTGGATTCTCTCCTGGTTTTGGACAACCCTTTTCAACCTCATGTCATACCTCGTGATTTCCTTGCTGCACTCCAAGCCCTTCCAGTGTCCCTTTCTTCTCTCACTGCTCCTCAAGAATCATAATCTGCCTTTCATGAAACCTTGACTCACCTAAACCTTTCAGGTCTCTGAGGACACACCCATGGAGCTCTTATCCTAACACAACTAACTTGCTGAAGTTGAAAGAGCAATGAAGAGTAAATGCATTTTTGGCCAAATTCAGCAATGGTCCGTGTGCTCTTTAAAACATCCTATCACGTTACCAAAGCAGGATGTGAGTCATCCCCAAGAAAGTGTCCTCCTAGTTTCACATATCCATAAAAAAAAAGCTGGGGTTAGATTTAACAAAACAGCACAGAACCCTACAAAAGGTTCATTTTCCCTAGGGAACACACCCTCCACAAAGATGCAGCCTTCCCCCTCTATATTGTTTAAATCTATCTTTTTTTAAATGTTTATTTAATTTTATCTTTAATTACACTTTGTTTACTTTGTATCCCTCTTCTAGTTCCCTCTCTCCTCCCCTCCCAATCCTTTCCTTCCTCCCCCTTCATACATGCCCCTCCCCAAGTCCACTGGTAGGGGAGGGTTTCTTTTTCTTCCTTCTGATCCTAATCTGTTAGGTCTCATCAGGAGTGGCTGCATTGTCTTCCTCTGTGGCCTGGTAAGGCTGCTTCCCCGTTAGGGGGAGGTGATCAAAGACCAGGCCAATCAGTACATGTCAGAGACAGTCCCTGTTCCCGTTACTATGGAACCCACTTGGATACTGAACTGCCATGGGCTACATCTGTGCAGGGGTTCTAGGTTATCTCCATTCATGGAACTGGGTTGGAGTATGAGTCGCTGGAAAGACGCCTGTGTTCAAATCCTTCTCCACTGCTGGTGGGATTGTAAACTTGTACAACCACTCTGGAAATCCATCTGGCCCTTTCTCAGACAACTAGGAATAGCACTTCCTCAAAATCCAGCTATACCACTCCTAGGCATATATCCAAAAGAGGCTCAAGTACACAATAAAGACACTTGCTCAACCATGTTTGTAGCAGCTTTATTTGTAATAGCCAGAGGTGGAAACAGCCCAGATGCCCCTCAACTGAAGAATGGATACAGAAATTGTGGTATATCTACACAATGGAGTATTACTCAGCAATGAAAAACAAGGAAATCATAAAATTTGCAGGTAAATGGTGGGAACTAGAAAGGATCATCCTGAGTGAGCTATCCCAGAAGCAGAAAGACACACACGGTATATACTCACTCATATAGACCTATAATATAGGATAAACCTGTACACTTAAAGAAACTAATCTAGAGGGAGGACTCTGGCTAAAATGTTCAATCCCCATTCTGAAAGGCAAAGAGGATGGACATCAGAAGAAGTAAACAGGAAACAAGTTAGGAGCCTCCCACAGAGGGCCTCTGAAAGGCTCTGTCCTGCAGACTATCAGAGCAGATGTTGAGACTTATGGCCAAACTTTGGGCAGAATGCAGGGAATCTTATGAAAGAAGTGGGAAATAGTAAGGTCTGGAGAGGACAGGAGGTCCACAAGGAGAGCAACCAAAAAATTTAAATCTATCTTTTATTTCCTTAACTCACTGCAGATTTTAATGATCTGAGTGCTTGGGGTAGTCTGGGTAGAGATGGAGATATTTGGGGTGTAAAAATTCTGACAAGTTTGATCACTTCCCAGTCTGACGACAAAAGAAAATTGACAACTTAAAGGAGAAATTTGCCAGAATTTAGAGAAGGCTGTGCTTGGAAGTAAGTATTTTGCCCCAAATAAACACAGTAACACATAGTCACTTAGTGCTCGAACACAGTGCGCTTTCATTAATTCCTCCATCCAGACAGAGAAAGTATATTGTGATCGAAGAGGAAGTCTCCAGGACCATGTAAGGTTAGTGGATAAAGGCCTCACATTTTAGGAAGATGACTTTTGAAAAGAAGAGGCTTAATGAACCTCATCAGGAGTCTTGGGGCCTTTCCTCAGCTGTGTGCTGTGATTCCACAAAGAAATTTAACAAACAGTGAAACTCAAGAGTTCATCTGGAGCTTTATGTAATTTTCATTTACATAATTACTTTTTGAAAGCCATGTTCTGGCTTGCAAGACTTCAAGGCTATGTGTCTGTATACAGATGTTTCTTTCTATTCAATATTATTTTAGATAACACTTATGGAATGGGCTAGTTCTCTGGACCGACTTATGCTTAACTCTCTGCAATGACCAAAAACATGTGTGTACTCAGGCACATGAATCCAGCGTGAACAGCAGGGCATTCTGATTGAATTATTTGATTGAATTTAACTGTTTTGTTCTCTCTTGTTATAGTTCAGTTTGAAAGCCACCATTCTGCCAAGCTCAAAATCACCCCTATGTCAATTTGTGCCCTGTTATACATTATTTAGAAGACAATGGATTGTTGACCATCAATTCTCTAATTTGGGGAAGAATGGATGTCCTTGCTAGCACAAATAAACAGAAAAACCAAACCATTTTCAAGTGAGGTACTCCATTCAATATTGTGTTTTAATGGAGCTTTATGCCTACGTTTTAAAAAGGTCTTTTCTTATAATTTTTTTTAATTGATGACTATCAGGGGAAGCAATGCCATCTATAATGATAGCCTCTCAAGTGGTTCAATCTCCTACTTTCAAGTGACATTTGTTGGCCCAGGGTCTTCCCAAGGAAATTCAATTGTATTTAAACCTTTTCTCGTTGTAAGAGCTTTGATGTAAGATTCACTGTTTTCCTTAGGCTGTGTACTTCAAGCATTGTTTGACATTGGTAAAGCCAAGAACTATACCTCTTTTCTTCCTTTTTTCCCTCCTGAATTTTATGTTCTTATGTTTTCCCCCAGTTCTCTTAAGATTGTCTCCTACAAAGCAATGATTAAAAGCCTTGACCCTGGGTCTTTCTCATATGCTCAGTCTAAAATTACTTCTACAGAGTAGCCATCTTTCCAGGTAATTAGGAAGCCACTCAATAGCCTCTTGAACTTAGCCTGAACAGAAACACTTACAGCTAGGTACTTAGAGTGGAGTTGCATTGCCAATGTCAGCCTACAGAATATTTTGTTAGAATTTTATACTTTCAAATTCAGAGACATTAAATCTCCAAAACATTGCAGTCATATATTCTGGTATGAACCTCAGTCAGTAGCAATCTTTGTCAATTTCTTACATGACAGATGCCCTACCTCCACTTCCTCCATTTTCATAGTCTATTACTATCACCTGAAGTCTTTCTATGCTAGGCAGTACTAGAAGCATCTGTGTGAAGCTGGTTGCCTTGTTTTTTGTTATTTTGTCTTTTTTCCCCCCAAAGGGCCTTGGACTTGCTAGGCAAGTGCTCTACCACTGAGCTAAATCCCCAACCTCCCCTCCCCCATGTGAAGCTGTACCCAAAGAGTTGCGGATTATTTGTTGAGTGGTTTCTAGGTGTTCAATAGTTCCTACGGTGATTTGATTTAATGATGAACTTTTGGTTTTAGTTCTATTGATTAAGATCATTGTTATCTATCATTCCCCAAATGAGTGTTAAGAGTTCAAAAGGAAATCTTTCTCTTAGCAACATAATATTTTTATTGATTTTTTTTTGAAATTTCACATCACACTCATTTCCAAGTCCTCCCATGTCCCCCTCTCATCGTTGTGACCCCCCCCTCCGAAAATGAAAAAGAAACCCACAAATTCACTTTGTGTTGCCCATATATTCACTGGAGCATGGTCAAGCTCCCAGTAGCTGGCCCCTCTAAGAGAACTGAGTTCTCCCTCACCCCATGCACCCTGGCCAGAAGCTCTCAGCTGTGAAGAGCCACACTTCTACATCCTTATCACAATTTTCAAAAGTTCTCTTTGATGGTTTCCTGTCTAGGCAGTTACTCTCTTGGGAGGGTGGGTAGGGGTCTCCTAAAAGCCTTCTCTGTCCCTCTTTCCCAACTGTGAATCTGCAGTCATCTATTACATCGTAAAAGTAGTTTCCTTGCCCTTCACAGTCAGCGGGAGCATGGATCACGGATTTCTCCATGGTTTCTGGAGACAGCATAGACCATGGATATCCACATGGTCTTGATGAAAGAACACTATGATAACACTCAATAGAGCACAAATATGACGATAATTGACATGACATTGACCTTGATAGTTCAAAACAGTTTCTCTGCTACCACAGAATTAAAAAAAAAAAGGTTTATTCATTGTTTTGAAGTATCCACTAATTTTATTGTATTTCTTTCTTCATTTAAAAATAGAACAGACAAAGGATATGAAAAATAGAATCCTTGGTTATGAAAATTTTTCATCTGACCAAAAAAAATAATTTTGCATTTTCTGTTACAGTATTCACTATTGCTTTTCTTCAGTTGGTACTTATTTTTTAAATTTTCTGTCATCATGTGATGGTAGAATAGGGCTACAGAGTTTTGGGAGTTCAGTAGACAGCTCCTTTTACTTTCTTTCTCATGAACTTATTTACATATGTTAAGAATTTTTTTTTTATGAATTCCTTCCTGGAATTTGGAATGTTTCATTATAGGATGCTGATAGTTGGCTTATTTTAAAAATTGTATTTTATGGTTCAACTGCATGTTCTAATTATAAATCTCCTGTTTTCTGTAGACTGAGTAAATTGTACATTCAATGTCTGTTGACTAATACAATGTTTTTAAAAGTAGCCTGCAAAATCTCAGTTGTGTTTTGTAGTTTCAAGTCAACAGGAAAAGTCTACCTGCTTCAACCTTATTATGACAACCTTAAGCCATATCTGAAATATTCTAGTCTATTTGCCTCAATCATCAAGGCCTCATTTTATTACGTCTTATTTTGTTCTGTCTGCCATCCCCCACCCCACCTATTACTTTTGGACTGTTTAGAAGAACCGTTTCCATGTTAAATTTAGTACCTTGAGCCTCAGGGTTACATTATTCAGGATGACTCACAGGAGGGAAAGCAGCTCCAGAAATAACCATCCCTGTTGCCCTGGGCAAGTCACTTAATCTTTGTGAAATCCAGAAAAACAAGACCGGAGTTCTTTAAAGTTGGTGCAAAGACATAAGTCATGAAATCTTCTCTTAGTAGAGCTGCAGGACCTCGGCATGCTGTGCTGTGGGGGTGGAAATGGGAGGGCTGAGATGCTTTACTTGGATGTGATTCTCACTTGAGATACCGAGTAGGTTACTGGCAACCCGCTTTATAAGCTGGAAGTCAAATTGTTGAGAAAAGAAATCATTCTTCAGTTTCCAGACTGGCTAGCACATTGCATCAGAAGGAAACTGTATCATTACTTCCTGTTTTAGATAAACATTCCATAGGTAAATAGTTCCCTGAGACCTTGCAATGTCTGATCCTCTTGAGCTCACAGAACAGGTTTTCACTGTAGTGACCTGAAGCCCTTCAATGGAGAGTAGTTTTATGCAAGAGCCTTATTTCAGTTACCCCCAACTCCTTTCACAGTTGCCAGGGTGAAGCTTGGCAACTCTACTTCACGGACAACCTGGCCTGGCTGCTGTACCAGCCTAATGTTGGCCCCTAGCCATGTAGTTTCTGCTGGTAATTTAGAGGAAGAGGTGTGGTTGTCCTTCCCACAACAGCTAATGATGAGTGTAGGAAAGTAAGTGTTTTGAGAGGGAAGATTCCTCACTTCAGTGACTTGCTGTTTAATGGCACATGGTTATCCCCAAGAAAAGCCCTAGGTGCAGAGCCTTGGCTCTCTCATCATATGAGCCTGAGATCGCCCCTCCCCTTTGCAGCCAGATTGAGCTAAAATTTTTCTTCCTACTCTTCTTGTCCCCTTAGAGCAGTGGTTCTTAACCTTCCTAATCCTGTGACCCTTTAATACAGTTCCTCATGTTGTGGTGGGCCCCAACCATAAAATGATTTCATTGCTATTTCATAACTGTAATTTTGCTACTGTTATGAATTGAAATGTAAATATCTGATATGAGACCCCAAAAGGGCCACAGATCGAGAAGCACTTCTTTAGGCTGTAGACTATTTCTTTTCAAATTGGTTAAATCACCTAGGACTCTTGGTCCTTGCTCTCTTGTGTAGCTTCGATGGTTATAGATTCTGTGTCTATTCCAAGGTTGTAGGCGCTGCTGCTGATTCTGGCCAATGACTATCCTTTGCATAAAACTGCTCCTTTAATCCTAGGACTTGGGAGGCAGAGGCAGACAGATTTTTGAGTTTGAGGACAGCCTGGTCTATAGAGTGAGCTTCAGAACAGCCAGGCTACAAAGAGAAACCCTGTTTCAAAAAGCAAACAAACAAATCACCTGACCAACAGCATCATTGGATAGTTTCTCATCTGTAGAGATATGCATGAAATCCGTCATTGCAATAAGCAATACAATATAGTCCGGATACTTCAGAGTAGCTGGGAAAATGTTCACTGTCGTCTCTTCTTTCACACCACATGGCAATGATGTGGTTACATGACTCTAACCCATAGTCTGATTTCAATATCCCCAAACTCACCCTGCAGCAAATCAAATCTCACAGCCCCTTGAGAGTAACAATATACATCCATATCATCGTTTAAAAGACCAAGCATCTTAACTGACCTGTGTTGCGGATATAAACATGTTTTTGTTTTAATCCTAGATGTGGCATGTGGGCCTGATTCTGATAGTCCACAGCAGCAAAAGATTTGCTTCATGTGGACTCTGAGAGGAGGTCTTTGCCAGCTGCAAAATAGTTTAAATCTTAGGACTCTGGAGAGAGAATAAAGGCCAGAGCCCAGAAAGAGAACGGGGGCTCCAAGGAAGAAGAATGTTGCTGGTGCTTCCCCCCTGCTGCACCTGGTTGCTTTTGATCAGTTGGATAGGAAGAAGTTGGAGATATCCTAAAATGAAGATTGGACTTTCCACAAGAAATCCCACAGCCCTACCCAGCAAGAAGTAACTAAAGAGAACTCATTTTATTACTTCATCATCGTCATCATGATTATTAATTATGACTTATTCACTTTGTATCCAGCTGTAGCCCCTCCCTCATCTCCTCCTGGTTCCACCCTCTCTCCCTCCACCCCCTTCATGTTCCTCCCCTACCCTAGCCTATCAGGTCTCATCAGGACTGTCTGGATCCTCTTTCTCTGTGGCCTGGTAAGGCCACATTGCCAGGGGGAGGGAATCAAAGAGCATGCAACCAAGTTCATACCAGTGACTGCCCATGCTTTCCTTACTAGGGAAGGCCTGTTAGCTTGTGTAGTCTCCCAGCTACTCTAAACTTATCCTGGCTGTCTTGCCATGACTCACCACATGGCCAACTCTATACCTTTCTCTACTCTGCTGTGGTTCATCCTGTTCCTTTCATGTCTGTCCCCAAATCTTTTGTGTCTTCTCACAGCACCGCTCTCTCTTACCGGAAGTCCTACTCCTGCCCAGATACTTTCCAGCAGATCTTCATTACAGCCAATAGGCAAGTGAGGAAGGACAAATAGTTACAAAATATAAGACAAGGGATGGACCATAGAAATAACAACACCAGGTTCCAGCCAGTACTTAGCTCTCTGCTAGTTTAGCAACCAACAATTGAATATATGGAGACACACCTTCATACAACGGACCCAACACTCTGGAGTAATAATAATGCTAAGACTACTGAGTTGGCTCTGTAGCTAAAGGTACTTGCTGTCAAATCTGATGACCTGAGCTCAATCACCAGAACCCACAGTGTTGAAGGAGCAAAGTGACTCCCACAAGTTGTCCTCTGACCTTCATAAACACCGTAGTATGCACATGCATGTACAAGTACACGCATGCACGCAATATGCATACACACAAAGAGATAAATGCACACATACATACACAAATAATAAAAGTCTTTGAAATATTAATGTTAGTAATGGTGGGTCAGAGCTTGAACTCAGAAAGCCAGACCTGGGTACCTGCGTTTTCAAACACTGTTCTGGCTGTGACTGTTGTCTCTCTGAGACAGCCATATTCATACAAAGTCCTTAGAAAGGGGGGTCGCATGTAGGACTAGAAGTTGGAGAATGGCCTGCCCTGTGAGCAGAGATACTGACACTCCCATTGCTGGCCTTGGACAGAGAAAATGAGATCCTAACCCTCAGGATGGCAATTGGAGGTCAAGGCTCTGAGGAGTGATGAGTCCATGAGGGTGAAGTCCTCATCAATAACATTAGTGCCCTGAGAAGCAACGAAAGGTTAACTCTCCTCTCTTTTATATGCAATCGGTGGGTACAAAACATCCACACGCCACAACCTCTCTCGGGATTTTCATCAGAACCAAGGCACGCTGGCAGCCATATCACATTTTACATAGAGAAGGGTCCACAGGTTTGCATACGCTTGACCCCAAGCGTCTTGCTAATCAGCTTTCCACTGCTGTGACAAAATGCCCGGGGAAAGCGACTTAATGAACGGAAGATTTATTTTCAGATGCTGGAGTCTGTGGCTCCTTTTCTTTTTCTTTCTTTAATCACTAAATATGCCAACAACTTGATATTGTTGTTTTATTTGTGTGTGTGTGTTTGTAGCTGCATGTAAGTCTGTGAACCATCTACATGCCTGGTACCTACAGGGCCTAGAAAAGGACGCTGGATTCCTGGAACTAGAGTTACATGCAGATGAGAGACACCATGTGGGGTAACAAGAGATCTTAAGCCCTTCGCTGTCACTCCAGCCCCCTTGTTTTCTTCCAGGTCTGTGGCAAGGCAGGGCATCCTGATGGGGGGTCCTACAGCTGCTTGCCTCACATAGGCAATGAAGCAGGAAGAAAAACTTCAGCCCTACAACAAAGCTCTTCCCCCTAAACATAGCTCTGAATGGAGACACAAGTTTCTGAATTCCCGGAAGATTACAAGATCATGATCTAGCTGGAGGCTTTCTGCTAACGAACAAATTCCCCTCCCTTGATAATCCAAATGAACCTGAGAGTCACTAGAATAAGAAAGCACAGTAATTCTAGACAATTTGGAAAACAATACAGAGGCTACCTTAAAGTATACGTTCACGCATTGGTCTGTCTGTCTGTTATCTACTCTCACCCCTTAACGGTGATTTCCTTCACGACAGCTCCTTTGCTTTTGGCTCTTGGAAGTCACTCCACTGTGCTCTATAATAAACTTTGTCTTCTAGACTACACTCAGTGTGCTGTACCTCGATTCTTTATGTGGGGGTGGGGACTATAAGAGCTATGGAGCTGAGAGGAGGCCAGAGCATGATCCAGGTAAAGCTTGGAGCCCTCATGAGCCAATCATCTCCCAAGGTCTCCACTTTTGAATCCTGCTGCATTAGGGCTGACACCGAAACACACGAGCTTTTAAAATGCAAACCAGAGAGTGACCCAATAAATAATAAAGGTCAGAGATGACTCACTAGTGTCGCTGAAAAGCACTCTGCTAAGCCCTGCACTGACTGAGACACTGATTACAGAAATGAATGGGAAGCTAGGGCTGTTTTCTCTCTCCTCTGGGTTCCAATCATTTTTTCCTATATGCATATATTCCGTCTTGCTTTCAAGTGATGTTTTAATGATTACCTTGAACCCTTAGTGCCTGGAATGTAATGTGTTCTCTCTGATCTAGTGAATGAATGAATGATTGAAAAACCACAAAAAGTCATCAGGACTAGAAAAAAAAAAAGACTTTGAAGTTATTTGCTCTGAGAGGGCACATCACACATTCCAAAAAACAAAGCTAGCAATAAGATAGTAAATAGTATCAGAATACCATGGAAGGAAATTCTTCTGACAGAGATGCATCCCAATGGACTGTGTCTTATTATTTCCCAGACGCCTCACTTTTCACAATCACATTAAATCTGCGCCTGTCACTGAATCCCGTGAAGATCAAGTATATGGAAAATGCCCATCATTTTTCAAGGTGCCTGTTATTGCAACCATTCATTTTCTTTCTCCGATTTTTTTTTCATTCTTTTACATCTGTTCTGCCCTCCCATGCAGAGAAGCTAAAACAATTTTTTTTTTTTGTATGAGATATTGAACTTTTAGGTGACTGTTAGCACATCGCCCCTCATCCATTTTAAGAGTCTTTCTCCAAATCAGAATCAGAGTTGATGAAAAATTTGAATCTGTTTTAGTGCAATCAACATGACTTGGCAACAAAGGGCCGAGTTTAGCGCAGAATGGGAAATTAGGCTATTTGTTCACATGGGAGGAAGCATGCTTTTCATAGAGCTATCTCAGCTCAAACATTCTTCTGTGTTTAACCCCAAAGGAAATAATGGAAGTCTGATTTAGAGCGGATCTTGTCCACTTGGTTGAATTATTGAATTACTTGGAGTATGTATGATCCAAGCTTCAACCTTGCCTTGGCAGGAAGGTTATTCTTCTTGAGAAAAAAGAACACAGAAAGAAATGAGAATGTTATCAGGTGTAACACCTACCAGTGGCTCTTGACCTTTCTAATGTGTCAACCCCAACCATAAAATTATTTTCATTGCTGTTTTGTAAATGTAATTTTGTTAGTGTTATGAATCATAACTACTGTCATGACTCATAATGTAAATTTATGATATGCTGGATATATGATATGTGACCCCTGTGAAAAAAATTGATCGACCCCTCCCCCAAAGGGGTGGAAACCTACAGTGTTAGAATTACTGACAGAACTGTAATTTACCTGTGAAAGAAGCTGAGAGACCCAGAAGGGCTCAACTTTCCAGATAGCTTTCATCATATCAAGAGAGCTGCGGTCTCCTAAAGGACCTACCCTCACAGATATGTATGTTCCTCCGTAGTCTAACATAGGACTGACACACTGGTAGAGAAATGCCTAGAAATCCTACATCAGTCTCTCAGTTGAACCCAGCACCGATGCTATGCCTTCACAAACATACAACATTCACCTAGTTCTTTTCTTCCTCACCAATGCTGGTATTCAGTGTAACCTGTATGATCATGACTGCTATATGGGCTCCATTTGGGGGTTTTTTGTTCTTTTGTTTTCCTGGAGTTCTGGGTTGCTTCTTTCTGCCTTTTAAGGTTTCTGGATGTTGAAAAGGACTTCTATGCCCCTGTGTGGCAATCTTTGTTAAGGTTGCACTCCCTTGTGGACCACCTGACACATCTTGGCCATCACCATTAGATATTCTCATTGCAGGGTTCCATCTGGTGTACCTTGCTTATACTTTCATACATCATCATTTAATGCCTTCAAGTGCCCAGGAGCAAACTCATACTACCATACCTTTTAGAATTTTATAAAGGCATTAGTCACTCAGTTACTTCGTTTGGAAAAGTCTTCTATGAGCCAGCAAATTTCAAGAAGATGCACAAATTCCCTCCAGGGATATTTTCACTCCACATTAACCTTATAATAGAACAAAGGAAAGACTTAGTGCTCTTTTTAAACTCAGAGTTTGCCACCTCAATCTCTTATTGCCACATAACACCTTGATAAACACTGGTTCAGATCACAGAACACATGTGAAGGGCATGATAAGATGTGAAGCCAAGGCCTCTTGTCTTTCACACAGTTGGCCACTGTCTTCTATATAATTGCACTACTTTATATACAAATTCATTATTTTGCATAGTATATCTTTTGTCACTATTTTAACAATATACTTAAGGTTATCTGAACAGCTATGTGAAATACTGCTCTCATTTATTTCTATTGATATAACATAATACCCTGAAAAAAAAAAGCAGCTTAGATGATAAAACGATTAATTCCAGGTCACAGTCCATCATTCCGGGAAAGTCTTAGGCAAGATCTTCAAACTTCTCACCACATCATCTCCACAGTCAAGAGCAAAGAGAAATAAATCCATACATCACTTGCTTATGCTCAGATTTATTTTTACACTCTTTTGCAGTTCAGAACACTGCCTAGGGAATGATGCCGCCCACAGTGGTCTAGGTCTTACTACATCAATTAATCTAATTGAAACAATGGTTTGTTTGTTTTGTTGTGGTACATGCATAAACTTATTGTTTATTGTTTATTGATGCTTCACAGCTTCATTTTGAATGCCAGTTGTTAAGTTATATAGTCTCTGGGCCTGGTTAGTTTTGGTTGCGATGTTTATTTTTATAATAATGTAAAAAAAAATAAGAGACAATCCACTATAGATATGCCCAAACGCAAGTCCAATGTCGACAATCCTTTTTGAGACTCACTTCTTAGGTGATTTTAGGTGGTATTGAGCGAGCAATCACATAGGTGAAACAGCATAAAGATAAGAAAAATGTACAGAACAATCTTAGTAGAAAAAAAGATAATAATACAAAGATTCTAAAGCAATTCTATCCAGGCAGAGCACCTCACAAATGGCCTTGAATAAATATTCACTATAAGTAGTCATATGCTATGAAAGCAGCCCAGCAGATTCCAGGCTCTGGAAACTATCATAAACAACATTCTTTACCTTTGCTTGGCACTCTTCAGTTTACACAGCACCCACCCATATGCCATAAAATTTTACCTTCATAGGCAACATGATGACAGGTAGGTCAGGCTCCTTGTGGTATAAAAAAAAAAAAAAAAAAAAGACTAGGAAAGTTCATAGATTTTTCCCAGTGTCTACACTGGAGTCCAAGCTAGTTCTTATTATTTTAGATCCTATTTCTTCTACTCTGGGCAAGGTTGTTGTGATTGATGAAGGGAAAAACTCAAATAGACAGGGAGTAAAATTTGAGAATGACTTGATTGAGGTCATTCATTTCACAATCACCTTGAATTGGCCCCACTCTGATAGCTCAGGGAGTACCACGCAAAAATACGCTGTATTCTCCTCGGACCCCGGGTGTGTATTTCTTAGTTCAGCTCCGAAGAGGCAGACCCTCTTTCCTCCAGAGGAGACTAGCAAGGCATTTGAGAATGTGAAGAACTCAGTGTGTTTGGGGCTCAGTTTTGCAATGGCTGGGATTTCACCCCCACAGAGTTGGCACTACCACTATAGATACCTGGAGAGAGAGAAAGACCAGGGTCCATACATGAGCGGTTTGAGCAGCAATCGCTGCACTCTAGAGAGAACAGAGATATTCCCAAGTGCTAAGAAAAAGAGGCACTTTGGCATTGTTAAAATACAAAGTCAGTATGGACGAGGGGAAGATCTGCTTCATGAGCAGGAGAGGCAAGCATGGAGAATTCAGAAGCAACTTCAAGGGGGGCCGTCATTAATCATGACGATTGAGCCATAAATTTGTTCTGTGGTAAATGGAATGCATTTTCTTTCTCTTGTGTGTCTCTTTCTTGGAATTTCTTTTGTGCATGTGCAATTTTCCCAAACACCAGGCATTGTGGTAAACATGAAAAAGTGGCTGGTGCCATTGTTCATTACATGAAATGCAGCAAGACCCTAAACATCACCCTGAAAAGAGAAAGAACAGCTGCCTTTCTGGGTTCCTGTCCCCCAAGCACCCAGGATTTTCTTGCCTTTGTTTCATGCCCAGAAAATGAAAGATGAGCTTTTAACATCATGGCTGCCTGAAAAGAAATAAATCTCTCCCTTTATTAGTGCTACCCAGATGTCTTCCTTCACCTCTGCACATCGCTGAAGGCCACAGCTTTATCTTACCTGAGACTTCCACTTGTCTTGGCACCTCCTTAACAGAAATGGTAAGTTAATTTTCCAACTGCTAAAATGTGAACCCCGAACGTTCTCCAAACAGCCATGTGTACTAAGGGCTTGGTCTCCAGGATGTTAGCATTGGGAGGAGGCATTGGAATCTTTAGAGATGAGACCTGTTGGAAGGTCTTTTGGATTATTGTGGGATCAAGGACCCCCCTCTTTTTCCTTTTGTTTCTTGAACAATAGACAAGTATTTTTCTCTACTGTACACTCCTTTAATATGCACTTCTTTGACATGGGTGTAAAGCAAAAAGAACAACTGAGGGATAGGGGAGATGGTTCAGCGGGTATATGGGCTGGCCTTGCAAGTCTGGTGACCTGAGTTCAAGTCCTAGACCCCATAGCAGAAGGAGAGGAAGTTTTCCTTTGACTCCCATATGTGTACACAGCATGGGTGTGGCTGAATTCATGCACACATGTCATAAACACAACAACAACAACAATAATAATTTTAAAAGACCTTCTAAGGGGCTGGAGAAATGGCTGAGCCATTAGGAACACTTGCTGCTCTTGCAGAAGACCTCCATTCAGTTCTCTCCACCCACAACTATCTGTAACTCTAGGTTCGAGGAATCTCTCTACATGTAGGCAAATATTCACACACGTGAATAAAATAAACACATCTATTTTAACAAAAAGCAACTGATTAGAGACTAGGACTTCATCATATGTGTGTCAAAACAACCGTTTTCTCTTTATAAGGTGACTTGTCATGCATCTTACTGTAGTAACAAAAAAAAAAAACTCCCTCCCTCTCTCCATCTCTCCCACCCTCCTTCCCTCCCTACTGTAGTCTGTAATGCTAAGATGGACTTATCCATCCACCAGAGCATGTCTGCTCATGTCTCCACCAAAATTCTTAAAAGGTAAAAAAAACTCTTAACAGAGCATGTACAGCCTTCAGGTTGTGCCCTTAATCTTCACAATCTTGCCTCAATCCAAGGAGTCGGCTTCATTCTCTCCCACTTCCAAGGCGTGACTTTTAATGCTGCTGCGATTTGAAAGGCTGTCACCACAAGCTCCCATGCCTGCAGATGGTTGTCACCTCTTCTCAAATAGGGCTGAGAGCAAAGATGAAGTGTCAGGGGGTTCCTTTATTCTCTTCTTCCCATGACCCAATTTTTTTTTTGTCAGGTAAACAGCAAGGTTCATGGTGCCACCCACCAAATGTTATAATAATTATCTTCAGACTTATTCCATTGCTTATCACAGCCAGCTATGCATTGTTCCACAGGATACCAAAAAAATAGGTAATTTCTGGACAGAACATCTGTTTCTTACTGATCTAATTCTTAGAGATCCAAGATCAAGGAGCCACATCTGTCAAGGGACTTTAGGCTGTGCCATTCCGTGGCAGAGAGTGGAAGGGTATAAGAACTTGAAGGCAAGCAGGAAGTAGAACTCACAGCCTCAAGCCCTTTTATGATTGGCATTGATCCATGCATGAGGGTTGAAGTCTCATGGCCTCAGCATCTCTCTGAGGTTCTGCTTCTCAATACCACAATGGAATTAAATTTCCAGAAAATGTTCTTTGGTAATCACATTTAAATTATGCCACAATTCGACACATATTACACAATTATTTACTGTTCCTGATAGACATTGAATATTCAAGGGAGAACAAAATGAGCATCCAGCATACCATGTAGTATAAAAACTCAACAATCCAGATATTACATATAAACTAAAAACATTGACCAGTTAATCACTGTTGAGGAAAAAAAGAGTTATACAAGTGCATAAAACTATAGAAGAAGGACTCCTGAGGAGGAGACAATTGATTTAAAATGTAAAGTATGAATAGGCATTGACTAAGTGAGGAGGAAAGAAAGCATTCTTGGGAAGTCTTACCTTTATTTATCAAGTTTTATTTATGCATAGACGAGCAGACCCCATTTGGCAGGAGACTGAAGACATGACGAGTAGTACTTTTTAAAGCTTTATTTTATTCTTAGTCATGTGTATGTGTGTCATGGAGGGTATGTGAACATGTGTGCAGGTGCCCATGAAGGTGAGAAGAGGGCTTCAGATTTCCTGGATCTGGACTTGCAGGTAAGATTGTGAAACAGGTACTGGGAACTCAAATCAGGTTCTCTGTAAAACCAGTTCATACGCTCAACCACTGAACCATCCATCTATCCATTTTAAACAATGGGTGATATTATTGAAACAGGTCCTAAGGATCGCCTCATTCCTCGATGTGACCTACTTGAAAATGTCCCAAAGTCATTGAATCTGCTCCAAGAACCTGTTACCAGCCCTCTTTGCTTACCATCCTAGGAGAAGAAACGTTACATTAGTGGTCCACTCTGAAAAACCAACTGCCACCAAAGGATGGGCCATCAGAAAGTTGATAAGAAAACAGCCTCTTAGAAAGGGGAGCCAAAAGTCTGAAGCCAGACTGTCTAGAAAACAAAGGCAACATTGGGAAAGAGGAAAGGAAGTGAAGATGAAAAAGAGACTCAGAATCATGGCGAGACAGTTCCGGCCATCGAAAACTTAGGAGTCACATTCTTTAGTTTGGGCAAGAGCCAGGAAGGACAAGTCTGTTTCTACCAGGGGTCAGAAGAAACCTGAACCTTGGGATTCTGCATCAGTAAAAGTCTGTTTGTTTTCCCAGCCCAAAGCTGTTGGCTCTGAAGCCTCAGGCTTCTTTGTCACTGTTAGAACCCTTGGGGCTGAGGGGGGAGTTTCTACAAAGAATGGGTCTCAGTTCTGGGACTAAAGCTGGGACCACTTTGTGTGAATTGTCTCCTCTGAGAGAAACTTGGGAAAAGGTTAATGATTAAAAATGGTGTTATTGTTACTCTGATCTCATTAAGTCATTCTCTCTTTCATTTTTCTAACTCACTGTGCAGGCAGATTCCTAGTAAGTTTTCTTTTTTTTATTTAATTTTTCCTTATGTCTCTAAAGTAATGCCAGGAACAGGCTCTTAAGTGTAGCTCCTAGGAGAGGCCATTGCTTTCCAACCTGGAAAGACATGAAGGGATGAATCTCCTCTGACTTACCCAAAGCCTAGCCACTAGTGTAACTGTAGGCGGCTGCTTCCAATAGGAAGAGACTGGTGGACACTCCAGGCATCTGCGCTATCCTGTGGCTCTGGACTCAAGTACCAATCTCAAAACTCATATTTGGCTTTCTGCACAGACCCCAATGCCTTTCAGAAACTAGAATACGTATCAGTTCATTGACTTATGCTCTCAAGTGTCTTTGAGCAGAATTTAGCCACCGCAAACCTCAACTTCATAAGAAAAATTCAAAAGAAAAACAGTGAGAACCAGAGAGTGACAGTCCTATGAACAGCCAGGAATCAGGTTTGAGTTTCACGACTGTTATATCCATATTTTCAGAAGGAACACATTTCCAGATTCTTTTAGAAGGAATAGGATAGAAAATATTACTCATTTACTAGACAGACCTCGGTTAAAATGCTCAGCCTTCCACCAAGCATAACTTTTGCTGTACATACTTATGCTGTGTGCGTAGGTATGTGTGCGTGTGCTCACATACATGGCTGTGCTGTGTGGGCGCATGTGCACACACACATATATATGTATATAGGCCAGAGAACAACATCAGGTGTTGTTCTTCAGGTGCTGTTCATCATTTTAAAAGTAGTGTCTCTTACTGCTTTGGACCTCACTCAGTAGCCTAAGCTGGATAGCCAGCAAGCCCCTCAGAGATCCACCCAGCTCTGTCTCCTCAGAGCTGGGAATGGAATCATGTTCCACCATGCCCAGATTTATTATTAACTAATTCATTTGTTTATTCACTTGACAGTCCCTCCCTCCCTCTCTTACTAGTCTCACCCTTCCTACCTTTTCCTGCTCTCCCTTCTCCCTCACTTCTCAGAAAAGGGGAACCCCCCACACCAACCCACCCCAGCATATAAAGTTGCAACATGACTATGACTAAGTGCAACCTCCTCCCCTATGGTCTGGCGAGGGAAGGGGAAGTGATCAAACAGTGGGCAACAGAGTTTACGTCAGAGACAGCCCTCGCTTCCCTTACTAGGGAACACAGATGAAGCCCCTCAGCCAGAGAACGGATAAAGAAACCATGCTATATTTATACAATGGGATACTAGTCAGCTATGAAAAACAAGGAAATTTACAGGCAAATGGTTGGAACTAAAAAATGTCATTCTGAGTGATGCAACCTGGATCCAGAAAGACACACTTGGTATGTACTGACTTATAAGTGGATTTTAGCCAAAGAGATAAACATACTACAATAGACAGATTTTTTTTTTATATCAGTTCTAGGAATTAAACCTGGGTCCTCATGCTGGCACGACAAGGGATTTTTTGATTGAGTTACCTCTTTAACCCCACTGAGAGGAGTTAAGTACTGAAGTCTGTACCTTCATTTATTCTAATTTTGCACAGGCAATATGTGACTTAGCTTAAAAGGTCATTTAGGTGATCACAAAATCAGCTCTCAGTGCTAATTATTATCTGTTTTGACTTCTTCCCAACTCTTTTCCTTTTGACTTTCCAACTCCATCATTAAATATGCCAAGCTCAGAAGCAGGAAGTTGTCCCAGCTGGTGCTGAGGAAGAGAGCCTGGGGAGCTGGTAGCCAAAAAGAACACGGACATCACAGGAGTACATCAGAGCACATCTTCCTGGTATGCCCTTCAGCCCAGAATAGGAGAGACTGTCTCCAGTTTTCTCAGACCTGAGGCATCCCCATAACCCAGCAAAACAACGCACAGCCCACCAAAAATGCACGGTTCATCAAGAACATTGCAGTTAAGATGACAGAAAGTAAGAGGTGTGAGGAACCAAGCTACCAGGAATGTTTGGGTTTCATGCATTCCACAAAATCTTCAAGGGGCATCTGCCAAGATCCCAGGCACTTTTCTAGGTGCGTGGAATAGTACCCACAAACAACACTGTCAGTGATCTGCCCTTGTGCTGACATTTCTGCAGATGGACAGGCAATAACCAGTGAACGGGCAAAGAAATAAGCAATACACCATGTGAGAGGATACCAAGTTGGGTCAGTTGGGGAGAGGAGAAGCACAAGTTATAAGCTTAAGCAACCCAAGTGGTACAGCATTAAGTGAAAAAAAAAAAACTTATATTTGAAAAACTTGAAGAGCATTCAAGGAGGAAAGAAAAGAAAAATTTGTTTTCTATCATTTGATTTTTGAACTGAAATCTAACCTCAAGTCTCACTGCCCAAATCAACTCAAGTTCTTGTTGAGGATGAACTCAGATATGTCCATCATCGATTATTAATAGGTACTTATTCATAAGTAAGCTATTAGCAAGCATGATGATGCATTCCTGTAATATGAGCAGTTGGGTGGGTGGGGGGAGCTTGGTCTACCAGGGCTACATAGTGAATCCAAGGCCTGCCTAGGCTACACAGAGAAGCCCCATCTAAAGCAATCACAGAAGAAAGCAAACAAATAAAATACATTTGAGCTATACTGGTGAATGAATGATAAGAAATCATGGCTTAATTTATTCCAACAAGTTGTACTTCTATCTTCCAAAACAGCAGGCTCTCCCTTATTCAGACTGATCATTTTTGTCTATCACAAGTAAGTCTGAGAGCAAAGGCCATACTTCAGGAGTGTGGCGAAACAAAACCTCAAAATTTCAGTAAGCAATGTTTACAGAAATGTCGGCTGTCATGCGAGGTTGGAGTAGAATCATTTCTCAGAATGCTATTTCTATCTCCTTTTCTTTCCTTTGTAAGGAAGCTCTTCTGAGCCAGGCTTGTATATTTACCTCTTTGTACCCAGTCTGGGGTCCCTGCCAGGGCACTGGGCAGATAGCTGCTGGTAGGAGCTGAGCTCTGTTCTTGCTCATAAAGCAGGGAGCTTTGGTGAAGACCAACCCAACACCAGCTGCAGGCCTTGAGGTTCTAGTTTTCATGGGCGGTAACAGTTAAGGGCCATGTGTCCAGTGACCACTGAAATGGGTCACTGGGAAGAGCAAGCATGAGACATGATTTGCAATACAGTCTCCTTTGAAATTAAACAACATTCCAACCCCCTTCCTAGCAATAAGGGCTGCTCACTGCTTCCCCACGTATGTCCTTCAAACATACTTCTTGTTCAAACAGCTGGGACTGTCAACTGTGTTAAGCTGTACTCATCAGTCATTAAATCTGGTTTATGGGCAGGATGCAGACTAGAGGGACATTTTGTTTGACCTGTAAGGAATTTTTGTTTTTGTTTTTGATGCTGGGAAAGACTTCCACAGAATTCTTTAAAAATATTTTGGGCTACAACCGATCAAAGTCCAGATGTGTGGAGCCCAGTCCCAACAGATACATCTATAATATAATCCCCATACCTGAGGTTCAGGGATCACTGAAGAGGAGGAGACAGAAAAAGTGTAAGAGCCAGAGGAACAGGGTCTTTGCCACGAGCTTAGGTCTCCTAAGAATATCAGAAGCTACACCCATAAAACCTCACCAATACAACCATCTAAACACGAGCTGACCAAGGATGACACTAACAGTCAAGCCAAAGTGGATGGAGGAAAGACCTTGACGCCTCAACCCCACACACAGAACTACAGGCAACAAAGGATGCTGATAGCTGAAGAAATAGTCTTCCCCAGAGAAAAGCACACCAACTGGTCATCCAGTACTTAATGGTCAGTGCAGAATACATACATACAATAACATACAGAGCGAGCAGGTTGTATTCATGTATTTGAGAACACATGTGCACACTCATGCATGTACACACACACACACACACACACACACACACACAAAGAGCAAGGAGGAGTACACGGAAGGATTTGGAGGAAGGAAAGGAAACCGGGGAGTGACGCAATTATATTATAATCTCAAAAAAAGAAATTTAAAAATATTTTGAGAATACAGTTTCCAGCTCTTTAAAAATGAAAGCTTCATACAGAAATCTCCATGTCCAACTTGCTTCCCTTTCTCTTCTCCCTTCCTCCTCCTCCTCTCTCTCTCTCTCTCTCTCTCTCTCTCTCTCTGTACGTGGTGTGTGTGTGTGCGTGTGTGCAGTGTGTGTGTGTGTGTGTATGAATGTTCATGTGTTACAGAGGTGGTTTGTTTGTTTTGTTATTGTTGCTTTGTTTTGAGAGGGCTTCCTCACTGGCTTGAAACTCAGCAAGCAGACCAGGCTAATTGGATAAGGAGCTTCAAGAACCTTCAGCACAGGAACTACCAGCATGTGCCACCAAGCCTGGTTCTTTCTTTCTTTCTTTCTTTCTTTCTTTCTTTCTTTCTTTCTTTCTTTCTTTCTTTCTTTCTTTCTTTCTTT
>NW_026593286.1:12315329-12339170 GCF_907164565.1 Psammomys obesus
TTTCTTTCTTTCTTTCTTTCTTTCTTTCTTTCTTTCTTTCTTTCTTTTTAATGTGGATTGTGGGAATCAAACTTGTTTTCTCTTGTAAAGCCAGTGCTTTCCTGACTGAGCCATCTCCCCAGCCTCCAGCTTGTTTGGACAGATCAAAAGATCCAGCGATGGCAATAAAAAGGATCCATGTCCACACAGCCAGAGCCCATCCCCGCATGTCACATAAAGCCTGTGGTCCCTCTTGACTTAGTTTCTACCTCGTTTCTTGCTTGGACCTTAGAGGCCTCTTTGAAATTAAACTGAAAAGCATTCAATTGATAACAATTTCATTCTCACTACTTCTGAGCAGAGGACAACAGCCATCATTTACTGATTGCTCACATGGCCCCATACTCAGCCCTACTCTCTTCTCATCTGTGAACTCAGTGAGGGATTCTATCAACCTATCAACATCTAGACCTTACAAAAGACAAACCTTAATAAAAGAAGTCTCACAGCTTAATAAACAGTAGCAAACTACAGGAAACAAAAGACAGCTGGCCCCAGAACCTCAGAGGTGGATCTCAATACCTGCCTTTTAGATCAGCTGGATGCTTTGTTGAAAGCATCTTCAATCTGGTGGTCCTGCTCCTGAAAAATTACCTGGTTTAGCTCTAGCTTCTCATTTTTTTTTCCCCTCAGTATATGTACTTTGCATCTGTAGATAGACATCACATTAGGGATAAGGGAGCTTGCATATTTTGTATGATGTGATATTTATGTATGTCCAATGATCAGATTAAACAATTATACAACTATTCTAATTGTGGGCTCCTTAAGGAGCAGAAGAACTAGGCACTGGTTTTGGCTGCTGTTGGATGAGGATGAGCCAGAACTTGTTCTGTGGTGGAAACTGTCACATAGAGAAGGATAACACGGCTGTTATCCTAAATGTCACTTGGATTTCACCTGTGCTGTGGCCAGAGCCATGCGCTAAATCCAGGCATCTCATATTTCTCGAAGAGCCTCTTGTAGTCTCTGCTCCAGAGCAGAGATTCCCAGCCTCCTCCACAGCTTCAGCTCTGTCCACACTTGGGCTTCTCCCAAGTGTCAGCTCCCAGTGGGGAGAATGTGGAGTCGTGCCTGCTTCCTGTGAAGTAAGCACCAACTCTTTTTTTTCTGATGGCTCCTTCGTCCACAAGGCCTGAAGGCTAACATCACCCCTCTTGTCTTTAACAAAATAGATCACTTACGTGTTATTTATTTTATTTTATTTCAGAATATTCCCACTTTAAGGGTGATCTCTTTGTGTTGTTTTTGTCAGATCTTTTGTTATTGTTTGTGTAATGAAAGCCAGGCTGAAGACACTGTGGCGTCCCTAAAGCACTGCTTCTGAGCTCTGGAATTTTCCTTAAGCCCCAGCCAGCCACACCCTCAGCTTCCTGTGGGCTCTGGCCATTGAGCCCCTCCAGCTGCTCCTGAGCGCCTCCTTCTAAGGCTCCAAACTTGGCCTTTCTGGGAACCACGAATAGCCAAGTTCCCATACTCCTCGTCAGACACTATCAGGCCCCCAGTTTGCTTGAGTGGGTTTCCTATCTTTGTCTTCCAGTACTTCATATTTAAATGCATCATTTTGCAGGGCAGGTGCAATTGATAACTTTAGAAATGAAAACTTTCTGGGGGGAAAAAAAAACAACTATGACATGGCTTCTCCCATAACATGGTATCTGCCTCCCCTTGACTTAAATTTTCTTTTTCTTTTTTCCTTAAGCACAATCTTGCTGTCTTTAGGTACTTGCCGTCTCTGTTATAAACTGAATGTCTGTGTCCTCTACAAATTCATATATTGAACTCCTAGTCCCCAGGATGACAGCATTTGGAAGGTAGAGCCTTCAGAGTATAATCAGGTAGGTGGTATATTAGCTACTGTTGTCATTTTTATGACAAAGTGCCTGACAAAAACCAACCTAAGGAAGGAAGGGTGAACTTTACCTTACAGATTGAGGGTATAGTCCATCATAAGAGGGAAGTCACAGCAGCAGGGAGCATGAGTCAGCAGGTCACATGGTATCTGCAGTTGGAAGCAAGGAGCAAGGGATGCTGGTGCTCAGCTGGCTTTCTCTTTGTTATTTAGTTCAGAACTCCAGGCCATGGACCAGTGCTGCCCACATCTAGGGCAGGTCTTGCCATCTCAGGTGACCTTATCTAGAAGCTCCACCACAGATATGTCAGAGAGTTGACTCTTGCTCTTTCTAGATTCTGTCAAGTTGACAGTCAATATTAACTGTCACGGGAGGGGATTTGTAAAGTTCTTATAATGGGAATTCCACTTTAAGAGAGTGAAAAAAAAAAAGGGGTTAGCTTGGATTATATAGTAAGACCCTAGAGAGAGGGAGGGAGGGAGAGAGAGAACTTCATCTGCATAAGTGAGGATACAGGAAAGTAGCTGTCTGTAAACCCAAAGGAAAGCTATTGCCAGGAAGAGAATCTTACCCTTGGACTTTCAGCTTTGAGAACTACAAAGATCAATTGCCCATTGAAGCCACCCAGTCTATGGTGCTCAGTTATAGCAGTCCAAGTTGACTGAACCACCCACCCAAAAGGAAAACTCACAAACATGGAATCCTTCCAATTTTACTGCACAAAACCAGGAATGTTTGTTTTGTTCACTGATACAGACCAGGTGCTTAGCACTTAATAGGCACTCAATAAAAAGTTCACTCAAGGGAGAAAAAAGCTCATTATTTAAGAAACATCATTATAGGCTAGAAGCCCATGGACAAAGCTTTTTAAGGATAAACATTTAAATAGTCTAATCTATACCAATTTCCTTAACAATAAATCAGAGTTTCTTCTCAACATGAGTCACTGTGTAATATGGGTTGTTTGGGGGTCTATCTTACTCTTTATTTTACTGAATTTCACATAACCAAGATGTCTCTAAGAAAAGAAAACAAATATTCAAAACGTAAAGTGTTGCTATGGGTTCTGAACATTCAGCTTTCCTTTTTGTAACTCGTAGAGCAGAAGTCATCCGAATTTTTGCTGTGAAGCCTTTTGAGTGTGGTTACGTGACACGTATAAGTAATAACACGTACTCTTCGCATCCTACCACCAATATCAAGACATTCCTGGGAAAGTTTTTTTTTTTTAAATCAGGAAAGTTTTTCTCAGTCTTCCAATAAAACAAATGTTTTACTTACGTTTAAACAGAGGCATGTGCTTAACATCTTTATGCTTGCAATATCTGTTGTATAATAGGTAATTAGTATTTACGGAGGAACTGGATTTAGTGATAGTTTGTTTGGAGGTTTATAGTATGATATCTTGAAGATCAAATTTACCCAAGTAGCTTATAACATTGTTATACAAATGCCACGGAGCTACAGTCTATCCCTGGTTCATGTTACTGCCCTATGTTTCCATGAAGGATGAAAGGTTCAGGATAGCTCACCTAATTTTTAAGCAAATGAGCTTTGAGAAGTCTTTTCTCTTGAGACTTACAGAACAAAATATAACATGATATTGAATAGGATTGTTATTAAGAGGAACATTTTTGTTGGGAGCAGAGCCTAGGAATTGGTATTTTTTTACACATACACTCTGAGGCAGACTTTTGAAAAATTGGCCGATTCCTTATTATGAAGACATGTCATGGAATATGCGTTGTATCACTACAGCTCCTCTCATTAAGATGGGGAAGCCATCTCCCTACCCTCAAACTAGATGGTCATGTGACTTGCACAGATCAACAGAAATAGCAGAAGTCATACTGTAGTTCCAAGCCTGATCATCAAAGGCTTGGCTTTTGTGAATCTTTTCATCTGCCGCCACTCTGTGTTAGGGCTTGATTTTTCATCTGCTTTATGTGTTAAACACCTGGTTCCCAGAGATTAGATCTATTTTGTGAGGTTCTATAGAAAGAATATTTTGTGTATTATATGGATGCATTGCCTGTAATTAAGAAACCTGTGGCCTATAGAAAAAGATAGAACAGAAGGTGGAACATCTGGCAGGCAGAAAGGATTCTGGGACAGAGCCAGGCACAAGAGATTCACCTGGGAAGATGTGAGGAGGACAGACACATGGTATCTGAGCACAGGTAACCAGCCATGTGGCACAATGTAGGTTAGTATAAATAGGTTATTTTAAGTTATGTGTTAGGCAGAGAAGAGCCTAGCTATATGGCTTAGGTACTTTGTAAATATATTTTGAGTCTCATGAGTCATTATTCCAGAATCTTGGGGCCAGGAGGAAAAGCTGCCACCATACTACAAGGTTACGGGGTAAGGTCTAGCTAAAGGACAGGGGACACTTAAAATGAGTGTTTGAAGGTTCCAGCTACTTTCTAGTCCCCCCTCTTTTCTTTCTTAAAAAAAAAAAAAGAAAAAACTCTATGCCTCATTCCTACCACCATCAGAACTTTTCAGATCAAGAAGACAAGGGCCAAAGACTAAAATTTCTGAAACTGTGAACTAAAATAAGTCTTTTTGTCTCTAATAATTTGATTATGGATTTGTAGTAGTAATTAATAGTGTATAAGCAAGCTCAATCTAGACAGAATATTGGAGATACCTATCACCCAGATAATGGCTAATCAATGAGCAGACATTTGAGTAGGACCATCCAAATATCGTTGAGAGCCAACTACAGACAAACACAAGTAGATATGCAAGCTGAGCCATGCTAAGTTACTAAACCAAGAGAACCAGAGTTCGCTCAGATGTCTGTATGGAATATGAGACTAATGACTAACTACTGCACATCTTAAGTGATTCCTGCAGTCAAACAGATTTTGTATTTAGCATTAGCCAAGAAGATCTGCACTTTTATTGGAATAAAGATGCTAATTTTCATAAATTCTTACAATTTGATTCTTCTACTCTATCAATTAATAAAAGTAGAAAAATAACATAGAAGAATCTTTTATTAATTACAGATACTTTAAAAATTCCAACAAACAACACCAAAAATAGCACCAAGAATTTCTGGCAAGGGTCAAGTTATGGAAATAACCAACAGCCTAGGCTCAGGCTTATTAATTGGTTATCTAAGACCTCAGGCTCTAAGATCAACAATTAATCAATGGGACCTCAGGAAACTAAAAATCTTCTGTAAGGCAAAGGACACTGTCAATACAACAAAATGACAACCTACAGACTTGGAAAAGATCTTCACCAACCCTATATCCAACAGAGGGATAACATCAAAAACATATAAAGAACTCAAGAAATAATTAAACAATAATAAACCAAATAACCCAAATAAAAATGGGGTACGGAGCTAAACAGAGAATTCTCAACAGAGGAATCTTTAAAGGCTGAGAAGCACTTATAGAAATGCTCAACATCCTTAGTCATCAGGGAAATGCAAATCAAAACGACTCTGAGATTCCATCTTACACCCTTCAGAAAGGCTAAGATCAAAAACTCCAGTGACAGCACATGCAGGAGAGGATGTGGAGTAAGGGAAACCCTACTCCATTGCTGGTGGGAATGTAAACTTGTACAACCACTTTGGAAAGCAACCTGGCACTTTCTCAGAAAACGGAGAATAGTTAGTTCTACCTCAAGACCTAGCTATACTACTTTTGGGCATATGCCCAAAAGATATTGCACCATACAACAAGGGCTTTTGCTCAACTATGTTCATAGAAGCTTTATTTGTATAGCCAGAAACTGGAAACAACCTAGATGTCCCTCAACCAAAGAATGGATAAAGAAAATGTGGTATATTTGCACAATGGAATACTGCTCAGCTATAAAAAACAAGGCAACTATGAAATTTACAAGCTAATGGATGGAACTAGAAAGGATCTTCCTGAGTGAGATAACCCAGGCCCAGAAAGACACACATGGTATGTATTTACATACAAGTGGATATTAGACCAATAGCACAGGACAACAATACTACAATCCACAGACCCAAAGAAGCTTAAGTGACAAGGAAGACCCAAGGCAGACCTTCCTTGAATGACCCTACTTAGATGAGGAAAATAGAATAGACAGCAGAAATGGCTATAGACTAGGGACTAGGAAATAGAGGCTATGGAGAGGGAAAACAAGGGGTGGCAGGAATCAGTTGTGGGGAGAGTGGGGAGGAGAGAGGAGGGGAAAGAGTTTGGAAAGAAAAGGGAAACGGAGGGCAGAGGCATCTCTGAGACAAGCTGGAGACCTGAGATAGCGTAGGCTATAGGGAGGATATGGGGATGTCTCTAGCTGAGCCTCCTAGCAGCAGGGAAAATGAGAGTGAGAAGGCAATCTTGTAGCCAGACAGGACTTACGGTGGTGGGAGGGTAACACCAGTCCACCTACAAAACCTTCGGCCCCAAATTTACCCTGTCTACAGAGATAAAGATAAGAGTAGAGACTGAGGGACTGTCCAACCAATGCTTAGCCCAACCTGAAACCCACCCCATGGGAGAGATCCAACCCCTGACACCATTAACTGTACTCTGCTATATTTACACACAGGAGCCGAGCATAACCACCCTGAGAGACCCCACCCAGCAGCTGATGGAATCAGATGTTGAGATGCACAGCCAAACATTAGGCAGAGCTTGGGGAAGAGTGGAGGGGAAAGAAGGATAGAAGGACCAGGAGAGAACAAGAACACCACAAGAAGAGAAACACAGTCAACTAACCCAGACCCATTGGGCGTTTATAGACAGGGAAGCACTTAACAAAGAACATGCATGGACTGCAACTAGGCCCCCTACATGTACGTAAGCGATGGGCAGTTTGATCTTCATGTGGGTCTCCTAGTAAGTAAAGTAGGGGCTGTCTATCACATGGACTCTTTTGCCTGCTTTTGCTTACTTTCTCCTAATGGGGCTTCCTTGTCTGGCCTCAGTGCATGAGGATGAGCTCAGTACTTATATAACTTGATGTGCTGGGGTGGGTTGGTATGGGATGGGGACCAAGGGGCCTTTCCTTTTCTGAGGAGAAGGGGAGAGGGATAGGGAGAAGAGGGTGGGAGAGATAGACTGGGAGGAGAGGAGAAAGGAGGCTATAATAGGAATGTGAAGTGAATATAACAATTAGAAATAAATTTTAAAAAATAGCACCAAGAATACGTGGAGAGAGATAGGTTTAGGTTATGGAAATAACTAACAGCCTTTAAAACCGTGATCTATAGGCATCACAAACTGTCTCAAGTACTCTGAGTTTCAGTTTACCCATCCTCACAAATGGAGGACAAAATTGGCATGAAAATGTAAGAATTTTTAATTTTTTCACAACTAGAGTATTAGACGAAGGTATATTAGTGATGTTTCAAGAGGTGTGATTTGAGAGCCTCAGAATAGATGGTGAATTCTTTTGTTTTCTAGCAGTGGAAATTCTCTACACCCCCTCTATTCCTTTGCCTAGAAACAACACTGCATTTTAGCATTAATGATTAATGTCTGTTGCTGATGTTTCCAGATTAATGCCTCAATGACTGGACAGGATATCCTGTTCCAGTCCACAGGCAAGTTGCCTTAGCTCATTATTAATCACCAAAACATAAGTTGCATAGAGTCCTTGCTGCAAATGAGAGAGATAAATTCAGTCATATTGATAATTTTAAATTTACCTGTAGGCAAGCTAGGGAAAACATTTATAGGAAAGGGTTTGTCTGGAAGAACAGCAGAAATCGGGTTGTGGGAGAAACTTTACATCTCCTCCTTTGAAGGGTGAGGAACAAGCTACAGCAGTGATCCTTATGATCTGACTACAGCAATGAACTATTTGTGTTCAATTAACACATTGATTAGAGATTTAACAAGTGCATACATTTTCCTTTTACCACCTAATAGGTTTTCTTACAGGAAAAAAAAAAATCCAGGCATGGTCTTGCCTACTATACAGCTCATGATATTTTGAAATAAAAAGAAAATATAGCAATAAACTGATGTAAGAAGAAGCTCTTGTTTTAAATCAATGCTGCTTGACCATTAAAAGAATCATGAAATAGGGTTAGAAGAGAACAAATATCTATTATTTGAGAAATTTCTTTACAACCCAAGAGATGAATGAAATGAGCTAGCCGTATCTCATACGTGTAGCTTTTGTGCTTTGTAAAGTTTCTGTGCAAGGATACAATAATTTTCTTTCATCTCTAAGCAGAAAGGGCATGTTTTATTGCACAACTATTTCAGATGGAGGAATTGGGGTTCTGAGATATCAACCCACGAAGTGCAAAGGTTTCACAGGCGAGAATCAATCAGTAACTACATTTAAGTCTAACGTAATTTAAAAGATGTATCTCTCTCCTTCTTAGGCCTCTGTCATTTTTATTTCAAGGGCACGAGAAAAAAACATAAACTCACAACACAGAAAAGAGATACCTTAAGCACATTTCTAATCACTGTTAAATAAAACCACATTTAAAACTATCTGTTGACGGTGGGGAAAATGCTAAGTGATTGAAGAAGTCATGAATGATCCTAGTGAAGCTGTGGCTAAGACTGGATTGAGATCAGTAAACAAATGGGAAAGAGATGGTCTTCCCTAGAGAACCTCAGGGAAGCATAGGTTTGGGATTTGTAGATGCAGCTCAGGATGATTCATGGGACCGGAGTGTGGAGAGACACAGGAAAGTCTATGCAGTAGTGGGTTAAACTGGTTTTCTGTCCAGAACCAAATGTCAGTCCGCAGGTGTCCACACTCTCAGGAAGGGGAGTTATTTGTAAAAGTGGGGAGAAGCCTGGGGATGTAGCCTTCCTGGGGCCTGCTCTAACATTTGCAGGCTGCATCCCCAGCACCACAAGAAAAACACTGAAGGGAAGACTCTGGCAACTATATTCACTTATTGTGTGAGATGGCATAGCCCCAAAACATTAGAATTTCCAAGAAATGAAAAATTGGTTGCCACCACCCTTTTACCCTAAATTACACTCCCAAAAAAAAAAAAAAGTTAAAGTTTTACCCTTTTTCACAGAATGGGTTTTCCTAGAAACCCTTCTGAAAGGGTTCATTTTGTTGTTGTTGTTGTTATCTTTAATTTTTCTCATACGATATATTTTGATGATATTCTTTTCCCTCCCTCAACCCCTCTCATATTTCCTCCACCTAGCTGCCCACCTAAATTCACCTAACTGAACTCTCTCTCTCTTTCCTTCTCTCCCTCCCTCTCTCTCCCTCTCTCAAAAAATATTTTAAAAACAAATAAACAATGAAACAAAAAATACTAAAGCAGAACAGCGCGCGCGTGCACACACACACACACACACGCACACACACACACTCAAATGGAGTTCATTTTGTGTTAGCTACTCCTGAACATGGAGCCTGCCCTAGGGTGCTATTGATGCGTCCAGTTTCACTCCGTTGGAAAAGACTGGTTTTCCCTTTCTCTGCAATTATTAATTACAAATATTTTCTTGCTTATGGGTCAAACTTTGTGTCTTCTTTCCTTTTTCCATGCTGGACTTTTACGTGGTTCGAACCTATACTGGTTTTATACCTGCTGCCACACTCTCTGTGAGTTCATATGCATATCAGGCCTGTGGTATCTGAAAGACACCTTGGAGTTATCCATGCCCCTTCCTCCTCCTATTTCTACATAGTTTCCTAAGCCTGCATGAGAGAGGTTTGATGATGACATCCCGGACATGGATGAGTGCTCCAAAGTCTTTCGTTCTCTGCACACTGTCCACTTGTGGGTCTCTGTGTTAACTACCATTTGTTGTAAGAAGAAGCTTCTCTGATGAGGGTTAGGCAATTCGCTGAGCAATGGACCTAGCCATATGCCATTAGGAGTCATTTTATTGTTATGTTCAGTTGGCAGAAAAATAGTAGCATATTTCCCCCTACGGCCCATGATCTATCTCATCTATCTAATCTCAGGTCCCTGGATACTTTAGTAGTGCCAGGTATGAGTTCTATCTCAAGCTGATCTCAAATCCAATCAAAAAGTGGTTGGTTACGTTCATAACACTTGAGCCATTATTGTGCCGGTATGACTTGCAGGCAGGTCATTGGTGTAGGTGAAGGACTTGCAGCTGGGTGATAAAGGTGATCGTTTTCCCTTCCTGACAGCGTGCCTTGTACCTTACCATGAATGCAAGTCAGTAAGTGTGACCCTTCTAGTTAGACACTATTTCAATTTCTCCATGTTTGATGGCATCATTAAGTGGTAAAATTATGAAAATTTCAAGTAAATGGGTAGAGGTAAAAACAATCATCATGAAGAAGGTAATCCAGACCAAGAAAGACAAACATTGCACATTTTATATATTAATGTCAGCTTTGAAACTTTAGATATGCATGTATAAATCAGAATAGCCAGAGAAGTTGGAAATAGCTGATAAGGGGCCAGAGGGGAGTAGGAGGTGTTCCAAGGAAGGGAAAATAGAACATGGTTTATAAACAGATAAAGGGGGAAATGGAATAGAATGGGGAGAGGTATGGAAGGGCAGAGTAAAGGTGAGAATATGGAGGTGGACAACTAACATTAAAAGCCTTTTGAAAAGCCAAATGAAAAGCTACTACTTCCTAAAATAGATACATTACATAGATGAAAGGAATTTAAGTGGAGTCACCATATAATGGAGGAGACAATGCCCCAATGAAATAGCTTATGTCACCAAGCTCAATCTCAGTGTCAGGAATGGGTTACAGCTTTATGAGTCATAAGCTAAAGATGTCCCGTAGACCCCCACAAACTTTACAGGCTAGAGCCAAGGTTATTGGTCATTCCCCCCTCAACCTGATGGTAAGGCACTGTTGCTGGAGAGTTCATTTCTTAATAACATGTGTTTAAAATTTTCAGTTGTTGCCATGAACTTAATTTGCTGAAAACTAATCTGTTAACTAAATTTTCTGCCATATTAAAGGTAATTTTGTCGTCATCTTTAGAACTTTATGTTCATTATGAATATTAACACTTGTGGCTTAAATTTTTAATGCAAGTTTTTTTTGTTTGTTCAGACTTGACTGTTGGAGAGTAAGATTATTATTTTATATACAGATATTTTGCCAATTTCCCCCAAATTATGTTGGATGCCTTTGTGTTATATGCAATATGTTGTTATTCAGTTGAAAATAGAACTACTTGTTTTCTTTTGTTTGATGATTTAGAAAAAAGCATTACTTTTTAATACAATGAATCATCATTGTGAAGGGAGAGACAGGGCTTCAGGCAGCCCAGGCTGGCCTAAAATGCCCTAAGTAGCTAAAGATGACCTTGAACTCTGGCCCTTCTGCCATCCATCTCAGGTGCTAAGATTACAGATGTGTGCAGCCAGGCTCGGTGTCCAATACTTTAAAGAACATATTAATTTGTACTCAATAAAAGTATTTTCACTGTATCAATTTTCTATTGCTGCATAAAAAAATTAGCCAATATTTGGTGGTTAACTGTAACAGACTTATCTCCTCCGTTTCCAGTTCAGGAGAATTGCAAGAGCAAACAGGTTTCCAAGTGTCAGAGAGGACGTGATTCCCCTTGGATATGTGTAGTCATCTTCCAAGCTGACAGGCTTTTACAGAATTCATTGCCTTGTGGTCGTAACCTACCTGTTTCCTTGTAAGCTGTCACATGGGGACTCATTTCAGATCCTGGAAGCCACCAGCAGTTTCTACTGGCAGCTTACAGCGTGACTGATGACTGCCTTGCAAACCAATGGAGACACGCTTCCCTCCCTCTCCTGATTAGGTCAGCTCAGCAAGGATAGGCTCCCTGTTAATTAACTCAAAGTCAACAAATTAGTAAGACAAACATGGATGTGATGTTCACCAGACCACAGGCTTCCCCCTAGGCTGAAGAGAAGATGAAAGTGCATCAGGGGACCAGCAGTTCTGAGTCCATTTTCAAATCCTGTTTCCTGCCTTCTTCTCTTTTATGGTTAATTGTATGTAGCAACTGGACTGAGATACAGGCAGCATAGATATTTTGGTCACACAGTATTGAGTCTTGAGGGTGTTTCTGGAGATCAACATTTGAATTGATCAGCTGAGTAAAGCAGATTTTCCTCCCAGAATGAGTCTTTTTTTAAAGATATATTTTATTTTTTATTAATTACAGTTTATTCACTTTGTATCCCACCTGTAGCTCCCTCCCTCTTCCCCTCCCAATCCCACCCACCCTCTTCTCCACCTATGCCCCTCCCCGAGTCCACTGATAAGGGAGGTCCTCCTCCCCTTCCATCTGATCCTAGTCTATCAGGTCTCATCAGGAATGGCTGCATTGTCTTCCTCTGTGGCCTGGTAAGGCTGCTCCCCCCGGAGGGGGAGGTGATCAAAGAGCAGACCACTAAGTTCATGTCAGAGACAGTCCCTGTTCCCATTACTAAAGAATCCATTTGAACACTGAGCTACTATGGGCTACATCTGTGCATGAGTTCTAGGTTATCTCCATGAATGGTCCTTGGTTGGAGTATCAGTCTCAGAAAACCACCCCTGTGTCCAGATTTTTTTGGTTCTGTTGCTCTCCTTGTGGAGCTCCTGTCCCCTCCAGTGTCTTTCTATTTCCCCCTTCTTTCATGAGATTCCCTGCACTTTGCCCAAAGTTTGGCTATGAGTCTCAGCATCTGCTTTGATACCCTGCAGGGTAGAGTCTTTCAGAGGCCCTTTTTGGTAGGCTCCTGTCCTGTCCCCTGTTTTCTCCCTCTTCTGATATCCATCCCATTTGCCTTTCTGAATGAGGACTGAGCATCTTACCCAGGGTCTTCCTTCTTGATTAGCTTCTTTAGGTGTACAGATTTTAGTATGATTATCCTATATTATATGTCTAACATCTACTTATGAGTGAGTATATACTGTGTGTGTCTTTCTGCTTCTGGGATACCTCACTCAGGATGATCTTTTCTAGTTCCCACCATTTGCCTGTAAATTTCATGATTTCCTTGTTTTTATTTGCTGAGTAGTATTCCATTGTGTAAATGTACCACAATTTCTGTATCCAGAATGAGTCTTACCCACTCATTAAAGTCCTGAGAGAAACAGGAAGTGACAAGTATGGGGAACTACTGCTGCCTCTGAGGTGCACACTGCTTTCTTCTTGCCTTTGAGCTCGGGATAAAACATCACCTTTCCCCAGGGTTCTAGTCTACTGGCTTTCAGACTTGAACTACACTTCTGATGCCCTGGGTCTCCAGTTTGCCAACTTGAGGCATTGGTATTTGTCAGCTTCCAGCATTGTAGGAACCAACTTTGCATAGACAGGTTTACAAAATGTTTGTTGGCTCTGATTCTTTGGAGGACACTGACTAAACCAGATTTTGGGGCCAGGAGTGGTTAGAGAAGAATCAAGTTTTAAGAATGAATTATCCAAGTTTATTTGAGGGTTTCTGAAGTGGGGCGCTCTACTGAGATTCAAAATGCTGACAACTCTTTTCCTTACTTAAGAGAGCATTCACAGGCATGACCCGGCATTGGAGATACGTAAGATACTGTCCCAAGGTACTAGTAATCAACCACTTATAAGAAGTGAGGATCTGGGAAACTACGCACTTAAACTTTTGAGCTTTTTTTTTTTTTAACTAATGAATATAATGAGGTTGGATGGCTGTTCTGAATGTCATGAGAATAAGTGGCCAAGGAACGGGTGTACCGAGATGCAAATGCTCAAATTACTTGGAAATTTCTTTATGTGCTTAAAAGCATCCTTTTCTTTGAGATCAGCTCTCTCTGTGTCGCCAGGCTGGGTTTAACCTCACAATTCTCCTACCTCTACCTCCTGAGAGCAGGGATTAAAGCATGCCACAATGATCAGCTTTGAAGTTGACTCTTCCCTTCTAAAACCGCAAAGATGAGACTGCAGAAAATCACATGCAGACCCCTCACCCCACACCTGAGTGGAATCCAACACCAACCGAATGCTTAGTCTGACGGTATATTGACTGTATGAGTTAGGGCAAGGAGTCAGGACAAAGAGAACCTATAACATGGTACTGAGATGTATGGGCATGGCATGGCACCTACAACACACAGCAGAGTCACAGCATGAGTCAGGATGTTTCTATGTTAGCTCGGTAGTGTTGTTGTGCTGATGAGGTATTCCTAGAAGAAAAATTGACAGGAGATGTCCCAAGGAGAGTAAAGAGTATAAGTAAAAAAAAAAAAAAAAGATAAGGGTAAGTGAATAAGAGGTGAATAAAAACCAGGGGCACGTCTTTAATCCCAGCAGAAGCAGGTGGATCTTTGTGAGTTCAAGGTCAGCCTGCTCTACAGAACTAGTTCTAGGACAACCAGAGCTACATGGAGAAACCTTGAATCAAAAAATAAAAAAAATAAATAAATAGGTAGATAAACAAATCCTATTAGGAAAAAAAAAAAGGAGAAGAGGAAGAAGGAGGAGGAGGAGAAGAAGAAAACAGCACAACAGAGTTTGGCCTCTCAGTTTCTGGACTTGAGACAGCTACCTCACAGATGTAGAATCCTCTGAATGAAGGAAAGGCCAAATCTTCTTGAGAAAAGAGCCTGATCCACTGCCAAAACTGTATATTGTTAATCTTATTCTCAGTCCTCCCAAAGGGACCTATAACTTTTTTCAGAATAACTCTGCATTGAGGGGGAAAAAAAATCCAGCGTCTGTGGGCTACTGGATAGTATCTCTGAATTGATACTTATTTGAAGAGACCCACAGATGTTAGTGTTGTCCACCAGTTAGAGCAAGGGCTTAGAGAAGAAAACCTTTATCTCAGACCTGAATCACAGTGGGCACAGGAGATCACCAAGCTCTACCCTTCGTTATTTCCTAAGGTCCAAATGCATAACTGAAATGAAAAAACCTTAGCAACTCACACAATTTCCATAATGATTCCCTGGCCTGTGAATCTGCTGTCATTATGGTGAGAAAGGAGGGGTGGAAGCCACTGGAAGTGTCTCTATCTAGAAAACAATACATCAGTGGCAAAACCGCATGCTAGAGAGACTATGGTGACAATGTTACGACTGAGGACTCATGGGACACTGGAACAGTGACTCCCACAACAACTGCACTCGATTATAGAGATAATGATTAGATCTTAGCGAACGACGGATCACACAGGTGGTGATTCCAATCCCAGCTCCTGCATCAGGAGTTGTTTCAGGCTTGAGTAAATTAACACATCATTACTGCATTGCAAGCTATTAATATAGCAAATGCCTTCCCCTCCATCCATGACAACAAAAGCCAAGAGAAGCAGCTGGCTCTCCATTGTCTTAATACTGTATCAGCAACATCCTACTTCAGGAATATATAAATTCCCTGGCCCTTTGCCATAATTTAGTTTGCACGATGCAAACTAAACTTCCCTTCCATGAGATACAGCCCTGGTCTATCACGTTGAGGAATTTTATACCGATTGAACTCAGTGTACATGGAATAGCTTCTATTCCTGTTGTAGTGGTAAAATATGTGTGTATCAGAGAGCTAGAGATAAAGCCACCAAAAATTCACAGACCTTCTACGTCAGTGGAAGTTTTAGTGATTCCATGGGATGAGGCATGCTGAGCAGGAGATCTTTCCTAAGATGACGGGTTAGCTGCTGAATCCGTTTCTTTGACACACAGAGGAAAAATATGGCCCCTAGAGGACTTGTTTAAATTTTGGAGGCAACATATTTACCCATTGGGATGTCGCTTTTGCCCACTTACTTAGGCTTAGTCCCCTGGCTCTTTTTTGGCTTTTTCAGAGTTTCTGTTTTCTCATGCTTCACTCTCGATAGGTGACATTTTAGGAATGTATTTCTTCTTGTTTATCCAGCTTGTTGGTAAATGACTGTTCATGGTAGACTCTCTTGGTCCTTTTGTTTTCCTGTGGTGTCACACGTAGAGGTCAGGGGACAGGATGCAGGAGTCACTTTTCTCTTTCCATCTGTGGGTTAAAGTTTCTTCTTCTCAAAGAAGAAATCTGCAAATTTTGGGTATATACCTAGGAGTGGTATAGCTGGGTCTTGAGGTAGCACTACTCCTAGTTGTCTGAGAAAGCGCCAGATTGACTTCCAAAGTGGTTGAACCAGTTTACATTCCCACCAGCAATGGAGGAGGGTTCCCTTTTCTCCACAACCTCTCCAGCATGTGCTATCACTTGAGTTTTTCATCTTGGCCATTCTGATGGGTGTAAGGTGAAATCTCAGGGTCGTTTTGATTTGCATTTCCCTAATGGCTAATGAGGTTGAGCATTTCTTTAAGTGTTTCTCTGCCATTCGATGTTCCTCTTTCGAGAATTCTCTGTTTAGCTCTGTTCCCCATTTTTTAAGTGGATTACTTGGTTTGTTGCTTTTCTGCTTCTTTAGTTCTTTATATATACTGGATATTAGCCCTCTGTCAGATAAAGGGTTGGTGAAGATTCTTTCCCAATCTGTAGGCTGTCTATTTGTTTTGATGACAGTGTCTTTTGCTTTACAGAAGCTTTTCAGTTTCATGAGGTCCCATTTATTGATTGTTGCTCTTAGAGCCTGTGCTGTTGGTGTTCTGTTCAGGAAGTTGTCTCCTGTGCCAATGAGTTCTAGGCTGTTTCCCACTTTTTTTTCCAACTGATTTAGAGTATCTGGTTTTATGTTGAGGTCCTTGATCCACTTGGACTTTAGTTTTGTGCAGGGTGATAAATATGGATCTATTTTCATTTTTCTGCATGTAGACATCCAGTTGGTCCAGCACCATTTGTTGAAGATGCTGTCTTTTTTCCATTGAATGGATTTGGCTTCTTTGTCAAATATTGAGTATTCATAGGTGTGTGGGTTTATTTCTGGGTCTGCTCAAGTACACAAAAAGGACATTTGCTCAACCATGTTCGTAGCAGCTTTATTTGTAATAGCCAGAACTTGGAAACAACCCAGATGTCCATCAACGGAGGAATGGATACAGAAATTGTGGTATTTTTACACAATGGAATACTACTCAGCAATCAAAAAGGAGGAAATCATGAAATTTGCAGGCAAGTGGTGGGATCTAGAAAAGATCATTCTGAGTGAAGTATCCCAGAAGGAGAAAGACAAACTTGGTATATGCTCGCTTATATAGACCTACAAGATATGATAAACATAATGAAATCTACACACCTAAAGAAGATAATCAAGAAAGTGGACACAGGCGAAGGTGATTAATCCTCATTTAGAAAGACAAATGGGATGTGCATTGAACTTATGACAGGAGTCTACCACAAAAGGCATCTGAAAGACTCTACCTAGCAGTGTTTCAAAGCAGACACTAAGACTCATAACCAAACCCTCGGCAGAGTGCAGGGAATCATATGAAAGAAGGGAAGTTAGTATGATATGGAAAGGATAGGAGCTCTACAAGGACCAAACATATCTGGGCACAGGGTCTTTTCTGAGACTGACACTCAACCAAGGACCATCTATGGATATAACCTAGAACTTCTGCTCGGATGTGGCCTGTGGTAGCTCAGTAACCAAGTAGTTTTCCAAAGTAAGGGGAACACGGACTATTTCTAACAGGATCTCAAGGGCAGGCTATTTGACCCCCCCCCCCAGGGAGGAGCAGTCTGTTAGGCCACAGAGGAGGACTTTGCAGCCAGCCCTGAAGATACCTGATAAAACAGGGTCAGATGAAAGGGGAGGAAGTCCTCCCCTATCAGTGGACTTGGAAAGGGGCAGGGAGGAGACCAGGGAGGGAGTGTGGGGTTGGGGAGGGAATGAGGGAGTGGGATACAGCTGGGACACAGAGTTAACAAAATGTAACTAAAAAGAAAAAAATAATAATAAAAAAAAAGAAAATAAGAGACCATGAAAAAAAAAAGAATAGAATAATAATAAAAAAAAAAAAAAGAAGAAATCTGCAGACAAATCATGTCAATAAAATTCTCTGGATGCCCTGAAAACCTGCTATGTGGAGACTGGAATGAGAGAAAACCCTGACACAGGTTCAGAATGCTGGCAAGCTGCTCTGTCATGTGGGCCATTTGACCCAGCAAATCCAATGGTGACTGAAGATAGGCAAGCTGTTGAGAAGCTTTTGGCAAACTCCAAAGAAGAATGAGCTCACAGGAGTATTGAACAAAGCCCCATCAGTCTTTCTGTTAACTATTCTCCCTTTGAAAAATAGCTCTTAGAAGTCTTTAACCATAGGCCATTGAAGTATCTTGAAACGTGAACTGTTCATTATGTACCAGATTTATCCAGTACAATCGAATGTAACTGGTCATGATCAAACCCTGAAGGCATGAGTAAGTTGCTTGTAGCAGTGGCTCACATCTTCATTGCACTGCTTTTCCCCTCCCGGCTTGCGTCTATGGATTCACAGAGTCCTCTGTCACCAGCAAACTGAGAATATTGAGCCTGATTTATATATGGGTCCATATAACACATAGATGTCACACAAAAATGGATGGTTGTAGCATTGCAGCCCCCTTCTGGTGAAGAGAAAACCTTCCCACGGGTGGAAGTTACAGTGCACCTGGTTTTCCACTTCACTTAGAAGTAGAAATAGCAATACAGAATTATCTACTAGTTCATGAATTGTTAACATTGATTTCCTGGATAGTCAACTACTTAAGAAGAAAATCAGTGACAAAGAAATCTGCAGACAAAGCATGTCAATAAAATTCTCTGGATGGCTTTAAATAGCTCTCAGTCCCAAGTTATGATCCTGTTGAGGCATCAGGAGCTTGAAGCAGCTGGCCACATCGTATCCTTAATCAGGCCAGAGAGGAGAAAATGCATAAATAGTTCTCATCTTGTTTTTCTCCACTTTACACAGCTCAGGAATGGTACCATTCACAATTAAGGTAAGTCTTCCCATTCCAACTAATGTAATCAAGATAATTCTTGTTGTTTGACATTTTTCTTAGTGAGACATAAACAAATGTCTACCCACCTCAGGCAGGGAACTGATGGCAGATCAAAGAATAGATATTGCCAAAGTCCAACTTAGTAAATCAATGAATTTGATCGGGTTCCTAGGAGGAACAGAAATGACTCTAAGACAGCTGGATCACCAAAGCCTGCCCCAGGCATGAGCGACAGTTCGTAAAAGCTGGGTACCGGGAGCCCACTGCACAGCCTGCAGACAGCTCCACAGGCTGAAGAATGTCCTTTCCAGGAAGCTCAGTTGATCTGAGCCTCTTCCAGGAAGTTTGGTAGGTCTCTACCTCCTCCGCTCATCTCAGTTGGTCTGAGAGTGTATCTCAGTACTGTCTGCTCTTCCAAAGGTCCTGAGTTGAATTCCCAGCAACCACTGGTGGCTCACAACCATCTATACAGGTATAGGATGCCCTCTTCTGGGGTGCAGGTGTACATGCAGATAGAGCACTCATCTACATAGAATAAAAGAATAAGTAAGTAAATACATCTTTACCAAAAAGAAAAAAAGAAAAACAACAACAACAAAATAAAAAAAATATATATTAAAAAGTGAGTGGGGTGGTAGTGAGGGATTTAGTTCAGTGGTAGAGCCCTTGCCTAGCAAGCTCCTACCATGAACATTCACGGACATGTATTTTGAGGGAGCTATACCTATGAATCTCTTAATTGCACTATTTACTAACTTTATAACTTTGACCAGAATTTAACACCTATTTTTTCCTCCAAGAACATGAAAGATCTTCCCACTGATGTAAATTAAATAGCCTTCCAAAAGCGCTTCCACGTTTGTCTAGAGATGAAACGAAGATAAGATAAAACAAATTCTGATTCATCTTTCCCTAGCAAAGGTTGCACCCTCTTGCCAAAGCACTAAGTGCAAACACAATGCCTTTGCTTTCCTTGTTTCTCACAAATGTTCATTGTACTCAGCCATTACTGCTCCCAATGTACTCTTGATTTGATTGTTAGTCATGTCTTGCTCTTTCAGCTTTGGGCACCTGACATTTGCAATGCACATTGACTGGAGGGCTCCATGCAGGGATTTGGAGATTTTAGAGACTTTCTTTCTTTCCTTCTTTCCTTCTTTCCTTCTTTCTTTCTTTCTTTCTTTCTTTCTTTCTTTCTTTCTTTCTTTCTTTCTTCTTTCTTCCTTCCTTCCTTTCTTCCTTTTTCTCTTTCTTTCTCTTCTTCTTCTTGTGCACTTTTTTGAAATAATATTTCCTCTAGAGCCATTCTATCGTCTACAGTCTTATTTCACATCAAAAAATTATGTGCATCTGCAGGATCTTAGATATATGTCTTACTATGTCAAAACTTCCTTTGGCACAAATAGTCATCAAAGTGTGCCACGAATTGTCCAAATACTCTGCCTTAACTGAAGTTAATTGGAAAGGGCTGAAGTCTCTGGTGGTGATCTCATGTCACTGCTGGGGTGAACTGGTTCTTTAAGTCTTTGTTAGAAAAACATCTGCTAAGCTGTTTGATCCTGGCATGTGCTAGCTTTCATGAGGGGCATATGTTTAGGACAAATGAGCACATTCAAACTCTCCACAGGTAGGTAGGCAAGCTTCCAATGTCACCTGATCTTGTGTGCTCTTCTTAACTCTGTGTACTTTTTCCTGTGCAGCAGAAATCTCCAGTACTAACTAAGGGTTATGGGAGAACAAGCCCTACAAGGAACCAGGCCACAGCCTGCCTCACCCATTGGCCTCATCTCTTCCATTAAGCTCCCCAACTTTAGATATTGCAGAATGAGTAGTATACAACACTCAGTGTTTCCTGATGAGCCAGGCCCTTTGGAATCCATGCAAGGCTCATCCCACTCCACCCTCCTGCCTGCACCATTTCCAACTTCTCCTTTTTGCAGCTTGATCAATCATCTCTTCATGGGACAGATGGCAGCCTCTCTCAGCTAAAACTCCCCATTCTAGGAGCAATTCCCACAGAGGATCCAGGGGGATTTGGTTGAGTAGGATGCTGGTGGGGATGGAGAAGACCAGCACCTGGCATTATGCAAGGATAGTGGTCTCTGACTCCTTATCTCCCTGATTCTCCCCATTTTCTTCTGGGATATGCTTGTTCCCATCCCATGTCTGCTGAAGGACACAGCCATACATATGCAAATTAGTTAAGCTCAGGAGAGCAGCCTGTCTGTAATTTTCTGTAGAGATATCCAGAGTGTTTGGGGCAAAAACAATTTATTTGTCATCAATTCTGTCCTAAGCCAGCTAATTAAAAATAGTATGTAAGTTTTCAGGTGATGAAAAGAAATTTATAAACCCCATAATTTCGGTTATAAATGGTATGAAGAAGATGATCTAAAGAGGCATGACAGTGACGAGGAACCAGTTAAGACAGGGCCGAAAGCAGCCTCAGTGAGGAGGAGGCAAATGAACATATACCATCAGAATGATGGACATCATTCTGAACCCTTCAGAAATAAGGAAGATCATTTCACACAAAGAGAATAGTGTGTGTGTGGACAGATGTTGAGGTAGAAGCAAGCTTGAGTTCTTTGGGAAACCGAGAGAAAGCTCATGCACTTCACACTGTGCATTTTACGATATGCCTTTTGCCTAGATGCTGGGCAAAGTTACACTCCCACTTTCAGTCTCTCACCCAAACGGTAGCATTCTCATAAGGAAGAAGAGGGATAAGAGATAGGGAAATCACTCCAGAAAATAATGATGTTGAAGCAAATGCTGTATTAATGCATAGTTAAATCTTGGACTCACGCATCACTGGTGTAAAAATCATTCATGCCTACTTTTATGTGCTATATACTCATATAAACACAAACTTGAGTTAATTATCATCTGTTGCTGTCCAGACATGCTATAAAATGAAATAAGTAATTGAGTTCTCCATAAAGGTCCTGGAACCCAGGAGGCAGCCTGTTATTGTGCTATTGATGATAACCAAGAAGAGTTCTGAAAATTAGAAAATATGATGAACTAGACATAGAAAAGTTTGTCTTGGTGTATGTGTGTTGCCAGCGTCAAAAACAAAGGAAATTTGTGAATGTTGTTGCACTGTTTTTAAGAGAGAAATTACTAAAACTTATCGAGAACTAAGGCACGGTAACACTGAAGTTAACTCTATAATACTCGTTCTTATTCATGGATTTTAAAATACCACATTTCTTATGAAATGTTAAGATTTTATTTAAAACAAAAAGATTAAGAATCCACTTAAAGTTTTCTCCCCAGAGTAGAAATATGACTAGCATAGTTTGTTTCAGCCAACTCCTATTCTTCTGCAGCTCTGAGGACCCAGAGTTCTGGCCAAATAGGCTCTTCTTCTACACAGGAGATCAAAGCTGAATCGGTGTTCAAGTTAAATTGCAGAGCTGTGGGGCAGTGGAAGCCCTCCGCTCTTGGTGACTGACTACAGGCCTCAAGAGACTCAACTGCATAGGAAGCCTCCCCTGAGATCTCCTGGTTTCTGTTTTACACCTAGGGGGCTCAGGGTTCCCATTCACCCCGACACTCACTGACAAAGCACATGTGTCAGTTTGACCAAATAGGTCTCAGCCCCAATCACTTGGCCAGCTCTTTTAAAACAGTGATAGCCATCAAGCTGTGGAATATCATTATACAATTCTAAGGTGTCCCCAACATCATTCCAGATGACCCCATTTACCCCACTTGTGTAATCCCCTAAATTATCAATGGTAAAATGTTGCAGGAATCACAACAGAAACCCTGTAAGAAGAGAGTGGAACAGGGAACAAATGTGCAGGGATGAGGTTGGTTTTCAAAGTGCACAGATGGGATCTCTGCTAGGGTGGGTGGGTTTCATTTTGACTTGCTCATATTTGATGCATGGCATTCAAGCGCCGCTCACCCCAAGGAACTTGTCCGTGTAGATTAGACCAGGGTTTCCAATCCACTGGGGAAAAGTGGTTCAGTTCTCATTACAGATCCATGATGGGTGTTTTGAATCTGTGGCAACACTAAAGGTCTATCTAAGAGCTCTGGGCTTTGTTTCCATAACAGGCTTGCTGAATGTGCCCACAGGGCATTACATCATGAGTCTGAGCCAGGATATTTTCATGGCAGTTCATTAACCCTTTATGTGGATCATTACAATGTCTTTAACACCAAACAATAAATCTGTAACAATTGTGGTAGAAATGAACGTCACAGTATATGGGATGCCTGTTACTCATGGTGAGTTCACCTCACATTTCTTTGATGTGGACTAATCATTCTTTTGTCTAACATCCAAAACAACAATAACAACAAAGCAGCTACAGTGAAACAACCATCCACACAGGAAACTAAGATTGAATAAATTATGTACAGTTAAGAGCCCATAGTGAGTTAAAATAGGTGTTGTGATGAATTGGTAAGGAATCCAAAGATATGGCAAGGTTTTTTTTTTTTTTCATGGTAGTTTTAACTATTTAACACCAAGTAAATAAGGACTATCACTGGAGAGAGAGAGTTGTACAGTAGGAGCTAGGGAGATAGCTCAGTGAGGAAAGTGCTTGTCTTGCACGTGTGAGGACCAGAGTTTGAATCCCAAGCATGCAGGTAAATGCCAGGTGGGCACATAAGCCTGCCAGTCATCCCAGCTCTCAGAAGGAAGAAACAAGATCCTCAGAACAAGTGAGGTACCATGCCTCAAGATATAAGGTGGAGAGCTATGAAAGAAAAGGAATGACCTGAACCTGTGTCCTCTACACAGACAGCTACACATGTGTGTTCATAGCTATGTATATGCAGACACATGTGAATACACATACACACAAGGCCAGAATTAGGGAGCGTATTCCTATCACCTAAATCAGAATGTCCTCAGAGCAATCTGAGCTAAAGGGAGTAGATCCTCAAAGACAACTATGAAAGAAATTTGCTATTTGTCACCAAGGGCTACGACAACAAATTGCCATGAACTTGGTAGTAAAACAAGCAAAAGTTGTTCTCTCATGGATTCAGAGCACAGATGTTCAAAGTTAAGGCATTAACAAAGTTAGTTACTTCTGCAAACTGTTGAGAGAGCCCGTTTTCAATCTTTGGTGCTCCTTGGCTTATGGATGCAACTCTCAAGCAACCCCCTCTCTCTTCACATGGCCTCTTCTCTCTTCTCTCTTCTCTCCTCTCTCTCTCTCTCTCTCTCTCTCTCTCTCT
>NW_026593286.1:12339180-12395078 GCF_907164565.1 Psammomys obesus
AAAAAAAAAAAAAAGACTCTCTGGCTGCTCTGACACTTTTCCACTTTGACTGTTGGTCAGAACGGGGCCCCTAAAACATTTTAGAACAAATTGGGCTGACTCTGATAAGCTACATAAATTACACAGACACACACACACACACACACACACACACACACACACAGAGATTACTATGTGCATATATGTATATTATATATCGTACATATTAAAATATCCCAACCCCTGCATTCGGCATATATTGTAGGATTCGTGGGTCTCTGAGAAGATTTTGAGAGCACACATTATTTCCTAAACTCATTTATGCAGCTAATTCTTTTTGCACAAAACATCTCTTTGTCTGTACTCCAAGGTACATACTTTGAGAAAGGCTGTTACTGGTTCCTGAGCAGAATTTGTGACAAATGCTGGATACTTGAGCATCATCCCAGTGACTAAGCCACCACAAATGATTACCAGACTTTCATGAGCCCTTGACCACATCCCATAACTGCTATAAACCACTGATTCTTCATCTATTAAGCAAATCATTTGAGTTTTAATTCTTAAAGCTTCAATAGCCTCTGGTTTGCCCCCAGAAATTTGTAATATTATAATCATTTATTTCACCTAATGATGGAAGTGGAGGTGGAAAAAAAAATACTATTCCATACACAGTATTCCAGGGATTCCAGACCAACCTGACAGCAAAGATGGCAGAGGAGTTATTGTTCCCCCAAGAATTCTCTGCATTTTCCTTAAGTAGCACTTTAAGTGTTAAAGTCTGCTGCATCATTTGTAGAGCATCCTGGGAACCCTTGGATAGTCACTTCTCTGGAGGCTGAGAGCCACTCAGTGGCTTTGCTACTCAATCTCTTAACACTGGGAGAAGAAGGCCTGAAGGGTAGGAGCTCCAAGGCTACCGAGTTAACCATATGGTAATATTTTCCTTTGCCACAGTAAAGAAGGACAAAGACAGAAGTTGTGAGCCCTACTGTCTTCTCTCCTGTAAGCCTTCCTCTTACAGAAAATTCTAATATCCCACCTCTGGGCTCCGCTTCAATGGCATGGCCACAGCAATCCCACCATGTTCTTCTGGTGGTCAGGAAGAAGTGGCAGTTGCTTCTACAAGTTATAAATCAGACCACCACCACTCCTGGCAGAATAGGATTCCACTTTTGAAATCTAAGAAAGAAAATACATGTATGTTTCTATGTGTTTCTCAGCCTATAAAGAATGTATGTATGGGTTTGGTTTGTTGTTGTTTGTTTGTTTTTGCTTTTGATTTCTTTGGGGTTTTGTTGTGAATGTGAACAGAAAGTTGCCCGGAAATGTCCAATTAGGTAATGAAGTTGTAACACATTGAAAATGAAAATTAATTACCATTAAGCAACACACTTAGCAGTTTGTTCTCAACACAGAGGCAGACATGAACTTGGCTTTTCTTCCGGGTGATAATCTACTCAGGAGTCCAAAGTTTTCTGCTGTGTAGTTTGATGACTACAGGGAGCTACCTTGATGCTGCTCAAAAGAAATGGACATTTGGGGGTAGATGGAAAGACCACCTGGTGTAATTATAGCTTATTTTTCTGGCAAGGCTTTAGTGGAAATGAAAAACAAAATAAAACAAAAGTATTAATCCATAGTCCTTAGTTGTAAAAGGTGAAAACTCACCTCAAACTAGACTTTAAGCCACTGGGTCAATGAATAAAACTGTGAGTACTCCGTTACTGAAAACCTGGGCCAATGATAGGTAAAGTGAACAGTCTTGAGTTTAACATTTTTCTTTGCATCCTGACCTGTCCCCTGCACATCTGGTACCTCTGCCTGGAAGTCCTGCTGCCTGCTAATAGGTCCCTCTCTTTCCATTCTTATCCCCTCCACAGACATGCTCTATAGTCTGATCTGTAATAAGAAGACATTCTGTCTCAGGGTCCTACTGGCTTCCCTTGAAGAGCAATCTCAGTAGAGCACATTTGGGTATTATTGTTGTTGTCCCTAGACTCTTGACCCCATGAAGAAAGGGATCTGCATCATCAGCCACTCACTGCCCACCTAACAGCTAGTACGATATCTGCACTCTATAGAAAGTGAAACGCTGAAGGAATGAAATAAACCAAAAGAAAGAGAAAAACCTATGCTTTCTTGGTCCTTCACTGGGCTGAAAAAAGCAAGATGAGGTTTAACCGTCCAGGCTCACATAATGTGTTTTGGTAGAAACTGGGAATATGGGGAGCTGGAGCTGGGGCAGGAGACCAGGGCCTTGGCTTCATGTACCTGGCTGGTTCTTCCTACTTTCCCAAAAATACTTTGGCAGTTCTGTATTGGGCTGAGAATAGCACACCATCAGACAAATGTTCATGACGTTGGCCACGACAATCTCAATTTGTGAGGAGAGAACATGTTATCTAGGTTTCTGCCTTTACCATATAGTCTATATTGCCTGTTATCTGCATATTTCCTATCATATACATAATAAGTAACATATATAAGAAATACGATACATATAAAACAAATGAATATCTAATACATTTATAGAAAATTCTGGATCTAGATAAATGGATTTATCCTGAATAGAAGTGAAAAGAGGGCGGGTAAGTCATATAATACCTTAGCTATACTCTCATAAGGGTCTACAGAGTTCATAAAAACAGAAGGAGTGGAAAGACACAAGGAAGGAAGAACCAAGAGGGGGACAGAGGACCACTTCATCCTGACGAGGTCTAAGGGTGAGGATGGAAATAAACACTTGTGCCTGGGGTGGGTGAACCTGGAGTTTATGCAATTACTCACAAGTAAGAGTGTTTCTTTTTCCCTTTGCTCTTCCCGAGGTTTGATGCTGAGGTCCTAGTAAATCCACCCTGAACCACTGTACCTTGGCTGAAAGAGCTGTCTCAATAACCATGTTGGAACTCAGCTTTCTAAAGAAGTCTGCCTTTCCTAATATACACTCTGCTCTTCCCAGGTTTCTGGTCAGCAATCAAAACACAGAAGCACTTTTCATCTCTCAGAACGTGGGCTTCTACTGGTAGTGAAAGCTGAGTCACGATGCCCTTTGGCAAAAACAGATGCAGCGGGTCTCCACAGCCACGCTTGGAAGCCTGGCTGCTCTGTGTGACCCTCATCGCTGGACCAGCCCTTCTCAGATGAGCAAGTCCTGTGTCCTTGCACTTAAGGCCATTTGCATCCTGTCACCTTTGCCTCCAGCTCACCAGTTCTGTGCTGTGAGCTGTCTTCATACTATTCTGTCCATTAAGTGTTTGATTTCAACTCACTTAGGAAAACGGTAATTCTAAATAAAAAGAAGTATTGGTCCTAAGATTTAAGTAAAATAGCTTACTTATTTACTTACTCCTGCAAGTAACTGACAGAGTAAAAGATGAAAAAGTACTGGAAAGCATCCTAATACCCACAAAGACCTACTGATACCTCAGGTGCCCAGAAAATCCAACATGACTTAGGAAAATGGCATCAGCATGCCCTTTGCTCCAAAGGCCATGCTTTGAGGCCCAGCGGCCTCTCTCTGTGGTTTCGCACTGCATCTCCACATAGAGAACAAATATCATGGAGATGTGACACCTTTGTCTTCAGCAATGAGTCTGCCAAGGAGATTTCTAAACTTTTCAATACCTCTGTTAGCACAAAAGAATAACTTGATACCTCAGTAAATACTCTTACTCCTTCAAGAATTTCTAATGAACCAAAAAGCTCTGGATTACTTTTATCACTTGTAACCATTCTGACATTTCAAATGGACCCTGCTGCTTAATTTAATTTGTATTGGGGATTTCTACACTGACTGGCTATATTTCCTCTGTAAAGTGGTTTTGGAAAATCATGACTTACCAGAATTTAATTACGCAGACATATTTTTCCAATAAGAACTTGTTCAAATTTGGCCATAGAAATGCCTCAGGTCAGAACAAGAGGCTCTATGAAGACTAAGGCACACAAACCAGTTAGGAACGTTCCATGTGAGGCTCAATTTTGGATAGACACACCCACAAAATGCCGGGAGGCGCAGTCAGCTCTGTCACAGAACTCTAACTAGAATGAACCTCTGACATCCTGTGACACAGTGATATCCAGAGAGGTTGGAAGTCTTAGTCATAGAGACACTTAACGGGAGGGGCTGGACCATAGTCCAGACAGTGACTCTCAACTAAAGCATTATGCTTGCCTTATGAGCCATTTCATCAAGTCTGTTCAGCTGCTAACACACATAAGGACTAAGTCCCGGCCAGGCATGGGGACTTGACTGTGAAATAATGCAAACATTTTCTCTGTCTGCGTAGAGCTTACATTCAAGTAAATGAGATAGGTTATCATCACTGTTGTCGCTGTCATCATCATTACAAATTTGGGCAACTAAATAAATGACCAAAGGCAAAGAAAGTAATAGGAAGTATCTGTCTCTGCCTGGATTCTCTGAAGGAACAGAATGGTGTGTGGGGTGTGTGTGTGTGTGCGTGTGTGTGTGTGTGTGTGTGTGTGTGATTTAAAGAGGATTTACTGACAGGCTCTCACTCTGAATGCACTCTGTAGCCCAACATAAATTGAACGTGCAATCCTCCTGCCTCAGCCTTACACAAGACCTAGCACATATAATGCTTCTTATGCCACAAGAAAGAGCTCTTTCTCTTATTTAGAATGAGAAATGTGCTCCCACACATCTTCTCCCACACTCACAGCGTGAAAAGGGTGGAGTTTTATGACCAACCTTGCTTAAAGGAATTCATTCCTCTTAAATTAACTGAGGACAGATAGTACTATTCCAGAGAATAACGTACTAAAGCACAGGGCTGGAAATTAACGTATTTTATGAGCTGGTGAGCCTCCCATCTGCCCTCATCCATTCCACACACAGTAAGATGAATTCAGATCTCCACACTTTACACAGTATGAACAGAGCATGCTCAAAAAGGACCATCACTTACAGCCTGATGATTTGATGCTATGGTGGTTTGAATTAAAACGCCACCAAAGGGCCATGGGGAGTGGCACTATTAGGAGGTGTGGCCTTGCTGGAGGAAGTGTGTCACTGGGGGTAGGCCTTAAAGCTCAAGCAAGGTTCAGTGTTGATCTCTCTTCCTGCTGCCTGCCAATCTAGACATAAAACTCATGGTTATCTCTCCAGCACTACACATTCGCCCTCTTATCGCCGCCATGCTTCCCCTCCATGACAATGCACTGAACCTCTGAACTGTAAGCCAGCCCCCTTTAAATGCTTTCCTTTGTGAGAGTTGTTGTGGTCATGATATTTCTTCACAGCAACAGACCCCTAAGACAGATGCCAAGGAATGCATGTGTATCTACTGGCCTTTTTCACTTCAATCCCACCAAAATATCCCTGAGCCCTGGTGCTCATCTTCATCCAACTGTTTTTAAATCATGTTTTGGGAGCACAGATAGTAATGTGTTCTCGAAGCGTCTGCTAAGCCACCCTCCGACTTTCTGGTGTCAGATCTCACACACTAGGGTAGAACATTTTGTATATAATGTTAACGTAAAGCCACCTTGTCTGTCTGACTTAGTAAATAACTTGACCCCTCCCTCCAGTAATCTAGGATTTGATTGCTAATGCTTGCCTGAAGCTCGGTTCTTCTCCAGCCAGTTGGTTCAGTTGGTTCAGCTGGGATTGTACTAATGAAGCCAAGGCTATAGATTCAGCTCCCCTGGGGACTAATTAGCTTCACACGCAAAGAAAATTCTTCCAAATTTCCCTCATAGCCTGAGCCTCCTATTTTATAAGGGCACTCACTGGGGAAAGGAAGGATGGTCTATGTCATCACCTCTAAACTCCACATAATCCCTCTTCTTCCCGGGAAAGATTATTGGAGAGGCTTACATTTATTTGCCACTTCAGTTGTTTAACCCTGCAAATCCCTCCTTCCTCCCCCTCACCTACTAAACACAACAGCTATCTGCTAACTCTCCTGAGTAGGGACCATTCAAGTCCAATCCTTTTATTCGGGGAGGGGAAGAGAACAAACTTTTGGGGAGATAAATGATCCCTAGTCAATGCTATGCCTCCAGAAGCCACCTTTCCACCTGCACCAGGGTGAAAGCTTTCAGATGAGTTGCTGATGGAAGTCATGGCTGTCACTCTAAAAGTATTACTGGGCTCAGCTAGAGTTCAGTGACTGGTTGTTGAGCATAGATATAAACCTTCAATCCTCTTGCTTAAATCAGGAGAATCCTAGTATCTCTGAAGCTCTTCATAAGATCAAATGAAAGCTTTGTTGTACTGCCTTGATACCATATCATCCACTGAGAACACTTGTCACAGTGTAGCAGAGTACCGAACTGGGCTTTTTCACCATAAAATGCTAGTAGTTTTTTTTTTCCTAGTAGATACTAAAGATACATTTCAATGCACATGGCTTTGTCCTTCCCTCCCACTGTGCCTCAACCAGCAGTAATATCAAAAGGCTTACGGAACATCTAGTCCACTGAAATCACATTGGATAAAGAATTCACTTTACAACAGTGGTGTGACATTGGTCGCATGATCATGGTGTATTGGTATCATTTATGACTGCATTATGTAGAAATGATTGACTTGACAGAGTAATGGAGAGGACTTTTAAAGATTAGTTATTGTTCTAACTTGAATATGGTTCCCTAACAAGAATGCCTCTCCCCCAAGATTTAACATAAAGTCTAGAGCAGTTACTACAGTATGCTATTGGATTTTTAGTATATAAAGTGCATAAATCCAGAATTAAGTATCCTAATTACTTGGTCTCTTGATTACTTTTTTATTGCTGTGATAAGACACCATGACCAAGGCAACTTATAGAAGAAACAATTTATTGGGAAGTTTATAATTTCTGAGGGTGAATTCATGACCATCATGGCAGGGAGCATGGCAGTTGGCAGGTAGGCATGGTGCTGAGCAACTTACATTCTTATCCAGACATAAAGGCAGAGAGAACTATCTGGAAGTACTTTTCAAAATACTTTTGAAAACCTCAAAGCCTACTCCCAATGATACACCTTCTTCAACAGGCCACACCTCCTAATCCTTCCCCAACAGTTCCAACTGTATACATATTCAAACATAGGAGTCTATGGAGGACATTCTCAATCAAATTACCACAAAGGGGTAGAAGCAGAAGTACCCCTTCCTCACCTAACACACGCATTGTCATGCCCAGGGAATGTATTTTGGTCCCTATAACTCCAGTATAGATTTAAATGTCCTTATTACCAGAATGAACACTCTCACCATAAGTTTACAGAGAACTCAGTTAACCTTTAAGCTACTGGACTGTGGGGGTTTTTAACAGATATGGCTCCAATAGACTCATGTGTTTGAATGCTTGGCCCATAGGAAGCATTATTATGAGTCGTGGCCTTGTTGGAGGCAGTGTGTCATTGTGGGTGTAGTCTTTGAGGTCTTCTATGTTCAAGCTATGCCCAGTGTGGCACATAGTCTCCTGCTGCTGCCTTCAGATCAAAATGTAGAACTCTCAGCTTCATCTCCAGAGCCATGTCTGCCTACATTCTGCCCTGCTCCCTGCCATGATGGTAATGGACTAAACCTCTAAAACTGTAAGCCAGCCCCAGTTAAATGTTTTTTTTTTATAGGAGTTGCCATGGTCATGGTATCTCTTTACAACAATAAAACCCAAACTAAGACATGGGTTATACCCAGATACTTAAGGCATTTTTGCCAACAAGAAGCAAAGCTGCCTTCTTCTTGACAGAAGTAATCATGACCATCAAGAGATATTGTGGCTTTGTTATATAGTGGAGATGGAGGAGAATATGCTTGGAATTTATATGATGCATTAAACATCTAGCTTTTGGTGCTCTCCAGTCTAACATTGGTAGTAAGCGGATAAATGTGGTAGCCATACATAGCCTGAGAAGGGAATATCGACCAGTGTTTAGAATCTTTGGGGCTCAGAGTCTAAATTGTACCATAAGTAAATTTAGCTAGCAGAAGATACAGCTGAGGATGAGGAAAATCTATAATGAGTAAATAAGCTGCAGCTTCAGGACCAATAAGGGTGAGGCTTGTATTTCATCTCATTAAGCTCTTTTCTTGTTAAAAAAAAAAAAAAATCAACCAGGCATATGAAAGAGTTGGTTCCTGCAGACTATTACAAGAAATAAAACAACAGCTCTAGGAACTATATAGGATGGAATGTAGTGATGTCTCTAAAGTGGGCCACCCAGAGCCTTCTGTCCTCTCACCTAAGTACTTGCAGTAGGGATAGGTGAAGGTTTACAGCTCAGTCTTACTCCAGAATTTGTCCTATGCTAAGCAAAATCACCATACACACTGCCAAGTTCTCCTCTCAGTGGTAAGAAACATTTACCTGACCATTAATGACAGGAACCTACAAGGAACCTGCCCTTTTGTCTCACACAGAAAAAATATAAAGGGATATTCTAGTTTCTGACATTCCTTTGAAATAAGATGAGGATTCCGTGACTGTATCACAGTCTAACTTCTCCCTCTGACCATTCATGCTTTGTCCATTATCCCATGAATATTGATATTGGCAGTGCTCCAAAATGTACTTTCTATGCAGCCATCTGTATCAGAGCCCATTTCTTGGTGATCATGAGGGACTTAGTGCAGGAAGATGCCATAACAGGGATGATAAGGGCGTGCTTTTATGACTCCTTTGGAGACAGTGCGAAGGCCAGCTCTCATCCTTAAGCTAGGCACTCCATTCTCTGCATTTTTGGTTCAGTGACATGATAACAATGTGGAAGTCAAATGGGTATCATTAATGAATAAATGCATTGTGACAAAGTCCTTACCAGGACACTTGGAATAATAAGTATTCAGTAAGAAGTTTGTGCATATGATTTTATCTTCTATTGCAAGCTTCCCTAAGGCAATCTTTGATCCAAGTAAATGGATATAGCTATCCATTTACTGGGAAGTTAATCCTAGTTAAATATGTGTAGAGAAGGGAAGACAATACTATCTGGTCAATGAGAAGTTATTTCTGAGATCAGTTAGGGCTGAAACCTAAAAGAGACATTGAAAAATCTAAGTAGAACCTGCTTTTCTCCACTACAACACCAAAGAAAGAAAACTGGAGGGATATTTTAAACTCTGAAATTCTAAAAGAGACATTGAAAAATCTAAGTAGAACCTGCTTTTCTCCACTACAACACCAAAGAAAGAAAACTGGAGGGATATTTTAAACCCTGAAATTCTAAACTCTGGTACCGTCAACTCTTACCCACCAGATTCTTTTCCCCACTGTGATATTGAATACTATATATTTTTAGTCTGACTTACCTGCTATTTGGAAAAAAAAATGCAATTTGCTAACCAATGAAACCATTCAAGTAGAAGGTGAGAGGGACACGGAGGTAGATGCCACAGATGTGTTTGAGAATAGTGTGTCCTGAGGGAATATGGCTGGGGTAAGGATAGTATTCTCAGTTGTGTGTGTTTGTACAAAGCACAAACCGCCAACAATCTTCTCAGAAGTTTATTCACAAACTTTCCTCTGTTCTTTTCTCACTGCCTTATGGGGGGGGTGGAGCATAATGAGCACTTGATCTCCCCAGTGCCAAAATATCTCCATGCCTTAACATTTGTCAACTGTGAGGATAAGCTGGTTTGGAGTGAACAGGTGTGATCATGGAGACTGTTAAAGTACGATGGGACCACAGAAACAGAGTTTAGATTCCTGTGCCTCAAAGCCGAAGAGATCCTGGACCTACTGACAGCAGTAAGAAGGGATCCATGGTCAAGCCTGGAAGGAAAAAAATGGCTATGATACTGCCCCTATCTGGATCTAGCCTCTAGTCCTGTCAGAGGGTAATCTCTATTGCTTTAACACTTGCAGGTGTCAGTTTCCACAAAAGCCCTAAGCAATTTCTGGGCATTTGTTTCTTCCACTTCCTCTGAGATTGCCAGCTGCCTTTTCACTAATTTAACTTTCCTGGACTAACCAGAACACAGACAAACCCAGTCATAATCGGGCTTGAAGAACCACTGTGTACTACTTCTTTGAACTGTTTTGAGACCCAGGAGATGCTAGATCCTGGTCCCCTGGGTCCAGACCACAGGAATACCCCATCATCATATCACACTCCCTGGCCATTTCAGAAACGTAGTAGGTATTAAGTCTCTCCTGGACCTTCTCCGACAGCATATGTTAAAGCTGACTGATGGAGCTGATTACTCAATCAGAAGCACATTCTGATTGCTCAGAAGCACACCGTGACACTTTCTTCACATCTATGCACAAAGCGGCTATTTATTCCGCCGACATTTATCAACTCCTGTAGTTTGCCAAGAATTTTTTCCAGGTGCTGACTTCTCAGAGGCAGGAATCCTGATAGAAAAGCAATGGCTGCCTTATTCCATGCACATTAACTCACGTCCACACTCCTGCTGCAGGCAGGGGCTGTGTGGTATATAAGGAAAAAGGTCTACTTTGACTCCGTCTACAGTATTCATCTTCACCTCGCCATTCATTGCACCGGAAAATCAGTGCAGACCAGATGCAGAATCTGAAATGAACTCTTAGATACCCTTTACGTCTTAGAGGATGGCATCTGTACACTTAACACAGAAGGAAGAGAGGATCGCTCCCATCTAGCCTTCACCGGTTAGTTCTTCTTCCTCCAAAATGCTTTGCACACTTTTCTGGCCCAAGTGATCCATCCACCTATGGTATTGAGCTTCCCTGGCTGCTCCAGATGTTTCTGTTACTGGTTAATGCTTTGCTAAGTGCTCCTCACATAGTGGGTGTGGACCTGGAAATAGGTTCCTAGTATTGTGAGGTAGATACAATAGATGGTCAATAATGTTTGAATAACTGAGTATTGAACGCAGTTGATTAGACAGTTAAATGAACAAACATTAACACCTCCCACTAACTCCCCATCACCCTCAAAGGAAAAGGCAGTTCCAGGGACCCCTGTGACACACATCTGCAGTCTTCAATCATCCTATCAGCCTCCCCTTGCTCACTCACCGTCCTTCTCGCTGTTTCTAGTACACACTTCACATACTCCTTCCTCGAGACTAGCCAGGGCTGCCAGATTCCACAGATAAAGTCACAGCACACCCAGCTCAGGCTGAAGTCCACACACACTGGTGGCTTTAAACACCCAGCAACATCCGGGGTAATGTTTAGAATAGACATAGCTGGAAAACATTCGTTCTTGTGCAGATTTCAGCTTGAACTTACCATCCTATGTCCTAGTCTCTCCACACAGAACACCTTTGATAGGAATCCTGACGGGTCCCTCAGATCCTTGCTTCTCTCTGACATCACCACCCTGAAAAGGTGTGCCTGTAGTCCTAAGTCTCCCAAGAGCACCCCACAACCTCTACCTCTGTCCCTCTCCATCTCACTCCTCTGTTCTTTGGAGCACTTTGGTATCCTGACAGGGCATTTCTTGTGGGCTTGTCGTTCACCTTCTCCCGCTCTCATGACAACTCCAGATGAGCCCCCGCTCATCGTTATGTCATTGGTTGATGTGTTTATTTCCCTGAGACTAGAAAACAATAGTCTGGCTTGAGGCAGGCCCTTAATAACTTCTCTTCAATAAATAAAACGGAATCAATTATAATTTGCTTTATACAGAGTTATTCATATAAAATGATGATTCGTACAGAAAAATCGGGCATTTTCAGGCCATTTTTCCATTCTCCTTATTAGTGTCAGTGTCTTTCAGGGGTAACACAGTAGTCCACTCTTATTTCTTGACAGTTTGTTTGTGAGCCTGGCATTTAATGGCTGAGCCATTATTCTAGCTCTCCGCCCTTATTCTTGGCTTCGCTTTGCACAGTCTTACTTATCCTTGGTTAACTATGATGCAAAACTATTATTTGTCTTGATCCTTTTGAGAGGAAAGGACCACTTTGACGTAACTTTTGTTATGGTATAGAGCATCACACAGTATGGGACAGCACAATCGTCACAGTTGTTTCATTATTAGCTCTAACACCTCACTATTCTTCACTTACAAATTTAACTTGACTGTAAGTGTGTATATGTGGGGATAAATGTAGCCTATGCAGAGCTCAGCAGTGTCTGCAGTTTCAAACATCCAGTGGAGGTCTTGAGACGTGTCCCCCGTGGATAAAGGGGGACTCCTGAATTCCTTCTCACCTCCCTCATTTCCCAATCATGACAGAGGGTTTGTTGGTATTTGCTTTGGTTTTTGGTTTTTTGAGACAGGGTTTCTCTGGGTAGCATTGACTGTGCTGGACCAGGCTGGCCTTGAACTCAGAGTGATCCACCTGCCTCTGGGCCTCGCTAAGTGCTAGATTACAAGTGCGTGCCACCGCGCCTGGCCCAGACCTTTTATTTTTTAATATTTATTTTAAGTGTGTGTGTGTGTCTGTGCGCGTGCACGCATGGTAGTACAGATACCTGAGGAAGTCAGAAGAAGGTGTTGAATCACTTGGAACTGCAATTACACGTGGTTGTGAGCCATATGACATAGGTGCTGGGAACAGAACTTGAGTCCTCTGGAAGGGCAACCAGTGCCCTTAACCATGGAACTACCTCCCCAGCCCAACAGAGCTTTTGTGTAGTGAGGAAAGACCTTAAATAAAAAGAATTTTCCTCAAACTCTACGGCTTTTTGTCACTTACTTAGAATGCAAAGAAAACAAATATCGGGGTTTTCATCCTTGCCTGAAAAAAAGCCCAACACGGCAAGTTCGCTGCCGCTTAAATCAGAAATCCTGCTTACCCTTGAGTTTCCCCTGAAATGGTGCAAAGCTGGTTTCTCTGTAATTGACAGTCTGGGGAAGGCAAAAATGAACATTGGTTATTGAGGGGATGACCTGTGCTGCTCCATCCCGCCTTCCACTTTCTTATCTGGCCCTTGCCCAAGAATAGGGAGAGAAACTGTCCTCTGTTCCTCTGTTTTATTACAGCAATCGGGTATAAGAGGAATTGCAGCCACTGTACAGTCTTCCAGAGGAGGTGCTCTGCTTCCATTTCTGTCTCTGAGAAACTTGACGGATGAGACGCTGTGCCTAAGCAACTATAGGCAGCAAGTCTAACTTGGTAGGGTGGGAGGGGAGCTGTCAACAGGAAAGTCAGCTAGTATCCAACAGGGAAGCATTTGCTTTCTAAAACTCCATCCCCAGCCATTGCTTGACCTAGAATAGTGGTGGTCAGTCTGGATAAAGTGGGCTATTGTCTGAAACTGTAGCTCTCCACTATTATAATAGTGGAGTCTTTGACTCCGCCTCCTCCTGTTGCTTCTCCTCCTCTTCTTTTTCCTCTTCCATCACTGCCTCTACATGAATCCCGTGAATATAAGGTTAGCTTGTATCATCATTTTCTGTTTGCCATATCTCTTCACTTGTTAAGAAATGGTTGCTGATACTCCAGGTTTCTGCCTCATCCAGGATCTTCTGCCTGGATTTCAGAGTCCTGCGCCATCTGCCTTCTCCCTGTCTGAACCACCCCTTTTCTTATTCTAACCCTATTTTCTGGTGTGTATCCACCTGCAGGCATCTTTCAAAAAGTGTTCTTTGTTGTTGTCTTTATGTCTTGCATACCTGCTAATTTTCAAGTTTGGCTTATACCTGAACTGGATTTTATTTCTATCAGTCTTAAAAATCTGTATTTATAGATTTGAATATATTTGAATATACATCTTAAACTTATTTTCTTTTTCTCACATCGTCATCATTTTTAGTTAGCAGCAAATTAGTAAATTTTATTGAGATATTTTGTGTATATACACACATATATACATATAATTATAATTTGTTCATTTCCTGCTGCTTTCCTCCTTTTCCACTCTCCCATTTACTTCCTCTTATCAGTCCCTTTTTTATTCCTGCAGTCTTCCCTTCTGCTTTTGTGTCATATAAGTTCCGTCACCTTCTCTTGCTTCAATTTCTCATTCCATTTATGCCCTTTCCTCTCCTCTCGTCATCCCTTTCTATTTCCACGTCTTATTATATGAAACCATTTAAATCAAGTCTACATATAAGAGAAAACATGCACTAGACTCTGAGTCTGGCTCATTTCTCTGAACATAATGATCTGCAGTTCCATCCATTGTAATTTCATTCCTTACACCTGATCAAAATTCCATTGTACATAGCTACTCCATTTTCTCATCCATTTATCTGTTTATGGACAGCAAGGCTGCTTCATATCTTAGCTATTATAGATAGAACCTGATGCTTTTATTGATTCCTGTTGTCTTTCCCCCTCAACTAAATTGCAAATGCCTTGAGATATAGAATAAAATATGGAAAACAAAAACTGTATTTGATGACTGATTTGTTTTTAAATGGCCCCAATGGCACAGTTAGTGTCCCACCTATGTTGATTGCTATTCACTTGGTTTTCTCCTAATGGCAATAAGAATAAAAGACATCTCCTCTGGCTCAGAGGCTTCCTGCCACTGTATATTAAACCAACCTATTGACTGTATATTAAACAAACAAACTCTCTTGACACCGGCTCAGCAAAGAGCAGCCTACTGTGTCTTTTGAGGCATCAAAAGTTAACATGTGCTTCACACCGATTATACATTATCTTGAAGTCTTTCTACAATCTTATGCTAGGGAATTATTATTCCATTGTATTACTAAAAGCAAGTTTAGTCAGACAAGAAAATAAGTCGAAGTTCATTTCACGTAGTTGCTCAAGAGTGACATCAGGCCAGTTGTGGCAGCGCCTGGGAGGTGGAGGCAGGATTGCTGCAAGTCTGTGGCCAGTCTAATGGACATAGAAATTTCTAGGCCAACAGGGATGCATAGGGACAACTCATGTCAAAATAACAACAAGAGTCACTGGGATGTGAATTCAGACGGGCCTGCCTACCGAGCCTTGAACTTGAGCCTCCAAGCATGCTTCCATTCATTCCAGAGACATTCTAGAATCAGGCATTGATAAGATCTGCAAGTGCACCTTATCAGTGAGTATGGACTCAGAGAGGAGCTGTGAAGTGCCCAAACAAACTGGCAGCATTTCCTACCAAGTAGTAGTCAATAGAATATCTTTTGAAATCTCTATTCTATTTCTTTTTCTATGAAAAAAAAAAAAAATCTAAATTCACTAAGTTTTCAAAGAACACCACAAATGTTAAAACCCTTCGAAAAGCTGAATTCAAGAGTGTGAAACAACTAAGTATGATTGATTCTTTTCCTGAGGGGGAAAAGAAATCAATGTGTTGCTTTTCCTCCAGTTTAGCAGAGCTTTTTGTGTGTGTTAACTGACTTCCTTTAGAAATTTAAATGCTTAATTTAAATAAGTCCTGGGACTCAACACAGCTCCTTCTTGCACAGCTGTGTTTAAAAATGCATGGCCCAGTAGCCAAAAAGTAACTTAATTGAAATTTCATTCTTTGCCTGCATTGCTCATAGAATATCAAAAGGGATAAAATTCCTAAATTGAAAGACTCTGCTCCAAACCAGCTTCCTCTCACCGACATTTCTTCCCTATGCCAAAATCACATCCACAGTTCTCTTGGGCCAAATCCCCACAATTCTTTATGATGCTCTTTGCAAGAATTCTTAGCTCCCCAATATTTCCTTCCTGGTTCACTACCACTCCCCATCTTCTTTGACATTACACTTAGGAACCAGAATAGCAAAGCAGCAACATTCTTTTTTTTTTTTTAAATTCAATTTACATCTCTGTCATAGGCCCCTTCCTCCTCCCCTCCCAGTCCCACCCTCCCTCCCACATCCCCTTTCCCCTATTCCATAGAATAGGGGAACCCCCCTACCAAGACACCACAGCTCATCTATTTATATGAGGACCGAGTTCTCATATAAAGGAAGTTCATCTTCCTCCCCTGTGGCCTGGTAGAGAAGTCCCTTTGGGGAAGGGATCAAAAAGCAGGCAACATGTTCCTATTTGAATCTCCTTGATCCCCATTAATTGTCTAATTGCTCTAGCTAAGCCTTTAAGTATTATGTTGAAGAGATAAGGAATGAGTGGACAGCCTTGCCTTGTCCCTGATTTCAGTAAGATTGATTTAAGTTTCTCTCCATTTAGTTTGATGTTGGCTATAGGTTTGCTGTATATTGCCTTTACTATGCTTAGGTAAGTGCCTTGTATCCCTGATCTCTCCAAGAAAAAGTGTTGGATTTTGTTAAATGCTTTTTCAGCATCTAAGGAGATTATCAAGTATCTTTTTTTTTCTTTCAGTTTGTTTATATGGTGGATTACATTGATGGATTTCCATATATTAAATCACCCCTGCACTCCTGCATACCTGGAATGAAGCCTACTTGGTCATAGAGCCCAGCAGTTCCTGCAAAGACTGATGCATCAACGGAGGACCATGCATGGAGAAGACCTAGACCCCCTGCTCAGATGTGGCCTATTGGCAGCTCAATCTCCATATGGATCTCCAAGTGAGGGGAGCAGGGGCTGCCTCTGCCATGAACGTGGTTGCCTGCTTTTTGATCACTTGCTTCTGGTGATTTGGCCTTGCCAGGCCATGGAAGAGGATCCAGGCAGTCTAGATGAGACTTGACAAGCTATGGGAAGATGGCAATAGTGGAGAATTCCCCCTTTCAATGGACTAGGGGAAGGGGGTGGGGAGGGAAGGTGGGACTGGGGAGAGTTGAAGGAAGTTTCAACTGAGAAATATAATGAATAAATTATGAAAAAAATTAAAAGAGGAAAAAAAAGCAGGCAACATAGTCCATGTCAGAGACATCCCCCAATCCCCTAACTAGTGGGTTGACAGGAAGCCTAAGATGTCCATCAGATTTACCTTCTTGGCATCTGTGCACTGTAGTGTCTATCCAGATCTATATGACTAATATCTGCTTATAAATGAGTATACCATGTGTGTCTTTCTGGGTCTGTGTTACATCACTCAAAATAATCTTTTTTAGCTCCATACACTTGCCTGTAAATTTCATAATTGCCTTGTTTTTAATGGCTGAGTAGTATTCCACTGTGTAAATGTACCATAGTTTCTTTATCCATTCTTTGGTTGAGGGACATCTAAGTTGTTTCCAGATTTTGGCTATTACAGATAAAGCTGCTATAAACATGGTTGAACAAATGTCTTTGTTGGTGTGATGGAGAATCTTTTGGGTTATATATCCAGGAGTGGTTTAGCTGGGTCTTTTGGTACAGCTATTCCCAGTTTTCTAAGAAAGTGCCAGATTCATTTCCAAAGTAGTTGTACAAGTTTGCACTCCCACCAGCATTGGAGGAGTGTTCCCCTTTCTCCACATCCTCAACAGTGCTATCACTCGAGTTTTTTATCTTGTCCATTCTGACAGGTGTAAGATGAATCTCAGAGTCATTTTGATTTGCATTTCTCTGATGACTAAGGACGTTGAACATTTCTTCAAGTGCTTCTCCACTATTCAAAATTCCTCTCTTGAGAATTCTCTGTTTAGCTCTGTACCCTATTTTTAAATTGGATTATTTGGTTTGTTGATATTTAATTTCTTGAATTCTTTATATATTCTATATATTAGTCCTCTATCTGATATAGGGTTGGTGAAGATCTTTTCCCAATCTGTAGACTGCCATTTTGTTCTATTGATAGTGTCCTTTGCTATACAGAAGCTTTTCAGTTTCAAGAGGTCCCATTTATTAATGATCCATATTTATCACCCTGCACTAAACTCAAGCCCAAGTGCATCAAAGACCTCAACATGAAACCAGATATACGAAATCTGCTAGAGGAGAAAGTGAGTAAGAGACTTGAACTCTTGAACACAGGAGACAACTTTCTGAACAGAACACCAACGACTGCAACATTCTTAAGTGTGAGACCATACTTGCTGTCCTATGTCTTTCTGTAATCACTTTTCAGTGCCTTGCGAGGCCCTGGATATGGCATTGTACTAGTTCTTAGCTCTGTCTCTATCACTTGGTCTCTTTCTCTCTCTCCCCTCCTCTCCTCTTTGTTCTTGTTCCTTTCCTCCTGTTGTTTCTCTGAACCCTGACATGGTCGTGTGAACAAAGTAGCCTGCAAATGGGGAAATAAGTAAAGGAAAGGTTGATTTGGTAGGTTGGATTACTACACTGGGAGCGGTTACACATCACAAGGTAACCGACACATTAGTGAAATAGAATGAGAGCTGGAAGCAAAGGGGAAATCGTGAGTACTTATGAATAAATTCTTGTTTTCCTTTGGTAAAGGCTATTCATAAGATTCCGTTTGGTAGAGGTATTTCTAAGTTAAGTATTTTTAACAGCAGTGCCAGGGTTAATTGTGCTACTATTTCCTTCTTTTGATCAAACTACCAAAATAAGTGATCAAAATGCAAAACCTGCTCAGACACTTCCTATAACAAATGTAGAACTGTTTTCCCTCACGTAAAATAATTTAATCTGCAATTGTCCATCAAATCTAAAGCAAATTTTTCTCTCACATGGCTCCTGGTTGGAGCCTACTTCGAAAGGGTTTTGCTTTGATGCCTAGCGCATCAAAGAAGTGCTGGTCATAATCTATGATAGGTTTATGTAAAAACAACAGCAGTGTGTAAGTCACGGGCTCCTGATGGGGCTGCAATGAAATCTTCATGCTGGCTGCGTCCACTTAGAAAATATTCCCCTTCTGAGGATATTTGTTTGGCTTCAGCCTTTTTGCACATAAATTGTTCTGAAGTTAGCAAGTGTGCCTCTGAGTCACTGCCAAAGGAACTACTTTGATCGCATCCAAAGTCTATTCCCACAAGATCTTTCATAACTTGGCTTTTAAAAGACAGCGCTATATAGCATGAGGCCGATGATGAAGCGTCTGCTAACGAGTCAACAAACACACACCTTGAGATAAACTGCATTAGGAAATTGTAAGTAATGTCACCATATGGTGACTCCCCCAGCCTGTGGCAGCTGTCTGTGCTGATTTCATTAGTGCCTCCGAGCAAGAAATCCATTCTTAAAGAACATGGGAAATTCTTTGGTAGGCTGTGACAGTCGTGTAAAGGACAGCAGATTGGAGTATCTTTGAGGGTCCTTTGTTTATAGAGCAGAAATAAATTGTTACTAAACTAGCAAAAAAGGAACTTATTAGAATGGCATAGGATGGATTTTATAATCAAAGGAAGGACAGAAAAACAACATGCAAAAAAAAATGCCTTACTGATTATTATTTCTCTGGAAAGCCAGATCTGCAGGCCTAGAATGGATGCTTTCCCATAGTTATATTCCTCCATCCTATGTCATGAATGAACCTTCCTGTAAGCCTAGTGATATCCAAATCTCTGTCTCTCTGTCTCTGTCTCTCTCTCTCTGCCTCGCTATCTCTTTGTCTCTCTGTCTCTGTCTCTCTCTCTCTCTCCCTACCTCCCCTTATAAGACAGGGAACTGTTTTTATAGATCAGGCTGACCTCAGACTCAGAGATCCACCTGCCTCTGCCCCTCCATTGATAGTATTAAAGGTGTGCACCACATCAGACCTAAGTTTTTGTATTTTTGGAAGTTGGTTGCTCTCTAGTTGGGTAAAATCTATACTCATTTCTGGTTGGAAACTAAACTGACTTTTTAAAAATATACATTTATTTTTACGTGTGTGCATGTGTGTGTGTGTGTGTGTGTGTGTGTGTGTGTGTGTGTGCAGGTATATGCATGCAACTATGAGTGCAAGAAAGCTTGCGAGGCCACAGACACTGGATGCTCCTGAACGAGGCTTACAAATAGTTGTGTGCTACCCAGCATGGGTGTGGGAACTGAACTAAGGTCCTCTGAAAAAGCAGTACATGCTCTAAATCACTGAGCCATCACTCCAGCCCCCTGAGCTGACTCTTTACTCCTATAATTTATTTAACTGAATCATGTACTATCATTAGTGATGGAGAACAACATGTCACTACCCCTCCTATAAATAGCTTTCATATGCTTGCAGACATTCAACCTGTTCCTGAGCTTGCGATGAATCAAGGGGAACAATTAAACAACCACCTCCATCACTTCTGTTTACTGAGCTTTTAACAAGCAAAAAGCTTGTCAGAAAATGAAAGAAATGTCACCAGCCTGTCTGCCCTGGCAAGTCAAGAGTCTATTTGCTCCCTTTTGAGGATGGACATGATAAAAAGAGGAAGAATCATGCTGCTGTAACTCATAGAGTCCTCTCCTTTCCATGAAGAAGCGTGCCTGGGCATGCGCTTTCACACGAGTGTCAAAGGCTGAGTTTCTCTGGGTTATGCCACAGCTTCTCTTCCTGGAGAGATGTTAGAATCATGCATGCATCCCAGAGTGGTGAGGAAGAGGCAGAAGTGCCCACAAAAAGGAATTAGGGCAAGACAGGATAACAGCCCCAGCTATTGGACAAGATCCCAACAAAATCATTTAATCATAAAGTAGAGCAATAAATTTTTTGGTTCTGTTGCTCTCCTTTTGGAGCTTCTGTCCCCTATCTCCTTCTTCTTTCATAAGATTCCCTGCACTCTGCCCAAAGTTTGACTATGAGTCACAGCATCTGCTTTAATACCTTGCTGGGGAGAGTCAGAGTCCCTTTGTGGTAGGCTCGGGTCCTGATCCCTGTTTTCTCTCTCTTCTGATATCTATCCCATTTGCCTTTCTGAATGAGGATTGAGCATCTCACTCAAGATCCTCCTTCTTAATTAGCTTTTTTAGGTGGGCCCAGGGGTCTTTTCTGATGCTGATACTCCAACCAAGGATCATTCATGGAAATAACCTAGAACCGCTGCACAGCTGTAGCCCATGGCAGCTCAGTGTCTAAGCGTGTTCCCTAGTAATGGGAACATAGGCTGTATCTGACATGAACTCAGGGGCTAGCTCTTTGATCACCTCCCCCTGAAGGCAGAGCAGCCTTACCAGGTCACAGAGGAAGACAGTGCTGACAGTCCTGATGAGACCTGATAGGCTAGGGTCAGATGGAAGGGGAGGAGGACCTCCCCTATGGACTTGGAGAGGAGCATGGGAGGAGAAGAGGGAGGGAGGGCAGGATACAAAGTGAATACATTATAATAAATAAAAAATATAGCAATGATATCAAGTAAAATTTATATGTGCTGGTGCTATATCAATCGAGTGCTTTACATGATGATCATATGATGTCTTTTCCTCCCTGGCTTTATAGTTACTAATTTTTTGCTATATATGAAGAAACTAGAGCTCAGAGGGTAAAGACATTACATAATTACATTTACAGGAGGCATCAGAGCAGATGAGGTGGTGTGGCTCCAGAGTCCAGGATGAAATCACTATACTCTCAAGGACAATAAGACCCAACGCTAGAGGTGGAGAAAGACTCCTTAGTCTGTGGAGCAGCTTCCTGGTTTCCTGCAGGAAGGTGGAAGGGTGGAGACCCAGAAAGGACATTGGGAATCTACTCAAGCCTGAAGGGACCTGAGTCTTGTCGCAAACCTCAGCAGGTTGAGATGTGCCCACTGTGAAGACAAGCAACTTGCTGTTAACTGTTGGTATTCAGCCAAAGCTTACAAGCCAATATAAATAAGCCTGGCAATGATGCTGTAGCTCCTGAACCCGACAGCCAAACTCCATAGCTGGTCCAAAGACAAGACTCAAGGAAAATCACCAGAGAATCTGTGTGTCTCTTATGTACTCCCTACCTGTGAACTATAGCCCCATTCATACTCTGTGGCCAATCACTGTCCTTCCAGTATCCCAGTGGTCCTTTATCACCTGATGAGCCAGAAGCCTAAAAATAGCATTCAGCCTCTTTAGGTCTGCCCCTTTATCTGTCCAGTGGGCTTAACCCCATCCCTCAACCTGTATCAATAGTAATATTGCATTAAAATTATAGTATTCATTCATGTTGACTGCCATGACAACACAGATTTTCCCCCCTCAGCCACCAAACTGAACCACTTGGGTTCTGATGCCAGGCCAGATTAATCTTACCTGGTATTAGGACATCAGGCTATCAGTGCTTTACATGAACGATCTTATATGCTTATATGCTCAAGCAGGCTCCTTCACACGGCTGCTCCCAATTGCATCTCCGTCCGCAGCTCCTTTGCGAACAGAATTGGCGTTTTTTTCTCACCTTTTCGTGTTTGTGGGTTTTGGAATTCTCGAACAGTAGACGGCTGAGTGAGCATTTCATTATGACTCAGATATTAAAGCAGCTTGCTTTATTGACCAGCTTTAGGAAATGTGGGGCAGGCTGCAGGAAGTATTCACGTAGAGTGACAGCAGGCACCAGGGTGCAGAGGTCCATGTGACTGCACCCACTCAGGGCTGAGGGATAAGAGGATGGATACACCCGAGTCCCGAGTCTACGCCCTTCCACTTCTCAGCGTCTACAGCACACCTGAAGATTTGTTTCTGAGGATCTGCCTTTCCTGTTTGTTTCTGCCTCTGGCTCCACTGGCTCTCGGTCTCATTTTGAAATTGCATGTCTTCTGTCTATTGTTTTGGGGAAACACGGGTGCGACCGCCCTTTTCACAGCAGCCCAGATGCACAAGCTTCATGTAACTTCATTGCTCTCTCAGACACTGCCTCTTATGCTGAGGGCTTCACTCATTTTGAAGAATGCCAAACCACTACAGCTTATACTTGTTAAGAATTAGCCTCAGTCTAGCCAGGAGCCATCAGAAGCTTGGACGAGAGACTGTCTTCACAGGCCTGGATGATTCTTTGATAACCAGAGCTATGAACCTCGGGACGGAGAATGGATTTGAAGGCATGTACAATCAGGCATCAATGGACTGATACAAGAATTTGTGGATAGGCATTTTCCGCAAGGAAGGCCCACAGTTTAATAGGCTCTTTCCTTCCCTCGTCCTTCCTGTGGTACATTGGCAGTGTGCTATATCCTGGCCGAGAGAGGCCTTGCTAGTTGTGGTACTGGCAGAGAGGACCATGATGTAGCAGAATGCAAAATACTGACAGGAAGCTCTTTTTTTCCTAATTTTATGTGTTTGAGTGTTTTGCGTTTGTGTTGCATGTGTACCACCTGTGTGCCTGTTTCCCTTAAAGGCCAGAAAAAGGCATCAGATCCCCTGGAACTGGGGTTACAGATAGTTGTGAGAGACCATATGGGTGCTGTGAAGGGAACCAAAGTCTCAATAAACCATTTTAACTCTAACCCATCCCTCTGGTTCCTAAACATTTGCCCATATTACTTTTCAATCATGAGTGAACACGCTTGTGTATCTGCATGTGGGCATGCGCACGTGTGTGTAGATGACCAAAACGGCCTGAAGAGGATCTCTGATCTCCTGTAGCTGGAGTTGCAGGTGATTGGCTGTCACCCAGTGTGGACGTCCGGCATTGATGTTTCTCTATACATTTTGGATTTCCTCCATTGTTTTGTCATTATATCTTGGGGGAGGATGAGGTAGGTAAGTTTACCTTAAAATTCAATTAGAGGTTATACCTCTGCAAAGGGTACACAAGCTGTTCCAAATAACATCTACTGTCTGGGTTTTGTTTTCCTACGGCTCTTCATGTTTCTGGCAGTAATAAGATAGAAATGAAAAATCACATCTTCTTCATTTTCTTTTTATTTTAAAGACTTATTTTATTTCATGTGTATAAGTGTCTCGCTGTACGTATGTGTGTACCACGTGTGTGCTTGCAGCCCACAGAGGCCAGAAGAAAGTGTCAGATCCCCTGGAACTGGAATTACAAGTGGTTGTGAGTGGTTGAAACTGAACATGGGTCCTCTGCGAGACCAGCAAGTGCTCGTAAGCACTGAGCCATCTCTCCTGCCCTTTACTTTTTCTTATGTAGTTCTTGCCCTGATGTAAATTTATTTAATATCAATTAATTCCGTTGGATCTTATGACTGTAAAATTATATTGCAAGTCATTATTACCAGGATAAAATGTTTTGTTTGGGGTTCTTAATAGGAATTAAAATACAGTTTTAAAAGGTGAAGAGATTATTATTCTCACACAAAACCAACATCTTATAGTTATATCATTCAGAAAGATAACCTCTAAGGTCATTGTGGGTAACAGAGTGTTTAAAGAACCAGACTTAATAGGGTAAAGAGATGCAGCAGGGTTAGAAATACTTCCTACTTTTGCAAAGAACCTGGGTTCCACTCCCAGCACCATGGCACATGGCAGCTTACGACCATCTGTAACCCTCTTCTAATCTCTGTGGGCACCAAGCATGTACATGGTACATATACATGCATGTAGACAAAACACTCATAAAATAAAATTAATGCATCTAAAAAAGAATAAGAGAAAGAATAACCAGATTTGAAAATGGCTTACATCTTCCCTACCCAAATTCACTCCCTTCGCTTTAGTCAATTGCAAGGAAGACTGGAAAATGCAGAGAAGCACCAGAGATTGAAGGACTCGTAATATTCTTTGGGAGTGGTCCCTTTAAACATCACACATAATGATAAGATATTTAATTGCATTTCCTTGGTACTTTTTTGTACTTAAACACTCTACATTGCAAAACTGAACCCTAAAACATCAGAAGGGAGAGAGTTTGCTATATTAACCTACCATTCCCGGGTCAAAGGCCTTTGTTATATTCTTTCTTTTATTAAGGATGGAGAGAACAATTCTTACCATGGGCTTCAGGCTCTATCTCATGTCACATGGACTCTGACAACCCCTTGAATGTTAGAGGCTCCGTTCTTTTTCTTCTTGACTCGACTGCTCTCTTTGCTCCACAGACTATCTTCAGCTTCCTCCGATGCCTCCCACCTGGGACTCTTGACCTGCCACCCTAGATTCCAAGACCACCTTCATCCACCCCAACTTGATTTGAGACCTGGTTCACACATCACTAAGTGAAGACTTACCTTGATCATTCCAGACCAACGCTGAGTTACGGTTTTCACTCATTCTCATGCAGCTCTTTACATTTTCCCTTCTTTATTACACACGTATGTGTAATTGTTTGACCAGCCTTTCTCTTGCTACCATATCTTAGTAAATGTTTCTCAAAACCAATTAGTGAATAAATTCTGGAAATTAGTGACATAATTATCATGACTGGTCAAGGTTCACCAGGATGTATACTAAAACAGAAAGCCTGAGAGGTAGACAGATTCCTGAACAGAATACAGAGTCTACTAGTAGAAAGGGGGTGTTAACTACAGATAACTACCCCTACTTTGCCTAGTTGATACCCAGTGCAATGCAGGCTGTCACAAGCTCTCAAGGAGATACTGTCAGATTTTTATCTGTGTGCATAATTTAGTATATGAATACCCATATGTTTTTTTAATTTTTATTAATTTATTTATCTAATCTTTTTCCCCATTTTGATATGTTAAGAGGTATGTATTAGCTAGACTATTCTTGAGCTGATAATACTCTTGTGGTGCGGTAGAGGGTATATTTCTCCACGAACAAGAAGTAGGAAGCGTGAAAGTTCACTGAGATGTGGATGCTCGGATTTATGAAAACTCTTCCCACTAAGAATGCAATTATGCATTGTGGACACTGGAGACATGGAGCTGAAGAGGTTCCAAGATAATTATTTGATAATGGATAATTTTCATTGTCAGCTGGATTAGCTTATCAAACATCTGGTGCATTAGTCATGCACACATTTGGGTGCGTCTGTGACAACACTTCCTGGAAAGATTGATGATGGGGGAAAGACCTGAGCTACCAAGATCTGACATCTCTGTCTTCTTAAGAAGACACCATTGGAGTATAATACCAGATGGAAAAGGCTTAAGGAAGAAAAGCAGGTCTGAGGCCCACAGTTCCAGTCAGTCCTGGCAGAGAAGACATAGTGGTGTCTGTGGCCATGGGAACATGTCAGAGCCTCCTCACATTTTAGTGAACCAGAAAATTCATTGCTCATGTTGGACTCAGGGCTGGCTCTAACTCCCAAATGTCCAGCCTCAATGGCTTTATACTACCAGCCATGCCTCCTGTCCCCAAAAGGTGTCTAGCCTGTTCAGAAAGTCCTACCATCTAGAGACCAGGTATGCCAGCACATGAGCCTGGGGAGGGGACAATTCATATGCAAACCATAGCACCAGTGCTGCCATGTTAAGGCCTCATTTAGACTTCTTAAATGTCCTGTCTTCTCCTACAATCATACTAAGGAGTAGGAGCTCACCCTGAGGCCCTGTCTCATGAGATGGAGTCTGGGACTAAATAAAAGAGATGGGGAAGAGGGAAGAGGCACCTGAGCACTGATGTTCCTTTTTCCTACTTCCTGGTCCACTCAAATGTGGCTAGGAGGCATTCCTTCTTCCTTCTCCCCATGATGGACTGTATGTCCCAAGCCATGATCCCAAATAAGCCTCTGTTTCCTTTAGGTCACTCTTGTTGGCTGTTTTGCTATAGCTAGAAGACAACTCACCAATATACCTGTCAACATGACACATGCCATAAAACCACACCATTCTGTTGTGTGTCTTAGTAGCAACAAGCACACAGTGTCCAGATCTGGGCTTCTAAACACCTTTTTACCAATGAAAGGAACCAAAGATTCTTGTTGGGGATGGAAAGATAAAATATAGGTGAGCCTGATACATCTTGGTCTAAACGGCAAAATATGGGCAATAGGAAAAGGGTTAAGGACACATGAAAAGGATACAGGAAGAGGCCCTAGTGGCTGAATCTGGAAATTAGAGAGTAACAAAGTGTGGTATTGTGCTATTATATTACAACCCAAAGTGTAAACATACATGAATCCATATTGCTATCAATATATGACTGTACTAAATAGGTGAGAAGGAACACATCTTTACCACAGAATAATTCTATTTAATAGAAGCAGATATCCACACCTGTAGAAGGCGAGGCTTATCCCTCCCTGTGAGATGCACTTCAAGAGAACATGCGCATCAAGAGATCAGAGGATAATGACAGCACTCGTTGACACGCCAATGTGGAAAGGGGCCCAGCCCTAGAGGAAGAGCCGTATACTGGCTGCCAATGCCTGCTGAGGGAGGGAGAAGCAGCCTCCTCCAGGGAGAAGCTCCCATATAAGGTCGTCCTGTCCCTGGCGGTCAACCCGGGACACATGTACATGTGAACAGATTTAAATGAACTTAGTATTTACACATACACGTGCACATATGGACTACATAACACTAATAGCTAAAGAAGAGATCGTGAATTTGGAAGGATGGGGCAGAGCTGGAAGGGGGGGAGAAAGGGGCAGGATTGATATAGATGCAATCTTTAAAAGAAAAGTATTAAAATTCTTTTAAAATTATAGAGGATAGAAAGGGTGATATAGTGGCTTCCGGTGAAGAGAAACAACAGACCCGGCCTGAGCCAAATGAGCAAGTAAACTCCCAAAGTGAACTACACTGACCTCATGTAGATGAAGTGAGGGGATGAAGTGGGAGGCTTACCTCTGCGGTCTTCTTCTCTGAGTCCTGCAATCCCCAACTAGTTATGTAGGACATGAGATAAACACAAAATGAAAGATATCATACACTGCAGCTACTGGCTCATCACTGTCAAGATCATAGAAACAGGACAAGGTTAAGAACTTGTCACAGCATGTCACAGATGAGAGGAGACTAAAGAAATACCGTGACTAAATGCAATGGGTACATTTTATGGGAACCTGGAGTTGCAAGGAAACATTGGAGGAAATACTGGTGACATCCAAATCAGTCTGGCGAAGTTTAGCTCCTGATGGGGTGGCATGATTAATTTCTAAACCAGACAGACAAATGATGGACACGCCATATTACCTTTTCAACTTTGTCATAAGCCTAAAAACTATTTCAAAATATGATTCTTTTTAATTGCTGACCATAAAAAAACGGCCAGGAACTAATGTTCTAAAATTCATGTTTGGGAGGCTGGAGAGGTGACTCAGCAGTTAAGAGTTCCCAGGACCCGTGTTAGGCAACCCACAATCTTCCATAAATCTAGCTCCAGGGGATCCTCTGGCCTTCACAGCTCCCACACTGAAGCGCACAGAACCGCCTTCCTTTGCCCCACCCCTGCGCCCCAACCACAGACGAACATTTACATGATTAAGATAAACAAATATCTGTCCTCAGTTTAGCAACAATATTAGAGCCCTGAGCTGCCTGAGTTCCCCAAACGGTACCACCATTCTGCTTTCATTCCTGGGTATAATGTTATCAGCTTGTAGAGGGCCTCATGACATCATAACATAAATTTGATCTACTACCTGTCATCCAACAGTGTCATCTCCCTGAAGATCCACAGGGGATGCTTTTTTAGATTTAGCACCAACGACAGTCATGATTCTCTCACTTGGCTTAGACCTTAGTTGCTCAGAAGCTTAAAGCCAAATCTGCCACACACCTCCAGGAGATTTAGGACTCTAGGCACAGAACCTGTAACAATTCCCTTTCCAAGCTTACTGTGGCCATCTTCTCTTTCTCTTCCCTCTATAAAATCTCCACACACAGAAACGGGGCTCTTTCTCTCTGTAACCTCAGTGCCCAGCTTGGCATCTGGCCTAAGCAGCAACTCATACATTGTTTATCGCACACTTAGTACCCTTCAAACTTTTAACAAACTGGCAAGTGTTTACAAACTTCAAAGCAGGCTGATAACACTGTGAGTGCTCTTCTCTTCATTTCATAGGTCAGGTAAGTGAGCATGAGGGAGGAGAGTTATACAAATTGCCCATGTCACAGAAGGAATGAGTGACAGAGCTTGGATTGGAACCCACAAAGTTTGACTCCGAAACCAGTGTTTTTAAGCTTAGAATGCCAAATAGTTTGTAAATAGCAGGGGGTAGGTGAGAGAAAGTAATAGGGAAGGAAAAAAGAGGGAGGAAGGGAGAGAGGAAGGGAGAGATAGTTTAATGTAAACTATAGTTTAATGTAAGATGGTATTTTCTGTTGTTTACAACCTCAGGATTTGAAATTTAAAAAAAATGGCAAAAGGTTCTATACTCATCCCCACTCAAAAAACAATCTGCACCGTTGAAAGACACATTACTCATTCTTTAGGGTTTAAGGCAAGAAAGGATATCATTAGAATGCAAATATCATTTGAAGGGAAGTGTAGCCAGCATTAAAACTCATTTATCACCTTAGCTGGGCAGGCTTCTAGAAGAAGCCTCAATTTGGATGACATGATGGGTAGAATCCCAGCACTTCTCAGGGCTCCTGGGAGACTTGTTTCGAAGGAGCCTGCATAAGGCTGGGGCAGAGAGGAGGCTCCGAGCAGTGAGCAGCACTGGGAAATTGAGAAAACTGGGCTGTGGGTAGGAGCCTCGCCCACCTGGACTTTCCCTGTTGAGGCAGCTGGTTGCTTCTGCAAACTATTGTGGACCAGCCAAGCAAAGGAGAGACACAGAACAAGAGCCTGAAAAGCTTGCTGTTCCACAGTCTGTTTACTTCCTCTGGACACTCCCTCTCTGGTCCCCATTCTTTCAAACCATAGACTCTAAATGAGCTATAATAGCCTCAAAAAGACCAGATTCATCTAAAGCACCATTTCTCATTTGTTGCCTGTGATTTAGGAGGCAGTGCAGAATCAGGAAATGTAAGTTAGAATAATGGTCATAATAGCTGCTGATTGAGAGCTTTTTGTTTGTTTTGTTGGTTGGTTTTTTTGGGGTTTGTTTGTTTGTTTTACATAATTTCATTCCAACTCATCCGTGAGTCTGTGAGGTAGTACGGCTGCTCTTTCAACAACAAATAATGGGAGACGGAGAGGTATGCGGGAATTGCCTAAGACTGCAGCCTAGGAAAGAAGAGAGTTTGGATGTGAGCACTATCTTCCTGGTTCTAGGCACAGGCTCTTATCTCATCTCCTCAGCCTCTTCTTGGCTTACCTACAACCTAGCAGAAGTCAGTTAGGTTTTGGCCCCTAGCAAGTGAGATCAGCCTTCTTAAACTGTAATGTACACCTGGCTCAACTGAACTTTTTTAAAAAATAAATAAATAAATAAATAAATAGGCTGTTGGCCCAGAGTAGTGGTTCACACTTTTAATCCCAGTAATCAGGTGACAGAAACTGATGGATCTCTGTGAATTCGCCACTAGTCTGATGTACCTAGTGAGTTCCAGGCCAGCCAAGGCTGTGTAATAAGATCCCCATCTCAAGAAAGAAAAAAAAAAAAAAAAAAGGTTTAGAATACAGTGGGTGTGGCAGGATCTGAGATGCCACCTAGGAGGCACATTTCTGAGGCTGATAGCCTGGGATGCACATTTTTAGGAGCAGAGGCCTGGAACCACATCAGTTTTGATTAGTATGCCTGAGCAAGAGGCTTGTTAACAGGTTCAGATTCATAGGACCGTCTCATGAGTAGATGTGAAGAACGGATTCCCAAGTGCATTCTTCAATGAGAATCTCAAAGATGATCCTGCAGACTCCCTATGGAGTTCACTTTAACCCAGTAGGTTGAGTGATCTGTAAGGCTCCTTTCTCATTCTAGAAGTCTTTGAAGATATACTCATTGTTAAGATGCTATAGATATAGCTACTCCATGAGTCTCACTGGCATTCTTGATGCTCAGTTATCTATCCCTAAGCCCTTTAGGGCAAAAGTCTCCAAAATAGATTGTAGAGGCTGAAAAGAGTCCTTTAGATGGCTCTTTATGTGATCATTGCTTCAAACGTCGCCATGGCTTTCTATGTCTGGTATAACAATAATTGGCTTCTATTCCTTAATAGGAGCCAGTCTTTCCTCAGAGCTTCATAAACATGGGATCAATGTTACCCTCATTAAAGCCAAAATGGTGTTCAAGTAGAGGTGATAAGTGGAAGCAGGGTACCTTCTCACAGTTGAGACTCTGGTGGCCTGGAAAAGTAAGAGCTGCTGCATGGCAGTGCCACAAGACTAACAGCACAGATCAGCTGTGATCTGTGGCCTGCTAGAGCTGGGTAAGAGCTTCATCCTCAAAGACTGACACATTTACGTTGATGATGAGTGTTCTTAACTCAAAAGCTGTATTGGTGATTAAGTTGTCTTCTCTGTTTGACCTGAATGAAATATGAGGGTACATAGGGTCTGCCCAAACATCTATTTATGAAACAACATAGTTCTTAGAAAGCTTTTCTTGTCTGGTATGACATAGCCAAGAACTTAAGAGGCTAATTCTTTCTTTCTGTAAAGAACTAGACATCTCATCTCATGACACTTATCTTCATCATAATTCCCCTCTCTGGCAACTGTCAATAGGATCTGGAGAAATAAAACATTATAAATGTTATCATTTGTTACTCTTCAGTGTTTCAGACATGATAGGAGGTGCACCTGAAGGGTTGGCTTGGGAAGCTATTACAAAATACCCTAGACTAAATGACCTTTGAAGAAGAGAAATTTATTCCTTACAGTTGTTGAGGCTGAGATATAAGAGCAAGGTCCCAGTTGAGTCAGTGTCTGGTGAGGGTCCATTTCTTGCCTCACAGATGTCTATCTTCATCTCCTCTCTATACTATAGAATCTATAGCTGAACAGTGCAGATGAATAAAGAAAGGTCTTTCTCGGGCCTCTTGTACAAGGGCATATAAGTCCATTCCTGAAGAATCCTCATGGTCTAATCATGTCCCAAAGACCTCATTTCTTTGTTTGTCTGTTTGTTTGAGTTTGTTTGTGTGTGTGTTTGTTTGAGACAGGGTTTCTTTGTGTAGTTCTAGCTGTCCTGGAACTCGCTCTGTAGACCAGGTTGGCCTTGAACACAGAGATCCACCTGCTTCTGCCTCCCAAGTGCTGGGATTCAAGGCGTGCACCATCACCACCTGGCAAGACATTACCTCTTAATAGCATCCATTGGTCATCAAGTTTCAGCATGTGAACTTTAAAGGAACACAAATAAACAGACCATAAAAGTTGGTGTAGAACAGATCTAACAAAAAGTCAGTTTGGATAAGGAAAAACAACTGTGTATTTTTGGATAATTATTATTATTATTATTATTAATAATAATAATACATGATGCTTTGGAGTTTACAGTATGTTTCATCTAAGCTCATGAAAGACCTTCTGTTATTCTTCTTTCAGACTTAAGAAAACAGCAGCCCAGAGACATTAAATGGCTTCCAGATGATCACAAGAAAGTAACAGAAATAGACAGAAATCCGGATATTCTGCATCCATGTGTCGAGTCTTTTGAGTTCTTTCCATAATTCAATGCTACAAAGGTGGAAGACTTAAAGTATAAAAGAGGGAACAAAAATATGCAAATAACACAGGTGCCAAGCCTCACTTGGTCATTGAGTGGCTGTCCCCCTTCAGAACAGTGAAATTAATTGAATTGTCCCCATTCATTCAATAATCATGTTATAGTCTTTTGTAATAATATTATTTCATAATAAATTATTATAGTTGCTGGTCACGGTGACACCCACTTGTAATTCCAGCACTCAAGGAGTCAGGGTCAAATAGATCTCTGTGAGTTTGAGTCCAATCTGGTATACAAAGTGAGTCCATGATAGCCAAGGCTACACAGAGAATCCCTGTCTCAAACAAACAAACAAAAAGAAAGAAATGAAAGAAAGAATAGAAGAAAAATTATTACACTCTTCTCAGTTGAAAGAACTGTATGAAAAAGTAGAGATATCTAGAAGCAAACCCTTGTACTGAAGATAGGATATGGTTGTATGGCTGATGTTCAGAGCTATGGGACTGTTGAGTAAGCAGTGATTGCTACTGGCTGAGAAAGAAAGGTTGTGATGGTTTTAGTGAGCAAAAGGTGGTGGATTGTGCCCCCAAATGGTTAAAGTCACCTGCTTGTTTCATGCCACATATCCTCTTGAAATGTGATTTTGTGATTTACCTTATTATAAACTCAATTTCTGGTCCCCCAAATTTCCTATGTTGAAGCCCTAAACTCACTAATGTGACTGCTCTTGAAGATAGAACATTTAAGAAGGTAATTAAAGCTAAATGAGGCACAAGTGTTAGCCCTTAACCCAGAAATAGTGGTCCTACAGTTTGCATGTGACATGGGCCCTCCCAGGATCATGTGCTTGTGCTTTTTTGCTGGCATACTTTGTTCCCTGTTGGTAGTACAGGCTTTCTTGGGCAGCTATGTTGCAACTTCTGGGGAAGAAGGCATGGCTGATGGAGTTGGGTCACTGAGTGTGGACCTGTGAGGATTAGGACCAGCCCTGTTTCTAGCTTGAGAGCTCTGCTTTCTATCTTGCTGAGAGGTGAGAAGATTCTGACAGGCAGATGGTTTCAATGCAGTGAACACACACACCCAAGTCTCCCTTGCCATGGCAGACCAAGAGCCAAAAGAAACTTTTCCTACCTTAACTTGTTTCTAATCACTGTCTCTGTCTCTCTCTCTCTGTCTCTCCCCTTCCTCCCTCCTTCTCTACTTCCTTCCTTCCCTCTCTTTTTCCCCTTTTCCCCTTTCCCTCCCTCTCCCCTTTCTGACAGGTGAGAACACAATGAGAAAGCAGCCACTTGTAAAGTACACAGTCCAGAAAATTTTGAATATCTAACGCTTTGTTTAGATTTCCAGCTACCAAAAATGAATGTCCATTCTTATGCCACTCAATCTATAGCGTGAACAGATGGACAGAACTCTAAGCAAGAGGTAGAATCAACTTTGCCTCTACAGATCTTAGATAGCTCCTGGCTTGCTTTGAATTGAGGCACTGTGCCAAATTCAAGACAAGTGTTTAAGAGAATTTTCAGCTTTGGTTTTCACCATCCGGGGGTTTGAACCATCACACAAAGTCTAATTATGACTGTGAGAACCGCAGGCGAGGATATGCCTTTGAAGGTAAAGTGTGACTGGATGGAAAAAGGAACACAAAGATGAGAAGCAGTAGAGAAGACAGAAGATAGAGTTCCAGTCATCTCCACTGAGGAGCCATGCATGTGAAGGAAACCACCTTCAACTTGCACCTGTACCAGCACGTGACCTATGGAGGTTTGAGCTAATTGGCAAAGCAACACCAGATTTCATGAGTGAGAAAATGGGCCATTTAGGATAGAGAAAATGATTTGAACAATGGCACAGTGATAGGAAAAAAAAAAAGTAATATAAGTATAGGTAAATAATTATGATTGATAAGGCTTCAAAGAATATAGTAGAGAGAGAAAAAACCAAAAAGGTGGTACTACAAAAGTGGGCGAGGATAGATTGCGGGCTTTCACCGCACTTTTTTATTCTGTGCAGTTAGGATGTGTCAGGTACTCTGCTCAACCCTCTGTGGGTTAACTCGTCATCACTTGAACTTATTCATTCTGTAGTTATTCCACGTTATGCAAAAAAAAAAAAAAAAAAGCACATAAATTTACAGTTACTTAGCTATGAAGACAAAAGCTGAGCACAGGCATTCAGCTTCCAGGTGACGCACACATCACCTCTGCAGAAGATTGTCTGTGCAAGGATTGGACAACAAGGCACTGTCTCAGCAAATAACAGATGCAACACCTTAGAAAGACTAAGCAGCTGTAGACAGATTCTGGAAGCTACAAGAGTAGGACAGGGGTCATGGTGTGGTCTAGATGTTATGTAATAGGGAAAAATATGGAAAGGAAATGAACAAGTCGGATTTGGGGAAGAAACAGCACCCAAGGACTAGCAGAGTATGAGGTGACGAGAAGGCCAAGAGGGAGTGAGAACCATTCTTTTCTTTTAAGAATTATTTATTATTTATACAGTATTCTGCCTGTGTGTGTGCCTGCACGCCAGAAGAGGGCACCAGATCTCATTATAGATGGTTGTGAGCCTCCATGTGGTTGCTGGGAACTGAACTCAGGAACTTTGGAAGAGCATCCAGTGCTCTTAACTTCTGAGCCATCTCTCCAGCCCCCTTGTTCTTTTCTTAATGGCTTCAGTCATTCCTGTTAGCAAGCATGTGATGGAGAACTGGTTTGGGGATCCAATGGTTGGTCTTGATAGTCAGCTTAATGAGATTTAGAGTCACCGTGGCAACAGACTTCTACACATGCCTGTAAAAGACTGTCTAGAATAGGTTAATTGAGGTGCGAAGATCCATCCTAAATGTGGGTGGCATCATTCCATGCACTTAGGGAACCAGGCTTAATAAAATAGAGAAGACTGCCAGAGCACCAACATTCATTGCTCTCTGCCTCCTGAGTGCAAAGGCAATGTGATCAGCTTGCCTTGGGCTCCTGCTGCTATGACTTCCCTGCCATGGTGGGCTGTAGCTTTGATTGGTGAGAAAACAAAACAAAACAAAACGCCCTTCCTTTCCTTGTTTTCATTAACATTTTGTCACAGCAGCAAGATAAATAATAACACATGGGGGGAGAGAGCATGTGTGTTTTTAGATTTTTTAGGTGGGGTGTGATGGTGAAATAATAAGTGGAGGTTTTTAGTGACTGTATCTATATCTATATCTATATCATCTATATCTATATCTATATCTATATCTATATCTATATCTATATCTACATCTATATCCCCTCTGGACAATGATCCAAACTAGTTATAAATACATGTTTTAGAATTCATCCAGAACTAACCAACTCACAGGTATCCAGTAAGGCAGTGAAAGATCCTATAATGTAGAAAGAGCTCACAGAAACACACATTCTGGAGCTTCTACTCAGAAGGGCAAAGACAAGGACAGTGCTGAGATCCAGGTGAGAACTCCCATCTCATTAAGCTGGGTTGAGTAATCCCCTAACCACTCTTCCCAATCCTTGGAAGACTCAAAGTACTGGGAGGGAATCCAGTTAACTCGGTTGTACGCCCACCCCTAAGTTAAGGGAAGCAGGGACAGTTTGAGTTCTATTCCCAACAAAATGGTACATGCAACAGGAGAAACGCTTCACTGGAAGGGAGAGATGGGGAGAATGGGTAATGGCTGGCTACATACTCATCACTGTGCAACCCACTCTGGGAGAGTAGAAAAGGTGTAGCCAAGGGCAAGCAGTTCCGCCAGTGGGAAGAAGATGATGAGAGAAAGGTACAGGAAAGCAAAGGAATTAGAAGAGTTGCAAAAGACAGGCAAGGCCTGAGAATTTAATACTGCTGGAAGATCGTGAGGAATGATAAAAATCTACTGGGTTTAGCAATGCTGCCGGTAACTCCGGGTATATAAAGATGGAGTGAGCGGCTGGTGGAGAGGGAGGAGAGAGAGGAGAGACCAGTGATGGGTCTGAGTGGCTAGATTAAACTCATGGAAGTAGGCAGGCAGCATCCCTTGAGCTGTGATTAAAGAAGTGCTAGGTTCCTTGAAGTGTTGGGAGCCATGTGATTCTTAAAACCTGTGCATTCTATTGTGTTTCATGAGATCTAAGCAGAAAGTAATACCTAGCCTAGCACTTAGTAATGCCTGTGCTCCAAAGCTGTCAGTGAAAAGTAGACAATAAGAAAGAACAAATCGACTTTCTGGCTTAATCAGTTTCAGAAGTTACAGAGAGAGGAAATTGGATTTACTTGAAACCCAACTTTAAAGGGAAATAAAAAGACAAATGTCTTTTATAAGCTCAACAGGGACAAAACAGCGGTGCAAGAGCCGCAGAAGGTAATTGTATAAGTGAACTGTTATAACCGGTCTCCTTTCTCTGGGTTGGAACAGTCTTACAAAACAGGATTTGCATCTGTAATGTTGTGTAACAAGCAGCTTTGTGGTCTAATATCTTTTAAACAGAGGGTAGATAGAAGAGAGGTAACTGCCATCTTACTATCATAATCTCCCTCAGTCTTCCAGACAAAACACCATACCCAGCCAGGAGCTGAGGACAGCTTTTACTCAAATACAAGGTCACTTTATGTGGGTCCACAGGGGAGCAGTGGAGGTGGGGTGGGGGGATTCACATTTATTCCATGGCACTCAGCACTGGACCGCATCCAAGAGACGAAACGAGACTAAATAGATCATTTGTTTTATTCTGTTTGGGAATTTCTTGCATCCCTCCCAACTGCAGCTTATGAACACAAAGCCAAAGTCAGAGCCCTGACTGGAGCTGGCTAACTTCCAGGTCAATATATATATATATGGACTAAACAGCTTGAAGCTGTAGCTGCAGATTAAGGCAAGGCACACAATTGAAGGATGAAATGAAATTCTACTGTGAATGGGAAGCTGGGAAGGAAAAGCCAGGTAGAGTTTAAGTGATTTGTATTGCTCAAACAAAGCAGAGACAGAGGCGGGAAGGCCGAATCACATGGAAGCACACGTCTTTGAGAAATATACTTGCAAGAAGGCTTGGATGCTGAGAGGCAAACCTGCAGCTTGAGCCCTCCAGCAGAGGTAGGCACACACCTTCTCTGGACCTGTGCAAAGATGACGGATAGCAAAGTGCCTGGCTGTGTGAATGGCATACAAAGTGTACCCTGGCTTTTTGCCTCTGTCCTGCCTTGTGGGCATGAGGAAGGTGGGCCAAGAAGCAGCCACGCACACTCAGTAATGAATGTCGTTGGTATTCCTAGCAGATCCCGCTAGCAGAATGAAGCTTTGTTTGGAATCCTTTCCTCTGGGGGAAGTTCACAATCCGTCCCGTCCAATGGCCAAGGAGAGAGAAAGGAGCATTCGTGCCTGGGTTTATTTTAGTATATTAGTTAACACTGCCTCATGTCTGATTTCAGAACTGACAAGTCAAGTACAGTATTGCTCAAAATGTTCCTTTGACACTACTGGGGAGAATAGGGAAGTGAAAATGTAAACAAAAGAGGCAAATCCTAAAGACTCCTGAATAATTTGTCCATCCAGAGCAGTGGTCCTCAACCTTCCTAACGCAATGACCCTATAATACAGTTCCTCATGTTGTGGTGACCCCTGACCATAAAATTATTTTCGTTGCTGCTCCATAACTGTAATTTTTCTACTGTTATGAATCGGAATGTAATTACCTGATATGCAGGCTATCTGATATGCAACTCCTGTGAAAGGGTCGTTTACCCCCAAAGGGTTCACAGCCCACAGGGTGAGAACGGCCAGACCCTGTTTATGCTCACTGGGAAAAGAAGAGGGTTTCCCCTTCAGAAACCGCGTCAGCTGCATTACAAGACACCCAAATCCTTCAAGGTTTGTGCATTTCTCCCAAAACAGCTCACTTTGGGGAACTTCCCTGAAAATTTAGAGCTGCAAATCGTGTTTTGAGATACGAACCACTGTATCCATGTTAACATCACGAGAGCGATATTATGAAATCGCTTTGCAAAAAACCATCACTGGACAAAAACGAAACTGGACGAAGTGTACACCTAAAACTATCTCAATCAGCAATGTCAGTGTGAAGACAGAGAGGCAGACATGGATGCAGAGAACCCCCCTTCTTATCCCCACCCCCTTCACTCACACTTCTAGCTTGTCTCTCTAGCACAGTTGGTCTCATCCTGGGGGTTGCAATCACTTTGGGGGTCAAAAGACGTTTTCACAGGGGTCACGTAAGACCGTCGGAAAACACTTGTATTTACAGTACAGTTGACAACAGTAGCAAAACTACAGCTGTGACGTGGTGAGGAAAATAATTTTATGATTGGAGGGGAGGTCACCACAGCCTGAGGGACTGCACTGAAGGGTCGCAGGAGGCAAGTACTCCACCACCTAGCCACACCCTCAGCCCCTAATGCCCTCGTCTGGAAAGTAGCTCTCAGATTTTCAAATCACACACACACACACACACACACACACACACATGCGCGCACATGCGCGAGCACGCGCACACACACACACACACACACACACACACACACACACACGCCGGGGTTGGGGTGCTACTGGGCTTTCTTCTCTCACCTCCCTCAGCTCCTCCATGTGAATTCTCCGTATCCACAGTCCACCCTCCCAGTGCAACCAAGCTACCACCCTGGCATTGCCACTTCGGAGAGTCTCCTTGCATCTGTTTACCTTGTCCACACACATTTCTGAGCAACTGCCGAGTGTGGAACAGCAGTCTGGACACAGGGGATGCCCTGAGCCAGGAACCAAATAGACAAGGGAAAAAAATCAAATAATGAGGTTTATGAGGAAACTAACGGGGAAGGAAGTGACTTTAACCCAATAGTCAAAGAAGGGTTCCCAGAGGAGGTAAGATTTGACTTGTGGCCTGGTGAATGAGAGGGCAGTCTCTCAGGGGCATTTGGGACCGAGGGAGCAAGAAAAATGAATGGGATTTGTAAACTGTCATGACTGTAGAGCAATGCGGGAGGGGGGGGGTGAGGGTGGGGTGGGTGTCTTTTTTGTAGATTGCATTTCCTTATTCCAGGGAACAAACCTTCCATTGCATTTGTTCCTAGATGAGAAACTGTGAAACACAACACAACACAACACACACACATGCGCGCACACACACACACACACACACACACACACACACTGCAGCGAGAGAGACAGAGAGGTAAAGAGAGAGAGAGGAGTCTGTCAGGGACATAGGTGTGTCAATGCGGCCGCACTGGGATCTTCTTCTGAGTTGCCTTAACGGTGGACACAGGTTATTTCAGGCTCCCAGGAAGATGTGCCACCTTTTTTCTCCACAGGGGCCAAACGTGGGGCCTGCTGGGGAGGCATTGAACCAAAGGCAACAGACATTACCATGAAAGTCCCTACACACCTAACTTGAACAGAGAGAGACCGAAGAAGGCAGAAAGGGAGACCCAGGGGACAGGCCGTGGGGCAGAACGGCCATGTGTTGCTGATCTCCGGGCTGCAGCAGTCTCCTACTGATGAGGTCTCAGGAGCTGAAGGACTAGGTTCAGAAGACCCGGATTCCCAGGGCTGTAAAGGTACCTCATGCTGTCACCACAAGCAAGGGGCCAGTTTTCTGGATGATGCCCTTGCTTGTCCTGTCCCTAGGAGTCCTACGCAGGCTCCTCCCCTAAGCAGGGATAAGTTGGCTCTGGGGCACCTGGAGAGTGAGGACCTGTTGTAGACCCCCGCGCCCTGGCTCCCTCATCCCCATCATCTGCAGGACTGCTCACTGTCGGCCCCGCCCCCCCCCCCCCCCCCCCCCCCCCCCCCCCAGGTCGAGGGCAGCCAAGATGACGCGTCCTGCGTCCCGGGGACACACCCCTGGATTCGCTGTAGCCCACTCCTTTCCACTCCCCACACGCCCATCCGGACGACCCACGTGCAGCTCGACCGGGGTTGGCGCCGCACCTCGGGCCCGGCGCGTCTGGCCGGCGCTTTCAGGGGACCCGGACCCCCCCGCGAGAGGGCGACCGCGCGTCGGGCGGGGGGTGGGGGGCGTCCCGGAGCTCCCTGCGGTGCAGGGACCTTGCGGCCGGCGCACACAAAGGCGGCGGCGGGAAGGCGGGGCGGGGCGGGCCGGGGGCGGGGGAGGCAGGAAGGGGCGGGGGCGGCGGCGGCGGCGGCGGTGGCGGCGGCGATAAAGCCCCCGCGGCACCCGGCCGGCTAGTGCTGTGGTTGCTCGGGAGCGCGGGCTGCACGCGTCCCCGCCGCCTGTCCCCCTACCGCCGAGCGGACCTCACTCCCGGCTCTGGCCGCCACCTGGGGATCAAAGCGAGGGCGGGTGAGTACCGGCTGCACGGTCCCCGCCGCCGGGAGGGGAGCCGGGGACTGTCCCCCGGGCTGCGCCAGGGCGGGAACTTTCTCCGACCGCCCGGGCCAACGCTGCGAGCGCGCCTGGCTCCCGCGTCCCCATCCCGGAGGGCTCGGGCGTCCAGGTGTGCCCGAAGCTGGAGGAACGCTCCCGGAGCTTGGCGTAGCTGCGGTGGGTCCGGCAGGGCTGCCAACCGTGACCCTGAACCTGAGGCGTCTGGGCACTTACGGGTGTCCCCGACCCCTTACTTTGCTAGTGCGCGCCCGGGACAGGGAGCAGGAGACCTGCTCTCACTTGTTACCTTTGCCCGAGCAGTGTGGAGGTGAGCAGCGATTTGGGGGAGGGTTTCAGTTCACACTGGCCTTTGCAACAGGCATATCCTTCGTATGCGGTAGCAGCCCTATGCTGTTTATTATTTATTTTTATCATCTGTAGACTAGGGAATTGCGAGGCCGCTGAGTGACTCCAGGTAAGGTGAAAGTACTCAGAAATCCTGGGCGGCATTAGGTATTTAATTTGCCCCCAAGATAAGCAGAGAGGGAAAGCTGCTATTACATAAGACAGCACTCCACCTTCAGGTATTAGAGAAGGTGCTGTTGAGGATTTTTAGTGTTTTAATGAACAAAACAGAGTCTCCGCGTGTCTCTCTTGAGAAATCTCCAAACGCGGCTGGATCTTGCTTTGACTACTTTGCAGAGAACGTTCTTATATTTAGCATGAATATAAAAAGGTGTTTGGAGGTTTGACTTTCTCTTTCAAGCTGGGAAAAGCAGTTTATTTCTCTGAACCGTTCTAGTACAATTAATCTGATAATTTTGTACTTTGGAGACCTTGTATCGGAATGGGAATCCAGATAGCTGGGAGAAATGTCAGCATTGCCGATTTGTGTATCTAAAGCACACTTAAAAATTGAAGGTGCTTTCAACACTTTCTGTGGCTTTAAAACAGTAAGTATACGCTGTTGGCAACATTTAAGCAAAAAATTCTCGAGCTATGTGACCATCATCTGTGGAGTTTTGGCTGTTTTTCAAAATAGGGTTTGAAATTTTTGTTCAGTGAAGGGTGACTCCTGAAGGTCAGGAGAGGATGTCATCATTTTTTTTTTTTCTTTAAAAGAATCTATGCAGAAAAAAAAAATTCCCTCCCATAAACTTGACATCTTAGCACAATTTTGAAAAGACGGAAATTGCTGGATCTCCAAAGGATGTTGATTTTCAGCTTCACACATAGGTGATTTGACAGTAGTCAGAGATGGGTTAAGATGGAAGAGTTGGAAGTGAGTTGGTGACCTGCCCAGGCTCCTGGCCGCCCTCCATATTGCTGCCCTCATCCAGCCAGTTCTCTCGCATGGTCTGGGTCTTTGGCCTCTTTTCCCTCCTGTGGCTGCGGTGCTTCAGGCTCTCACTTCCGTGGCCATCTGGGGTCCAGTGGTTTCCACCCACTCCATCTACTCAGGCCTCTAAACATGAGACTTGCCTTCTCCTGGCGGTGCTCCGCCTCTAAACTCTGTCAAAAACTCTGGCGTCTGCTGGGCTTAGTGGTATATATGCTCAAAATCCCAGCGTGTGGGAAGCTGGAGCAGGGGGATCACTGTAACCTTGATCTGCTTCCTGAGCTGCAGATCAGCCAAGGCTACATAGAAACACCCTCTCTGAAACACACTATCCATTATCTTTAAACCCTAGGCTCCTCCCCCTGCCCCAGGTTGCAAACTGCCTCTCCCATTGTGGTCTTCAACAGGAAGGGTTTTTCCCTGTGCCTTCCATGCCTCAGGTTCTACAGGTGACCTAATGACCCACGCTTCAGAGGAAATAAAGGCCACCAGATGTGTTCCATGGGCCAACCTATAAGCATTTCCATATTTACCCACTTATCTGCTCAGTGTCCCCAGGCCTGTGTGCGCCTTAAATTTCCCTGGGACACTTTTCACCTTTGCTAAATATAACAGATTCCTGTGTTCCTAAGATTATCATTCTTATGGTGGTGGAGGGGGTGGGGAGAGAGACAGGCAGAAAAGCATATCTATGGTAAATACTGTGGTGTAGAAAGGCAGAGAAAGTAATCAAGATGAACTGGGAATTTGTAGAAGATGTGAGAGAAGGCTCCTTGTGTCAGTGACTAATGTCCCCAGCTGTATCATGAATTCCAAGCCTCCCTCTGCTCGGGGAATCTCCTTGCTCTTGTTGCCTATTCATTCTCTCATTAGCAACCCTATCTACCTCAGCAGTAAGTTTGCATTACTCTAACTTCCCTTGTTTGGCATTTTCACCTTACCCTTGGTGATCACCAGATCGCTCCATTCTTCTAAAATTAGTTGCCACTTCTCCACTTTTCCATTTCAGTTCCTGCAAGTCTCTCCAGAACAGAAAAGCCTCTGGGTTCCTGTATGAGGTGTCTCCTGGGTGCTCAGCTGACCTCTGGCATCTCCTAGGTGCTCAGCTGGCCTCTGGCATCTCCTGGCTGCTCAGCTAACCTCTGTGGCATTTGACCCCAGGCATTTTCTTTCGTGCCCTTCTGTAGCTAGCTTTCTTCCCTTCTGGCTTTCTTTCTGTCATCTACCTTCTGGAGTTTCCCAATACTCTGCCTCTCCCCGGTCATGTGACCTGTAGAATCTTTGACTGAACCAGTCTCCCAGTTTCACTTATCACTGCTATACCATCTGAGCTAAAAGCATTCTCCTGTATTTGAGCTACTTACCAGCCTGGAGGCCTGGGACCAACTTTATGCGTTTGTTGTGGCATGCAGGCATCCATGTAGGTGTTTGCATGTGTGTGGAGGCCTGGGAACAGCCTCCAGTGTCATTCCTCAGATACTAGCCATCTTGCTTTTGTTGTTTGTTTTGTTTTGTTTTGTTTTGTTTGAGATAAGCTTTCTCACTGGCTTGGAGCTCCACAAAGCAGACTAGGCTGGCTGACCAGTAAGCCTCAAGGATCCTCTTATCTCTCCCTCTTCAGCTCTGCGATTACAAATAACACACCATCATGCTCTTGTTTTGTGTGTGTGTTGGTCTGGGCATTGAACTCACATCCCCATACCTGTGTTTGGGTGGCAAGCACTTTATCTTCAAAGCCAGCGCTTCTCGACCTTCCTCAACCTTCGGCCCTTTAGTACAGTTCTTCGTGTTGTGGTAATCCCCCCAACCATAAAATTATTTCCATTGCTACTTCATAACTGCAGCTGTGCTACTGTTATGAATCGTAATGAAACTATCAGATATGCAGGATATCTGATATGTGGCCCCTGTCAAAGGGTTGTTTGACCCTCCAAGGGGTCACAACCCATGGGTTGAAAAGTGCTGGTCTAAGCTAGCTCCTCAGCCCCTGACTTTAGTTTTTATGTGCACCCCATATGTACCTCATTAGCCATTAGTATCTCATTAGTATCTCTTTTTATAAATGACTGTGCAATCCCCCAAGGTATATAGGTAATTCCTAGTTTCTGCATATTGTGCTCTGACGAGAGACAGACTTGGTACTTGTCTGTGCTTTGAGATCTCATGAGATTCCAATCTATTTGCTTGCCTCTATTTTGCTTTAGTGTGTACAAATGACAAAATGGTGGCCAGTGCACTACTTTCGCCTGGCAAACCTTTATTGGCCTGAATGAAATATACAGAAAATGAACTAATACTTGGAAATCTGGAGGTACCTTGGATGTACTGCTTCTTAAAGGCAGAAGATGTGGAACACCATGAGGCTTCCATTGAATGTGGAACCCATCAGCAGGTGCTAAGGTCCTAGCACCTGCCTGTGATGGAGAGCTGCTTTCTGGTCCCCATGGAACTGTGCCCTCCCCACCCCCACACTGACATCAGCTTTGTGGCTTTGGCATGAGTAACTGGGCTGGGACAGCCATTGGCAGCCTGGAAGTCTCGGGGGCTTATTGCAAGTTTCCTGCATCAAGCCTTGCATCCTGTCTGCCTTCCGCGTTCTTACTGGCTCAGATCACTGCAGCCTCCCTTCAACTGCCTGCATCCCTCCTGACACAATCTGGTCCCTCCCTCTTGAGATGGAGTTGAACAGCACTCTGGAATGGTGGTGTTGTGTGGGGAGATTCCTCAGGTTGAAAGGTGAGCACTCGGTGAGTGGTAAGTTTTTCAGCATTACCCCTGAGCATCTCAGAATGCTTTCACTGTGGCTCCTACAGAATTCTGATATCACCTTTCCTGTATCCACACTGCAGCTTCTACTGTTTCCACATATATCACCCCTTCGCCAGTTCTATGTAACCCCTCCACATGTACACATACAGACACAGATACACACACACACACACAGACATGGATACACACACACACATTCCAGGAGGACATAGGGTTTGGTCAACTTATACCTCAGGCCATACTGAAGAGACTAAGTATGGACACACAGTCCCAGAGACATACAGTTCCCACGGTCATGCAGACCTTTCACTTGTCCAAGCCAGAACCTTTTTCCATGCCGTGGCGCTCAGGGAACTTCCCATAACATTCCAGGAACTCGCTAGGCTGGTAGCCAGTTGGTTACCTGACCACATCTGTGCTCTCTGCTAGCCTTCCTGCCTCCCTGCCACATCCTCTTCTAGAACAGTGTTTCTTCCACAAACTGGGCTGCATGGGTCCACATACCAGGACATGCACAGTCCTCCTACCCTGGTCTTACTGTACCTTTGCCTTCAGTTCTCCTCTTCCATTCTCTCTGTCTGGATAATTTCACCTTTTTTTCAAACCCTGATCTGGTTATCTCCTATCTCCTGTTCCAAAAGCCACTCCTGGTAATCCCTGTTTACAGTCCTTGGGGACACACATGCAGTGTACGTGTGTGTGTGTGTGTGTGTGTGTGTGTGTGTGTGTGTGTGTAGTTACCTGCCCCTTGTTTTAGTTGTATTTGTACCAGCAAGGGTGTGCAACCTAATGGCATTCAACAGATGTGTGAACTGAACCATCGTCATTTTTTAAAGAAGCCCGCTTGCTTCATACGCTCTGTGGAACAGTGGCTGTTCAAGCTAAAAGGGACCTCTTCACAAGACCCCAGCTTCTGGTTGTGGTCCTCCTACTTTTAACATATGTCTTCATACTTTTCTGTGTGGATACGTGTGTGCATGTGCTTGTGTGAGTGACGGCCAGAGGACAACCTCAGATGTTTCTTTGGTGGTAGCCAGCTTTTTGAGAGTCTCTCATTGACGTGAAGATAATCAGTTAGGCAAGACTGCCTGGCCGGAGAGCCCTAGGGATCCGATTGTCTCCACCTCCCTAAGTGGGACTACAAGTATATGCCACCATGCTTGGTGCTTTTTTTTTTTTTTTAACCATGTGCTCTGGAGCGTTGAACTTGGGTCCTTGAGCTTGCAGAGCAACACTCCTGTTTCCACATTTTAGACAATGTTCTCAGCGACCATGTGTTTTGAGGTAGAGCTTTAGGGAACACAGTCCATACAAAAGTGCCGCCCTGCCTGTGTCCACTCCCATTACCCTCCTGATTGTTCTCGGCCTGCTGCTGTCTTCCTTGAGACCCACTGGCTGAGCTGCGCTCTGCCAGTCATGGCTTGTATAAGGTAGGAGGATGCGTAATGGTTTACTTCCACGAGCCTCAGTCGTGGTGGTGATGATGCGTACCTTCCTGGTGGCTTTTTTTTTTTTTTTTTTTTTCTTTTTTAGCTTATTTTGTCATGGTGCTGTTTCTCTTCAGCCAAATCTGGTGAAAAGAACCCCTGGGCTGTAGAGGATCTGGGCTGCGCTACTAATAGTCTAGCTATGTAGAACTCAGTGTCCCTCTGTATACAGTGGCTGCCACCGAAATAAATGACACCCACGGTGTCTTATTAAATGTCTTATGGATTTTAGAAAATCTATAACTTCATGGCTTTCCCTTCTAATCTAGCTTTCTCATAACTATCAAGTCTGGATTTTATTTTCCTTGAGCATATTATTCTGTGCCTACACACCATGAAGTTCCTGTCTATCTCTTTCCTTTATAATATTGTGAAGTCATCATTTAGCATTAGAACTTAGAAATAGCATCATGGGCCAAGGGGAAGATTTAGTTGATGTTTCTACTCGGAGGCAGTTATGAAATTGTTAAATGAATTAGGACCCCTAAGCTTGGATCTTCTTTGTGAGCCTGCTCCTCATATATAAATGTTCCCAGTTCTCTCTTCCAAACCATCTTTCTTCATGAATAGATTGCGTGCCTGAGGAGGAAATCAATGTTGGTTAAAAAAAATACCCTTGGGGACCAAATGGAGTCAAGCACAGCAAACTGCATCTTAAGGTTATTTCTTATCTGTAAGTTCCCAATTTGTCTCAGGATGCTGAAAGCTCAGTGCTATTTTATTATTCTTTAGAGAAGCGCCATTTTCTACTGAATAGGGGGGATCTTTTACATAGCCCACAAGTCTCTGCTTTGTTTTTACTGTGTGGTTTTTTAGGTCTGGATTTAAGCCCAGGCTGGAGAAGTCAGGACTCCTCCTGAATTCCATTTTGCCAGGAATGGCCACCAAGCCTGAGCAACCTCCTCATTTGTAATCCTGTGGGTGTAGTTGTGTATTCTGACAAGCACGTACTCTGTTTCATCTCTGAATCTCTCTCAGGATTGGGTGAGCACCCTAGTTCATGATCAGATCAGGAACACCCAGACCCATGCTACTGTTTGACCTTAGCCTTTATCTTTACTTCGGAAGATAATTGGAGAATAGGACTCCACTGTGCCATTCTGTTCTTATCAGCCGATTCTTGTAAGAAAACACTGTCAAAAATTTAACATTAAAACACACACACACACACACACACACACACACACACACACACACACACAATGAAAAAGCTACAGGCGTTTCTTGTTGTGGCTGGAAACCTGGGTAGAAACATTTGGTTTTTATACATTTGCCTCTGTGTTCCCCAGCAGCACCAAATGAGAATTTTGGTTACTTAACAAATTTCTTTTGCGAGCATACCAAAAAGAGCATCAGGACCCTGCCACCCTTCTGCCAACCCTCCTCTGTGGAATGACAACAAATCTAGCCTACTGAGCCCTAGCAAACACCAAAGGAGAGACTTAAAAGCATTTTAGGTGACTACAAAGGCAAGTGGTTATATCTTCCTTCCAGGAGGGCCCGGTAAGGAATAATGGAGATGTTTTCTGGTAAAATTTGTGTTTTGTTTGTTTTTTCTGAATATGGATTCTGAATATGGATTCACTGGAGAAGTTCTTTTATTGAGGATTTGGTCTCTGTTCAGATCGTATAAATTGCAATTAACACCCGCATTATTTTTTCTTCATAGTGCAAAACCCTAATCAACTCCAGCAGAAATGTGTTCCACAAGGGCTTCTCCTTTTACTTCCTGAGCCTCAGATCTGACACTGAAGTTGGAACCAGAGACTCAGTGCCTCTTCCCTCTTCACCTCTTGACTCTGGTCTCCTCACTCTTCTCTCTTCTTTTCCTCACCTACCATGACGTCATCTAGCCCCAGGCTTTTCTCTTCAGAGCCCCTTGATGAAGACGGAAGGCGCTTTCCTGCCAGTTCTAGTTGAGGACAGGAAAATCGCTGGGAGAAAATCTGATTGGCTCAGTTCTGATCACGTGCCTTTCTCTGCACCAATGGCTGCAGTTATGGGTATGGGGCTCTTAAAAGTGTTTGATTCTGAGTCAGCTGTCCAATGCTACGGGTCAGGCTTGCATAGGCTGTGCTAAGCAGTTATCTTCAGATGGAAGAGGCTCTGTGGGCTCCTTGATCTTGCTACCTACCACTAGAATAGGTGCAAATGTCGCTTCCACTCCTCCAGTTTTGGAAGAAGAGTGGAAAAGCTGTTATGTTCGTAGTCATACAGCCCGTGTCCATCCATGACAGAGTGAGCTCTGTAAGTCTGTGAACTGTGAGCTGATAGCATGGGTCACAAAGACTTAGATCACTTCTCAGCTGTGTTTTGCCTTCTCCAAAAGAAATTCTTCCAAATCGCACCCTTCCTTTCAGGCTGCTGCCTTTCCCACAGGGCATGACAGCTCATGTGCATAAAGCAGGAAGAGGCCCACACTTTGATGTCGTTTGAAGTAATGTGTTTATGTCAGTTGGCTTCCCAGTTTCTTCCTTAGCCATAGGCCCCAACCCCCACCTGCCCTGACACTTGAGTCTAAAATTAGTGCTGACCTTTGGATGGAAAAGGTAGAATGCCTTTACACACAGTCCTAAGGACCAATTTAGCCTGAGCTGGATAAAATTTTCACAGAACCAAAAAATGAGTGTAACATGATTTCTTTAAATTCAACTGTTTGGGATTTCACTTTATACTTTATTCAAAACTTGTCCCTTCTGCATAGCACAGATTTGCCCTCCCTCCTTCCTCTGCTCTTTCTCTTACTTTTCCTCATCTTCGTCCTCTAGATTTGGAGCCTGGTAGACTTTGGTTTGAATTCTAGATCCCATCGGTTGCAAGCAGGAGAGCATAGCTAGGTTTCTAAGCTTCTCTATGCCCCAGCTTTGTCTGAGTTGGGCATGAAGCTCTTGAGTGTTGAGAGGACAGAGCGGAGACAATGTTGTAGGTTGGTGCAGTACATAGCAGTAGGAATGGACTATTAACAGGACAAGAGGTGACCATGGTCTTAGTTTTTCATTGCATTTGCCACAGGGGTATAGGTGAGTGTTTGACTTCCCCGAGATTTCTATTCTATGTGTCTCTGACCCAATGCATTACTCGCTCTGTGTATTTGGCACCCCTTTCTCTCTAGTCTTCCATCCTGTGATGCTCAGTAGGCAGCACTCCTTGTGGTCAGCCTCAAGTCAACCGAAGCATCTTCCTCCATTTCTCTCCACTTTCCTATGGTGGAGTCTCTCTCTGCACCTGACTGTGGCTCATCCAGCTAGGCAGCTTGCCCCAGGGATGCTGTAAGTGTGCAGCCCGAGTGAGTGCTGAGATGGCATGTGGACCACCTCTTGTAGGCTTTTAAGAGGGCTCTGGGGATCTCAACTGTAGTCCACACTTCTGCGGCAATTATCTACCCAACTCAGAAATGACCATATTAAAGATGTGTCAAATATATTTAGATCATGCTGTCATTTAATTATGATTGGAGTTCCTAAATATACGAGAGTTCTAAGAATGTTTAACTTGCAAGTGTTCCTAGATCAGACATGCATTTTCTGCTGTAGTTGATAGAGCTGTCTTAGGCTTTTGCTGGCACTTAGCCATTTGAGACTTAATAGAACACTCTGAGTATGTGCCTGTCTCTGAGTTGTTGTTCTGACAAAGGCATTGAAGATGCCATGGAGATTTGGTGTAGTGGCTAGCTTAATTATAAAAAGAGATTTTTTTTTTTCCCCTAAAGACAAGAATTTTCTTCTGAAATTAATTTATTGGGAGAATCACATCACCTTCTGCCAAATCTATGTTAGTTTCTGAATACAACATACTGGTTAAGATAGCAATTTAGAAGATTGGCCACAGCTGCTCAAGTATTCATAACAAACCTATTCTTGTGCAGCAAGGTGGTAAATTATGAAAATCAGAGTGCTGATTGTACAAATGTGAATTAATTCAACATAGTTGAACTGTGCTGAAGACAGTTGTTCCTACGGGTATGCGTCACTTATTTGACTAGTTTTGTTTTTTTTTTCGTAAGACAAGTACATCCTTTGTGTATATGATGGTTAAATTATGATATATCCTCCTTTCTTGTTCCAGTTGTGGGTGTCTTATCTATCCTGAGAGAACCCACAAATCTATCATGGCCTTCTGAGTTCCTTTTACTGTGCCTGGCATAGAGGAGCTGAAAAGAGGGTTCGAGGAGAAGAAGGAAGGGAAAAATTGCAGATAATCAGTATGTCAAGTGCTGTTAGGCACTTTTTATCCTTACTCTGATGAACCTTAATGACACTTATCATAAGGTGGGAGTGGGTCACAGTTTATAGTGAGAAATCATGAGACTTAGATGTGCAGAGCAGTTTGCATGGATCAAAGATACTAGGACCGTGTGTCCCCTTGGAGGAAACTTTTTATTCGAAATCACTGTTTTCAGTGGTTGAGCAGCAAGGCGAGACCATTAGGATAAAAGGTCAGGACTTTGCTGGGCAGGGAGTCACCTTGGGAGTCAGATGAACTCGGGTTTAAATCCCAGCTCCACATGTAATTGCTGTGTGGTGCAGCCCATGTGAAGTATTCAGTACATCTCTGTGCTCCACTTCCACGGGTGGCAAGTACACGTGGTGCTGATCTTCCCCTCTTCGTATCATGTCTGTCCCGTTGCACACTGATGGAGCTGGGAAATGCAGGCGTTTAACTCCATGTCAGGGTCAGGGTTGTGCCAGAACTCCCCTTTTCTCATTGCTGTCACCTGCTGCTCTCCGTATGTCAAGTCTGGGTACAGATTTTCAACAGCATGCCCTGCCTGCTTCCTACCCCTTTGCTTGTATTCCTTAGATATATGGCCATCTCACTGGAGATAGGAGGACCCGGAGGAGACAGGAGCTCCACAAGGAGACCAACAAAGCTAAAAAAAAAATCTGAGCCCAGGGTCCCCTACAGAGACTGATGCACCAACCAAGGACCACGCATGGAGAGGACCTAGACTCCCTGCTCAGATGTAGTCCATAGGCAGCTCAGTCTCTATGTGGGTACCTGAGTAAGGGGAGCAGGGGCTGCCTCTGTCATGAACTCAGTTGCCTGTTCTTTGATCACTTCCCCCAGGATATACAGCCTTGCCAGGCCACAGAGGAAGAGGATCCAGGCAGACCTGATGAGATGATAAGCTAGGGGCAGATGGCAAGGGAGGAGAACTCCCCCTTTCAGTGGACTAAGGGAAGGGGATAGAGAGGAAGGGGGAGGGAGGGTGGGACCGGGAAGAGATGAGGAAGGGGACTATAATCAGGATGTAAAACAAATAAATTGTAAAAAAAATATTTTTTTTTTAAAAAGCAATATGGCCAACTCATGTCCCCGCTGTCTGTAATCGCTCCCATCATCCTGAAGAGAAATTTGTCTTAAGAGTGGAAGAGATTCTACAAAGTGGCTCTTGATGTGTGTGCATCAAGATCCTGTAACATCCAGAAATAGAATGACAGTGTTTTGAGCACCTACTCTGTAAAGGTGCTTGGAGGCGCCTGTTGGTATGTGTGGATAGGACTGGCATCAGCCTTGGAGGTTCTCATCCTCTTCTGTTGAACCATTTCTGTGTTCGGGTTAACCTACAACAGTGGCATCTCACAGTGGTAGAAGGGAAGCAACCACAGAGTGCTGTAGAGGGTACTAAAGCGACAGTGAAGGGGCCGGAGAGATGGCTCAGTCAGTGAAGCTGCCAAAGTGCAAGGACCTGGGTTTGGATCCCCGGTGTTCATGCAAAATCTGCAGTGGGTGTCTCTCTTCCCAGAATTGGGGAGACAGATAGGCAGATCCTTGGGGTTAGCTGGCTACCTCTTCTAGCTGAAATGGTTAAGGTTCAGGCTCAATAGGAGATTCTGTACCAAAAAATAAGATAGCAAGCAAGAGAGGAGGACTTCTGACATTGATCTCTGATCTCCACACATAGGCCCATGGGCAAGCATGGCTACACATTCACACATGTCCACCACACAAAAACATACACGAGTATATACAGATGCCCGCGCTCAAAAGACAGTGATGTCCCATAGAGTGGTTTTTGCTTTTTGCCAACATGTACTGTGGTGATCAGTATTCCCTCATCAGGGCAGACCTCTGGTCCTTAGTCTTTCACTGGGTCAATCATAAGCTGCCAAAACTGATAACACTAATGAGGTACCATAACCAGATCAGACTGGTTAGTGCTGAGTGTGGATTGGATTGTTGAGAAGCCTCTACCTCCTATGTCTCTTATAAAAGGAGTCTAAAAAGGTAGTTTGTGACCTTGAGAAGAAGAAAAGCCTATTGGTATCCCTGGGAGCCGCGGGCTGGGAAGGTCTTGCTGCATCTGTCCAGTGGCCTGGAGGGGATTGTGGTTGAGGGTGGTTCTGTAGATGAGGAGCTCAGACTCCCCACTGAAAAGTACAGGCAAGTGACAGAATTTCCTCTGTGCCGTGAGGGCAATGACAGCCAGTTCTTAGGCAGCTGGCTGGGAGGCCTCGTGGTGCTTATGAGAAACCCGTCATGTAGAGAAGTGACTTAAATGTCACAGGGATGCCTGTGAGGTAAGTCTATGCACAGGTGAAGGGTGAGGATGTTGCTGACGGATATGCATCTAGATGCCCTGTGGATAATACGGTCTTTGCTTATTTTACTTGTATGCCCACAAAACTCCACGTGCCATAAACTTTGGAGAGTTATTCTTCTTTGTTTGTTTTTTTTTTTAATTGATTTGTTTCTGCCAAGATAGCTTTTTGGGCTCTCTGTGGCTGACTATAAGCAGACAACTCCTTTACAGAGAAATTAGTTTGCACACAGAAGATGAATGTTTTAGTGGATGAGTTTGGAAAGTATGAACCATTGTTCGTGGGGAGCTTGTACTTCCTTTCAGTGTGCATGGTTCCAAGAACAGGCACATGTGAAACTGGGAGCACACTCAGAAGGCCTATTTCTGAGCAGGGTGTACAGGCAGCAGATCACGCCTAATCAGTGCCACCGTAAGTCATCCAAAGGCAATACAAGGGAAACTTCCTCTGTGAAAGAGGCTTGACACTTAAGGGCCATGCCTGGGTGGGATGTGGAGGGCTTCCCCAAAATTGTTCCACAGAGAAAAGGGGGTGACTGTCCAGTGCAGCCCGTCTCAGTGTTGTGCTCAACGCTGAGTGCGCTGTTCAGTATTTACAGAGAGAGCTAGCTGGCTGACACTCATGAGCAACTGGTTGAGAACAGAGGAGAGAGACCCATTAGCCAGACATTCTTCCAGTCATCACTTACTGTGAAGAACTGTTGAAGTTTGCATGATGAAGGGGGGGGGTATTTTCTTTTTAAAGGAGGCAGTGAGATCACTAAAGCCGTAGGACCACAATTGCCAAGTAATTGAATGCTGTTACCTATGGTCATGTTCACTGCTGTGACAGATATGCCCAAACATGCAGCATCGTACAAATGCCTTGGAAGGTTGCTCTCCACATGCAGAGTGCAGAATGGGAATAGCTATGTGAAACTCAGCCTTCCAACACTCCATGGCTTCACTTTATTAACCTGTGCTGCTCAGTCATTGTGTTGGTTGGTTTTGAGATGGTGGCAAGACGCAGATCAGGGAGGATGGTGGGATGGGGCAGGTCTGGGACAGAATATATCATCTCTCCTATTTTGCTAAATATTTAGTCTTCAGTTCACTTACACCTTCATCATAGGCCAAGATATGCCATCCAGCCCTGGGGCTGTGATGATGAGAAAATGGATTTGCTGATACAGTCGTTAAAGTTACTGTTGCTGTGATAAAACACCATGACCAAGGCAACTTAGGAGGACAGGATTTATTTCAGCTTACACTTCTAGGTGACAGTCCATCACTGAGGAAAGTCAGGACAGGAACCTGGAGAGAGGAACTGAGGCAGAAGCCATGGAAGAGTGCTGCTTACTGGCTTGTTCCTCATGGCTTGCTCAGCCTGCTTTCTTATAGAACCCAGGACCACCAGCCCAGAGGTAGTCCAACCCACAATAGGCTGGACCCTCCCCCATGCTTCTAACCCTTCTTTTTCTTACCACTATTCTAATTTATTTCTTCACATATTCTTTGTAATGTAAGTCTTGGAAGAGATGAAAACCTTCCTTTCCTTTTGTAGCACCAGGGCAAATTCCCATACAGGGGTAAGCTCTCTACCACTGAACTCTATCCTCATACCCACAGGAAACACGCCCCCCCCTTGCTTACCTCCTTTCTTTATTTAGAAATATTTCCAGATCCTTGCCCTTGAACGCATATGTATTTACTTATGTGTTTAATTTATTTTTGGAAAGTGGCTCATATAATTTGCTTCCACCTACTTATATGTTGGTAATACTTTCTTCCCAAGTGTTCTGTTTACTGGAACTCACCAGAAAGTTCTGCTCAGGAAGTTTGGCTGTAACAAACCTGGGTGGGTGGACAGGAGACTTTGTTATGAGAACTACCCTGAAAAAGAAAAAAAAAAAAAAGGAGACTCTGAATGTAACCTGGTCACATCAGTCAGTGCCATTGCAGTCACAATAACAAGTGGGAAACACTGGCTCCGTGTTTCCTGGTGGAATCGTTTTTTTGTTTGTTTGTTTGTTTTTAGTGTGACGTCATCAATGAAGTTAGAGAGCATTTTCTTCAATACCTGAATTTTAGTGTCTGTGTCTGTTCTGGAACATGGGTGTCTTAGGAGTCTAATTTAGCTACAAGGATCCTTTCTTCCTGCCCCCCCCCACCCCCCTCAGCTTCATTACAGGCTCAGCTTTTGCTTATGTTCCTTGAGTTCACCCTGGGGAAAAGATTATGTATACTCTCTGGTGCCAGGGGTAGGAAAAGGCGTGCAGTAAATGATCAAATGGTGCTCCATTTTCCCTGCATGTCAGAAAAAGTGGCTTCTTAGGTTACGTTTCCTACTGGGGTCCGCAGCATGAGGTATGGAATAGAAGCTCAGAGGTTGTCAGGACCCAGTGTTTTTAGAGTTAGAGGGACTAACAAACAACAGTTCAACAGACAGAAGACCCACCAACAGGGTCCTTTGGCTGAATAGCATACATACCCCATGGTGTGATGGTTCCGAGATAGAAGCAGGAGGATCACCATAAATTTAAGGTTAGCCTGGCCTATTGCTGACTTGCAAACAGGCCAGGGCTGCATGGCAAGACCTATCTAAAAAATTGAAACACAAACCAAAGCAAAACAACATGGAATCTCTAGGAGAAGCTACTTGTTATAGGAGTGATTGGGGAGTTTGTGCAAGTTGCCGGGTGTGTTGGCTCACACCATTATTCTCAGCACCTGAGTCAGGCAGATCTGTAAGGGCATCCTGACTGATATAGCAAAATCCAGGACAGCCAAGGCTACATCAGAAAATAAAATAAAAGAGATGGTGCATGTTAGTGGCCTGATTCATAGAACTAAAAGCCCAAAGTAGCTCCATGTACACTGTTTCCTAGTCAGCGGGCACAGGTTATGAAAAGTTATACACATTTTTATACACAGCTGTAGATTATGTGAGAGCCTTGCGCCTGGGGACAGGTCATTGAAGTGCCTAGGTTGTGAGTTCTTTCATCCCAGTTTCATTTCTTGTTTTGTAGAGCGAAGATGAGGGTTCAGAGTGTGACTGCAACTTCCAAGCCTTCAGTAGATGTAGATGTGAGGTCCCTTGTGTTTCCCGACTTTAGATTCTAATGATTTTTATTTTCTGCTAGTCGTTATTAGTTACCAGTTGCCACCACGACTGGTCCCTCCTGCTTAAGGAGGGCAATGGCTTCCCCTCCTGCTCTCACGGTCTTCTCTACTGTGTAGCGAGACACTGATAATCAAACAGTGTGATCATTTTTTTAAAGGGAAGTAGCTTGTTGGCCTGAAGCTCTTCTTACCACCTGTCACTTTTTGTCTTGCTTCTTTTCCCTTTAAAGACTTCTGTCACTCATCCACTCTGAAGGTTCTTGGTGTAGGACTTCAATAACTGCATTGTTAACTTGGGAAGTGCACCTGCAAAGCTCTCAGAAGTGGAAGGTGATCACGCCCTTCTCCCAAACAGCACATTTTAAGTCCCCAACCTCCAGCTTCATCCCTATATGTGTTGCCATCAGCCACCTTGATCTGGAATGCCCCCCCTACACACACACACACACACACACACACACACACACACACACACACACA